>NW_020837959.1:11529030-11866436 GCF_003676395.1 Aethalodelphis obliquidens
TGTGTGTGTGTGTGTGTGTGTGTGTGTGTGTGTGTGTGTGTGTGTGTATTGGGAAGGGGTTACTTACGTACATGTAAGAATTTTCAACAGATTCTCTACTGGGGAGGGATTCTGTAGTGGGTAATTTTCTAGTCCATTTAAGAGCACATTATGTATAAGTTAAATAGGTACCATGCAGGGCTAGATGATGCATGCTGAAATTAAAGTTCAGATATAGCTTCTTCATACTGACTAAGCCTGTTGTGCATGTTACCCATTATAATAGATTAGTCACTGTGGTTTATCCTTTGATCAACCATAAAAGGGGGCCGAGGAAAGTTTGGAGGCCTACACTCTGAGGTCTCTTCCCATCTTATAATGTACGAAATAGGCATTATAATTCTAATCAAATAAATGTTTACTTTCCAGATGCTTTGTTTACATATTGGAACAAGGCCTCAACATCTGAACTTATGGATTTTTTTACAATATTGGAGTGAGTAGTTTCGTCTTTGCTCATTGACTCTTGATTTTTCCTGGCTAGTTAAGAGGTGTGAAGAATACAGTGCACCGACAGTTGAACCAGGAATGCAATATATATTCACATCCACACTTATCCTTAAGCTCTTTCTCCTGGACCTAACCCCAACACCCACTCTCAGGGGCTCATGACCCAGTGGACAGCGACAGCCTTAAATGATTAGATATGTGATTACTGTAGATGAGAGGTTACTACTTGGGCGTATAAGCCATTTTAATAAAATAACACAACATTTATTAGCTGAATTCGGTGGGTGATACTCAGAAACTGAGACATAAAAATTGCTACAATTAAAAAATATGTAAAAGTGAAATCTTAAATACAGTCTATATTATTTTATTACTTTAGTTTAAGTTTCTGTTTTCCTTTAAGCTTTTTACTTCCAGAAACACGAATCTACAATCCCTTATCCAAAACTAGTGGGGCCAGATGAGGTTTCAAATCCAGAATTTTTTGGATTTTTGAAAAATTTACATAGAGAGTATATTCCGCAGCACCCCACAGTCAAGCACATGATTGTTTCTGCAGTAAGAAGTTATTTCTGTGTACTATGATTATTCACAGTAGTAGGTTAAATCATGACCAGGTAGCTTTACCTCTGTTAGTTGGGGTCATGATTTGCTGCCAAGTGTGTTTGCACGAATTCGGGGCAAACCCATGGTGTTCAGAGCTTTGTGCATTTTGGAATCACGGTCTTGGTCCCCAAATTCATGGTCACTTCCTCTGCTGAGTTAAAGGTGGGAGTTGTCACATGTGAGACAAGATTCTAGTAAGTTCAGAAGAACTTACTAGACGTTGTTTTAACTGACTCTTATTAAATATATGATTTTTTTAAAAAAAATCAATGTTGTAAATAAAATACAGTAAAATAAAACAAAAAAATACATACCTGATGTCTGTAAGGAACCAGTCCATTTACTTGAATGAAAAAAGAAAGCTCCTTACATAGGCTGAATGAGAACGGTATAAGCAACTTGGAACAGTGCATGTGGTTTCCACCATGCCTTCTAAGGCAGATGTGGAGTAAATATCCACACCCAGAGTCAACAGTCAGTCCTGCCGGTCCTGGGCCTTTCTTCTGTGTTGCTCAAACCAGCCACCATGGCACTGATAGCAGCACAATATGCGGCCTCCCTTGCGTTTGATCATTTTCTCTGGGTTTAGAGGGACCTTCCAGAGAATTTCTGAAAACCAGAAGTAAGGGGCTAGTGGTAGATGTAAGAGCTTATTGAACATGTTACTGTAAATGGGTTTAAACAAAGCCATGTGTCAAAAATAATTTTATCTCCAATGACTTTATCGCTCCCTAATAATCTTTCATTCTCTCCGCAGAGTCTGCTTGCACCAGTTCCAGTACATGGGGAAGCGATACATCGCCAGGTACTGTGGGAGTTTTAGTTTGAAGTGTTGTGTCATTCTGTGTTGCTTGGATCCAGAAGTGTGGGAACCGTCGTCTGTGGGGATTGGCGGTTGTAATTCTCATAAACCGCCATGAAGACAGTGGCAGGTCTTTGGATTGCTGCCATGAAATCTGGTGGCATCTTTCGCCTATGTTCCTACGTTCCTTCTGTCTTGTTCTGTCTCAGGCATACCTCCTGGAAAGATTTTCCTCCGTGGCCTGTTGCTGCACTTCTCCACTTCCTTCCAAATCCTCCCTCGTGCTCTGTTCCTTCTGTCTCCTCTTTCTCTTCTCCCAGTTCCTCTGGCTGTGTCTTCCCTCTCTTTCTTTTTTTCCTTCCTCAATGATCTCTCTTTCCCTTTTTCGCTTTCAAAGGTCCTTTTTTTTACCATTCCACCTCCCAACTTACAAAGAGAGTAATTTCTCATCTGACCACTTTCCTCCTTAATGAAAGAATGTTTTCAGTCCATCTCAAATTTGTTTGGACTGCCACAAAAACCATCTCTAAAATTGAGCCTTTTCTCCTCTTTTTCTGAATAAGCTGTCTGTGCCCTCTGTTGCTATCTGACCAGAACTCTCTGTTGAGTATCATAGACCCTCACTGCCCTGTCCCAGCCATCCTCTCGCTTCCGCGCTGAGTTTGAGGAGAGCTGGACACTCACTGCTGATGGGCAGCCACGCAGCTCCTTCTCTGGAGGCTGTCCTCGGACTGCCTCTTGTCGTTAGCGAGTTCTTACTCCTTCGCTGTTGCCATTCAGTGTGCCTGTATTTGTTTTCTTCCCTTGCTGTGTATCCTGTGATAATGTATTCATGGGGTCTTGGTCTAAGCATCCTATTTTTCTATTGTTATTGTTGCTAAAATTTAATTATAAGTAAACATATTTATGTTTTAAGAAAAACTTTAAAATTTAGTTGTCATTGAGGTTTTTCTCTTATCTATAATTCTGCTTTACGACAATGAAATAAGAAATAGATTTTTAAGACTTTCTATTTGAGTGTCAAGATTTCGCTCTTTATGGTAACATTGTTTTTTTCTTGAGATATTTGAGAAAGTTTCAGAATTCTGTTTATGTCAAATAAAAGTATGTTTTATTTTAAAAAGCAAATTTAGAGAGACTATATTATGCCTTCTTCCTATTAATACTTTCTATTTTTAATTGAAATGTGGTGGCACTTAACGTTCTCTAATCTTAACTCTTATTTTTTATCGTAACAGTAATTTTTGCATTTGAGTTTTTTGGGTACTAAATGCAAATATATACAATGTGTCCTTATACAATAACTTCATTCTTTTTGACTTTGTCCCATGAAGATGGGCAAACAGTATATTTGGAACAGAAAGACACTGTGCTGGGGGAGCTTCACACCCTCTCGTGGTGTCACCCACCTCACAAGATGGCATTTGGAAAATGTTGTGCAAATAGAATAAAAAGCCTCAGAGCTGAACACGGTGAATGTGAAAAGCTGAAGATTTCTGCCCCAACAGACTATTTTGGAATTGGATTTTGTGAAGCAGTTAACTTATTTTTTCTATGTCTCTAAATTTAATTTTTTTAAAGAAAAATCTTCTGACTTCTTAAGCACCCTGTATATATTTGCATGTAAAAGTATGCTTCCTTGGACTGTCTTAAAAATAAATGGGCATAGATAGGCGGGGTGGAGGATGGTGTTACTTCATAATGTGCACAGTGGAAAGACGTGCCCTGTTTTATAGAAAATTGCCATGGTCTCTGCTGCACATGGAAGAGATCCTGAGTGATGATTTAAACGTTGTCAGTGTTTGCCCTCCGTGGTGGTCCAGTTCTGTGAACACTGCGCCTTCTCATTGTGTCACTTTGAAATCACCCAGCAGCATGTTGCCCGATGATATTCCATGCATGTCCTGTTCTACTCCACACAATAACACAGTGAGGGAGACGGTTGGCTACGGGACGGGGGACAGGTGTCATTCCAGCGCTGGTCTCATTTTTCATCTGCTCTGGTGATGGTACACAGTAGGAAGTTAGCTGTTTGATTGCTAATCCAGATCACTTTTCTATTTTCTTCACTTGACTGCTGACAAGTCTAACAAAGGTTGTGGCTCTTCTCCTCCTTTCCTGGGTAAGAATAAAGGTGTTAAACCGCCTCATATAATCCTTCCCATTGCATGTTTGTTCTCTGTTTCTTCCAATGTATTATTTTAACTAAAAAAATTTTTTTTTGCTGTTTAATAACATATATAATCCAAAAAGATTCGTGGTGTTTTGGCTGTTGTCCAAATGCTGGTCATTAGCACCACATTGGACTGATGCTCACCTTTTTAAAAAGTAGCATCTCTAAATGACTTTCCAAAGCCGAAAAGTCTCTGCTTTGGCCTGGTTTTTGCTCCTTCGTCTTCAGATGCTTTGCTGTGGACTCTGCCAAGTGCTGCTGCCTGTGTGTGTCTTTGGCTCCTGTGGCCCCAAACAGGCTCCTCTGTGCTTAGTCTGTGCGTGGCCAGTCTCCTTCGTGCTGTGTCCTGGCCTCACTAACTAATGCTCCCCATCTCGCTGCAGTGTAACAAATCTAACTTTTGCTTCTATCCCATTTCACTCATGTTGCAGGAACCAGGAGGGGTTGGGACCCATAGTTCATGATCGAAAATCTCAGACATTGCCTGTTTCCCGTAACAGAACAGGAATGATGCATGCCAGATTGCAGCAGCTGGGCAGCCTGGATAACTCTCTCACTTTTAACCACAGTAAGTCCCATGACACACCATCGTAACAGCCAGACATCCCATGTGACAGTTCAGAGGGGAGAGCCCCTGGCCACACCACACCACATCACCAAATCGACTTTTCTTCCAGCTCAGAGCAGTAGGATGAAGAGCTCGTGGCGCAGTTCCCTTCCTCGGAGGAGAATGACATAATGTGGGACGCGGTCAACTACAGCACTAGACCTGAAAGCCTAGACCCTTTGCCCCACGCCATCTGCTTGGTGTTTTTAAAACAAAATCTGGCCTGATAGCCAGACATTCTCTGATATTTTTAATTTAGTATTTTGATTTGTTGCCAGTGGCCAACTTATCATCAGTTTTCCCCATGTGACTCCCAAGAACATCTGGGGCAAGTTCCTTTCACCCTCCTGACCCCATGCGTGTAATTGATCAAGCGTCCACATTCTGACATTCTAGCCCTGAATGTATGTTAATCGTTAAACTGCTGTGAAACCGTAAAGCCCGTGAATCAATGTGCGAGGGTGTGGAAAAGCCAATAACAAAGTGACTTTTTCTGTGTTTTCAGTGTGAGAAAGATATCAAGTGTGCTTGGAATTTCTGTAGACAATGGTAAGATTTAATCAGGTTGAAGTCTGCTTATGAGGCCGCTTCACTTGCAAACCGAGACTTCTTGTTCATCTCGCCTTCCTAACTTTGGGGCTTCCTAACTTCACAGTTGAGACTTTGCCAAAACATGGGAGCATATCTTTAATTTAATTTTATCAATTGCCAGAGGGGGCGTAGCATCATGTGCTGTTTCTAGAAATCTAAGTGTTTAGTCTTCTTAAGGGTTTCTTGAAGCAGAAAACCTAAAAGATATCAACCATGTAGCACTTTATAAACTAATGTCATCATTTCTGTCAGTGGTGTGTTCTCTAAATTGTCCCATCTTTGCTCCAAGCATGACATAGCTAGTTACTGTTCTATCTAGACAATTATTTGTACTCATTGCAAGCAATGTCTTTAATTCATGGTTAGTAATATCTTCTCATCATTTCTAATCATAAGAATTCATTCCATTCACTGTGGTTTCCATACCTCTTTCTTAGTACAGGCTAAGAGTATAGACAATATATTCCTGACACCTTAAACTGAGAATAGTTCAAAGTAAAAATGCTGAGGAATCAAAATATGGCACCTTCCCACTCTTCCACCCCCAAGAAAGTTAAATGTAGTGGGTACAGTCTCTCTTTATAAAATTCAAGGCTTAATTTAAATCAATATTATGTCAGTCTGCCACACACTGAATTGGTAGGCTTCAAATGCTAGTTCTGGGTTCTATACTTAGCTGTGGAATGTGCGTTAGTGACACGTCTAAGGCTACAGAACTTGACTTTTCAACATCTTGTCTGTTAGGGCTATTTTAGCTCTGCAGACAAAGGGTTTAAACAGACAAAACAAGGAGTTTCATTATTTTTAGTTTTCATTTCCTATTTAGCAAAGAGAAATCAAATTCCCACTTTTTGCAAGACTTGCTACATTGCCTTTGCCCACATAATTTATAATACAGGGACTATCAGTACCTCACTATCAGTTGAAATAAATGCTGAAACTTTAAAGCACTGTAAAAAAAAAAATCATAAGCAGACCAAGGCCCCGCCTCCAAAGATAATCATGTAGGAAACATAGAAAACAAACAAAAATAAACTGAATGATCAACACATGAATAAATAACCTTAATCCACCAAGATATGCAGCAACCCCTCCCTCTGCAAATGGATTTCACGGTGGTGGTTTGAATTGGAGGAGAGAGACAGCTGGCTGTGTTCTACTGCCAAAAACCCTATTGTTAACATGGTTGATTTCCATTCTCTCTTCCTGCTACCCACAGAGAACCTTGTCCTTCCTGCCCCTCTCCTGTTTCAACCCGAAGTTTTTCTTTAGTCCGTTTTCAGTGACACCATTCTCGATCAAAGTTTCTCCTTTTGCCTTCCCAGTCAAGACTGTGTAGCTGATTATTTTAGCCTTTTAATGTGTGCCCACAATTCCTGCTTTCCCCGAATAGCTTCTGATGTCCCATAGTCCTTGCATCTCCACCCTGAACTCAGTCTTCACTTACATCTCTAATTGTGATTCTGTATTTGGGAGGCTTCAGCCTCTACCACCATTAGCTTTCTGAGTTCCAAATCATCAACTCGGCCAAAAGCCATAGAGAAGGGAGTGTATACTGTATGTATACATGTGTATGTGTGTGAACTCATACATACATGAGTTTTTACATCTTCACCTAGATACTGTATGGGGAATTTGTAGCCACGTATGTCTCTTTAAGAAAATTCCTATTTAACGAATACAGTACCTTCTATTGGGCCAACCAGTATGACAGAGATCCAATATGTGAGAGACTTGCTGGGATGCCAGAGTCTAAAATGAATTTATTCTGGAAAAGAATGAAAATAGGAAGAGTCCCCTATACACCTGCATTTTTCATTTCCTTTCTCTGAGTAGGAAAGGCTTTGTCAGATCTTAGCGTGACCAGCAGGGGGCAGCAGAGGACTGCGAGGAACTTAAGCCGATGCAGGCCAAGCCGCACTGTCTCCATCGCCTATTAACAGTAGGACACGGGAAAAGACACCACACGCAGCACACGTGTAACGCTAGCGGGCACTTACCCTTACTCTTGGATTTTTATAGGAAATAATGAAAATTTCACTGTGGCCAGTGGTCTTAACTATTTTAAAAACACTCAAAGGGTAGGAGTTTGTTGTTTGGGTCATTGCCCAGGCTTATAAAAAGTAAATGTTTACAACATTAAGGCATTGACCTGTTTACTGCAACATGTACTCATTGTGTATCAGTAGAAAAGACTTGTGCCAGAGGACAAATTGAGAGTGATAGGCGCTCGGAGTATACTTTGTATATTTTATATAAACTGAGTGATGAGGGGAAAACTAAGTGAAACGTGTTTGCAAATAAGTGATTCATTTGCAAAAAAATATAAAATAACAGTTTGTGTTTACTTTAATGTTATGTATTGTTCTAGGAATATGTTAAATTCACTTGCATGATAATCCATATTTCCCATTGGTGTGATGGGAGAGAAGCCAGCCGAGAGGTAGAAACCCTTGAAGAAAACCTGTATTTCATATAATTCAGTATAAGAGACAATTTAAGATCACTGGATTAAGTTGCAGAGAATTAGATCTCAGGTGAATATGGGGAAGCATTTTCTAACTGGACTACCTATTAGCTAGTATAGGTACTGGCAGCTGGAGATGTGAAAACAGAGACTTGATGAGGACCCATTGGGGATACTGTCCAGGTCATTTAAGCATCATATGAGGAGTTAGATGAGATGGCTTGTTCAGACCCCATCTAATTCTGATATTCTTTGATATCTATGAATCTCAAGTAAGAAACTGAATATAGATGATAATTAAATTCCTTTATTTTAGATAATATTGAATCAATATAAAAAATGCAGGGGAGGCATATAGTCTCTGAAGTAAAATCAATATTTCTCAGAAGTTCTTAAGCATGGGTGATATATCTTTTAAAATAGGTGAAATGGGCTTGGATGCTTTAAATGTCTGTACTCAAGATAGTAAATAAAATGTCTGTAAAGCCACATTTTCTTGATTTGGAGATAGATTTTTGCCCGTTTGCTAGCATTTCTGAAGTCAGGATATATTTTACAGATTTAGCAGATCTTACCTTACAGATACATCCTGAATATTATATCTAACATGGTAGCCTGTCATTGATTGGTGCTTCTTACAATTGCTAGGGTTTCAGAGTTGAGAAAACCTGACACAATGCCCATTTAAAGTTGGTCATTCTTTATATTTTTAGTATCCTTAAAGAGGACTTTAAATTAAAAGGTATGATATGCTTAAACCAAGTGTTGTCACAGTATGGGGTCTGTATCCCATACCATTTTCAGATACAGCTAAGTATCTGATTGTCTAAGTGACAATCACTTTTGCAAGGTAATCTGAGACTAGAAAGCAGGTAGTATAACCATTTCCTCAAGTATAAACTCTGAGATTATAGACTAGTTTCACAAATCGTTTGGAACCTATTTGTTTCTTTGGTGGTTAATCAGAGGGCAGACAGCAAATCACATGATGTTTTGCCTTGGAATGTCATTCCTTATTCCGTTCTCCACTTCTTGCCCATCTGTGGGGAAAAACTTTTTAGCAATAAAAATGAGATGGAGATCAATAATAGATTGTGTAGTGGTGGATCCATCTGATACTTTGCATAAATACGTGCAGTTAGTAAAAGCTGTAGACCGTGAGTTAATATATCTAGGAGGCTCAGTCTTCTACATTTGGGGATTTCTTTTAGCAAGAAGATCCCTAGCTGTTCAATATTTATATTTTTTTCATAAAATGTATTGTTTTTCTGGATTCATATTATGGGCCAGAGAAAAAAATTAAAAATAAAAACAAGAATTCCGGTTTCATAAAGAGTGAAGGCAGCTTTCAAGAAGGAAGTGCCTCTTGTGAGAATATGTATCTGACTTACTCTTCTAGCCCAAATGTCCTCTGACTTTTGGAAAAGGCGAGTGGCAGTGGATCAGGCTTCTGCCTTTCTGACCACATCACCTCTGATGTGGCACTGGGGACAGAAGGGTAGTTTACAGATGTCCTCAGCATTACTAAACCGAGCTTTTCAGGAAGCAGGACTTCATAAAACGGAGTAAAGTTAGGTAAGTCTAACCATAGCAGATGACATTAGGGGGAAAAAAATCTCATCCTCGTCCTTTGAGTATTTGAAAGGTTTGGGGATTTGAGAATAAATCACTTACCTGAGTAACAGCAGAATGAAAATTGTGTAATTGTGAGCAGTGGATCCTAAGGTCTCTAAAGCACCCCCTGAGGTGCCTGCTGGACATTGCGCATCAGGGAAGTCCTTCCCTCCCTGACCTGCCTCAGTGACCACGTCAGTGCCTGTGCCCCAAGGCACCACTACCCCCTAGTGGAAGTCAGTAGGGTTAACAGTACTTCTTACTGGCCTTGGTCAGAATCTGCTTAGTCAGCTTTAAAAAGTTGCTGACTGATGCTCTGAGAAATTACTGTGTCTCTTAAGACCGCTTCTTGGGTTTGCCGGCTCAGTTTCATTCTCCTGTGTTAGCCAGTAACAAGGTGACCATTGATTAGAGTCTTCCCTCATGCACAGCTTTGTTCCAGGTCTTGAGACAGACTGTCCCCACAGGGGTATCAGTCAGTCTCTGTCACTCACACAACGTCCCATGCTTCCACTTATTTTTAGGGATGTTTAAGTAACACTGGTTCAGGAACCTGCTGATTTTTGAGACGAAACGTTTAAGGAAAAGCAAATTATAACCAATTGTGGCTAAAAGGACTGTTTCTTTTATTCTTATATGATTCGGACACAAGCAGACAGATTTCTGTATGAATTGACTCTTACTCTAAAGGAGATTAGATAGTGTAATGTAGCTTAGAGAAATTTTGTCATTAATTAGCATGGCCCATTGATTATATATGTTTAAAAAGTAGCACATTGACAAATTGCAATTCTTGAATTGTTCTAGACATTCAGCCAGGTATAAGTAAACTCTGTTGGAGTTCTTCAGTGTGTAGACCATCTCATCTATAATAATCACACTTGGATACACTTATCCAATAGGTTATCTAGAAAGAGAAAAGGATAGTTCTGTGCAGAGAATACAGTTAATCACCAAAGCAAGTGCCTTGTTACAGTTTAACCCAGATTATAAAACTTCATTTGGGATAAATGGCAGTCCTCAGTATAGGGTCTTTTTGACCTGTGTGATAATTTTGGTTGGTCTGATAAAAGGTGGTGGTTTTTTTGTTTGTTTTGTTTTTGTTTTTTGTTTCGGTTTTTTTTTTTTTTTTTTTGGTCCTCTCTTGCCCTAGTTTGTGATCACTGTAACGATAATCATTAGTTTGTTTTCCTCTTTTGTTGGCTATCTCACCAAACAAACCTTACCAAATGAGGAAATACCTTGGCTTACAAAGGCAGTTCAGTGAATATTAGTACCAAAAAATGTCTGTCTTCCTTTCTGCTAGATTTCTTACCAAAAAAAACCCTAAATGCAAACCAGGAATATAAAGAAACAGAACTAGCACAGTGCCAAATGTGTTCCATAGCCTTACTAGGGACACGATGACTCTGTCACACTGTGAAAATAATGCAGGCCACTCAAAACCACCATTATAAAAGCAAAGCAAAGTTGGATGAAAGCACATAATAGTTTTGTTTTTTTTTTAATCATACTTTAAAAAGCAACTCGGTAGCTTTAGAAAAGGTTTTTGTAGTCTTTCAAAAATCATTCTCTATCTCTGACATTTATTAAAGTCAGAATAACATCATGCTAGTTACTTTATTTTATCTTAATAATAGAGATTATGGTACAGTGACCTGGATAAGGAATTGGGAGTGTAGTTTCTGGTTTTATCCCATTACTGGCCTCAAGAAAATTCTCTAGGCTTTCTGTACTTCATTTTCCTGATCTATGTACAAAATGTCCTCCTCTC
This sequence comes from Aethalodelphis obliquidens, assembly GCF_003676395.1. Classification (NCBI taxonomy): domain Eukaryota; kingdom Metazoa; phylum Chordata; class Mammalia; order Artiodactyla; family Delphinidae; genus Aethalodelphis; species Aethalodelphis obliquidens. Next base: position 11,540,154 of record NW_020837959.1, read on the forward strand.
TGGAGTATTAAGAAAATTACCTACATAGTAAGTGTTGATTTGTTTTGCTCCTTGGAGAAAGACATTACCTGACGTTTTATTATATTGCCATCTTTCTTTGTAATCTAGATCAGTGCTGAAACACCTTTGCGTCCCTTGTATGTATTTCTGCTAATGCACGCCATTTCATAATTTAATCTCAAATTGTATGTCAAGCTACATTTATAGCAACACTAAATTGATTCTACAGCCACATACAGAAGATAGCAGTTTGTATTTAAATTATGATTCTCAAGTCCTCTCCTTTTCTTAAACATTTCTTTCAGTCATAGTGGCTTTTGTGCTTTTTTATTAAAGCAAGTAGAATACTGTTAGCAGTGCAGTCAACTCTTGGTTATCATTCATGATTCCAACTGATAAAACAGATCCTTACTTTATTGACTTGAGACTTACATAGCGTTCACTGTGTGCCAGGCACTATTCCAAGAGCTTCACAGCAATTAATGAATTTAATGCTCACCGCAACCCTTTGAGGTAGATACTGTTATTATCCCCATTCTACAGATGAGGAAACTGAGGTATAAAGAGGTCAAGTAACTTGCCCAGGGTCACACAGCTAGTAAGGGGACGAGCTTGATTCACTGACCAGCAGTCTGCCCCTCAGCTCATTTTCTTTCCCTGTGCTGTGCTGCAGCCTCTGTCTGTGTGGGGAGCTTCAGAGATCTCAGCCTCCTTCACTACCACACCATCTTAACAGCTCAGTCAGGTGGCGCAATTGAGTGACTCTGGTCCATGTACCAGTCCTAGCTCCCCTGTTTACCAACTGTGTGACTTAAGACAAGTTGTTTAGCCTTTGTGGGCCTCCATTTCCTTATCTGCAAAAAGGGTTTAATAATGTACACACTTCATAGGGCTATTGAGGGATTAAATAAGGTGATACATGTGAAGTTCATAGAATTATGGCTGGCACATAGCAAGTGCACAATAAATGTTCGCTGCTATTACTCCCCTCCCAGAGCTGAAAAAGTCATAATTGAATGGAAACATTTTTAATACCTCCTTTTACCCACCCCACCACCAAAAAAAAAAGGCAAACAGGGAGATAAGGCCCTGAAGGAAGCCTTCTGGAAATAATCAAAAGTTGACTGTGACTATACCGTCAGCCAGCCTTTCTTCTTCAGCCGCCGGCAGTAACCTTGTATTATGATTCATGCAGGCTATGGCCACTCGGACGCAGATGTTCTCCACCAGTCGTTACTTGAAGCCAATATTGCTACTGAGGTGTGCCTGACAGCTCTGGACACCCTCTCTCTATTTACACTGGCATTTAAGGTTTGTATTGAACAGCTGTTCATGGTCAGAGCCTCACCTTTTAAATTCATTCTGTTTATTTAACTGAATCAGCAAGAACTTCTTATGTTGTATTTTTACTGCAGCAACTGTTTTTGCCCCTGTAAGGAAACCATTAATCCTTAAATTCCCTTAATGAAACCGTTCCACTGTTAATGACTTGAATTCCCTGAAATATAATACAGCTTAACTGGTCAGGGTGTGCCACCTGCTTGCAAAAGGTGGACACAGTCCCAGGAGGCGGTTAACGCTTGGCCAGATGAAAGCGTTTACGGGGAAGGTGGCTTTGCTGAGCCCTCGAGAATGATAAATACAGGAACCTAATTGGGCATTTCTGCCTCTACTGTCTTTAAACATATCCACATGTGGTAGCAATTAAAATTAGATGTTTATACATAGAGGAGCAATACATAAAAACATTCACCTTTTCAATTTTTTTTGGATCTGTTACTAAATTAAATGATAGAAACATTTCAAGTATAGAGAATAAAAAGTGATCTTGGTCTTATTTTTAGGTTTTAGCAAGTAACATTTACGTAGGTAAAGATGGTCTCTTCAGCCACCTTCTTGTTTTTAGGAACCTAACCCTTCCCGTTCTCACTCAATAACTACTTCCATTTCCAGAGAAGCTGAATTAGTGTTAATATGCTCTGAATATGGAATCAGTATGTTTACTTGCAAGGGTATTTGGGAAACATACCCAAAGTCAATCTGTGCTTTACTCATCTCCTCTTCTCATGAAGCACATTTCTTTATTAGAGTAAAAATAGTTACCTGATATCATGTTGCTTCATTATAATTTACCTTTGTTCGTAGCAGCCATGCTACTCACGTCCCCAGGAAATGTCATAACTAGGAACCCAGTCGAGAGCTGAGGGCATACAGACCCTTAGGATGAGTATGGGGACAGCAGTGTCATCTTACGTGGAACCTTACTCTAGTGACCTTCAGTCATGGTCCCCAGGCTGGCAGCAGATGCAGGCCCTGAAGCTTGTTAGAAATGCAGGTTCTCGGGCCCTGGCTGACTGAATCAAACTCTGGGAGTGATATGTGCACAGACAGTATGGCCTGAGAACCACTGCTCTGCTAGAACCATGTTTTGAACCTCTTTCTGTTTTCTTTTGGAGATTTTTAAGTAAATAGTCAGTGAAATTTGTAATGTGAGCATTTGCCCTGGACTATATCAGTGCTAACTGTGCACCCGTAAGTTCAAACCAGTAGTTGGGACACTTGCTTCCACTCTCTCCCTGGGCCTCAGCATATAAATGAGCAGGAAACCCCGGGGCTGCACAGCAGGTGTGTTCTGGCGCCACGGGCAGGTGAGGGCACCACGTGGCACAGGTGTGGTCTGGCAGCACTGTGAGAATAGTGGCAGTTTCCTTACTGCACAGCCTGCAGTTCATACTCAACCTCCTTTAAATTGCTTGCTTCATATTAAAGAAGAGCATTTGTCGAGGTTCCCGGATCTCCAGTGTCTGGCCACCAAATAGGTTCTGACTCAAGAGAGAGACAACATCTGATGGTCTCTGATTGAAGGCTGATTGTAAATTTGTTGGGTGAATGTCTTTGGGAAAATCACTTCATGTCTCCAGACCTAAGATTTCTCATTTGTAAGATTGAAAAAATAGGATCTGCCTCCCAGGGCTGTTGTAGCTTAAAGTGAGATGACCCTTAGAATGGACGAGCACTCTGCTGCTACAGACCAGGCTCCAGGACACTTGGGAGCAGCCATGTGTACAGAAACACCATGGGCTGCAGACCCCAGCTCCACCATTAGCCAGATGTTAAGCTTTGGGTGGGTCTGCTTGACATCTCTAAGCCCTGATTTCCTTACTTAGAACGTGGCAATTATTCCTACTGTATAATGAATTGATATGAAGTATCCAAAAACATCTGTCCTGTGTCTGACACACAGTAGGAGCTCAAATGTTGACTCTAGTTTAGCAATAAGCGCTTTCCCTAGGCTCACGCCTTCCTGATCCTATGGTAAAGGGTCTGATTCCTGAGACGCACAGGGAAGATTGTGTTTTAGAGCTGAGGTGATCTCTATCAGAGTCTATATGCCTGTGTGCAGAAATCTTTGATGTTTAAAGCTCAGCGCATACACACACACAGACCCATTAAAAAATGGGAAGATGGGCAAATATTATGGCATTAAAGGATGTCATGCCAAGCTGTAGGCTTACCTGGCCTAGGTTCACAGGTCCAAGAGCCACTGGCACAGCAGCACTTGGATCTTCCTTTGCAAGTATTTACTCAGCTGAGGCATCAATTGGAGCATATCGGGAAAATTAAATTATTACATTGAGTTAACTGACATAATTGTTTGCAGAAAAATCTTCTTCCACAAATGTTGCCTCATCGTTAGTGAGCCTCTTAATTGACCACATCTAATAAGTTGCCAAAGGCAATCAAGAAATCACGTTCTTAATGAGAGGAAATGTTTGAAAAGATTTAAGCCCTGAACCCCAATTTATTGTTATATTAGCTTCCTGCCATTTATTGAGTGCCTTCTGTGTCTTCAGCGTCAGTCCTCACAACAGCCTGGCCCAGTAGATCTTCTTATCCCCCATTTTACAGATAAGGAGATTGAGGCTGAGATAGGTCAGGAAATGGGGGAAGGAGCTAAGCTGGGTGAATATCAAGGTAGCTGAATGATCTCTCACACAGAAAAGAGAAAATTACCAAGCGCTTACCAGACGCTGGTACTGTGTGGGCACTTTCACAGATATCGTTTAATACACGAGAGGCGTGTTTTGTACACCAAGGTGATTACATGCAGAAAAACTTGGTTCTTCTCTGGCTATTTTAAAATGTCTATTAATACAGTCCTAAACCAAATCTGGCCTTTAAATAGTTGATGATATTTTTAATGTACTTATAAATTTAATCTGAAAATGTATTTTAAGTAATTCTCTGTAGTGCCTTCTCTTGATTTGAGGTGCATGGTGAGAACCAGCAAGTACACGATGAGAAGGATCGCTGTGAACGACCAGGGTGGGGAGCACGTGGATGATGGGGGTCAGCTAGGGAGCCTGGGGTCCAGTTTACACAACCATGAGCCTGGGGTTTAGGTCATCCTGGTGATTGGTGAGTCTCTGCGACAGAGAGAGTGCTACTCGAAGCTAGATTTTTAAAGTTATTCTATAAATCAGTGTCTAAATAAAAATCAAGCCATATCCCTAGGAAGGATGTAGCTGTCTTAAATAACGTGGTTCCAGATATCTCATTTTGGCACCTGAGGTTTAAGTTCGTTTTTCTCCTGTTCCTGGCTCTTTAGAAATTACTGATAATGTGTGTTCATTCTCTGAAAGCCCCATTTCCCTTAGGAGGCTGGTAACGACAGTCAAACTTGAATCCACATCAGGCAATTCCTGAGAATTATTTATAACCTATTCTCCACCTTATTGCTAGAAATAAGTCATGCCTTTCCCATTATTCTAACGTCTCATTTAATTTCATTTTAATCAATGAAATTCTCCCATCCTCAGTAAAAGTCTATAGGGAGACAGAGGTAGAAATGAGATACTCCATTGTTATCCAATGGTTATTTATGAGTGGAAAAGTGAAGGTGATTTTTGTTTTGCTTTTTTCCCTGCTCTGAGCCTTTCTGAATGTTCAACGTTTTTAATGAGAAAGAGAGAGAGAGAGAGAGAGAAGAAAATTGATTGGAAAATAAGGAAGGCAGCTGGTAAACTGGGGTGTGTTCAGGACGAAAGGTCCCTTACCCCTTTAAATGAGGGGTTGTTTATATCTTTGTATGCATTTTTTTTTTTTTTCGGTATGCGGGCCTCTCACTGTTGTGGCCTCTCCCCTAGCGGAGCACAGGCTCCGGACGCGCAGCTCAGGGGCCATGGCTCACGGGCCCAGCCACTCCGCGGCATGTGGGATCTTCCCGGACTGGGGCACGAACCCGTGTCCCCTGCATCGGCAGGCGGACTCTCACCCACTGTGCCACCAGGGAAGCCCTGTATGCATTTTTATTCCATTCTTCAAGCAAGTTTTGTGATCAGAACCCAAAGAAGACTAAATCCTGAAAATGGGAAGCAAAAACCTTGACCAGAGAGAGTGAAAGGAAGGAAAATTTAACTCCAGTGGTAACAACTTGGAGACAGGCCAATTCAGACAGCAAGGCCAGAGGTCTTAGCGATTTTTGTATGAACCGTCTCTCCTGGATATCTCCAGCAAAGATGGCTGAGAAAATAAAGCTCATACCCAGATTCATGCAAGCCTTAATCCAGCCATAATTAGGAAGGACTGTGACTCCTGGGAAAAGAACTGCTCAGAAACAGTAAACACTAAGCAGTTCCCCAAACACTGGAAACAACCTCTTTTTTTTTTCGGTTGGTGAACAGCTGCTCATGGTTGAGAATTACATCATATTCAGTTAATTAAGTCACATTTTCTGCTCCATTAAATTGCTTCTCTTTCACATGATGGAATTCAATACTGTACTTCAGTGTTTCATGATATAAAGATCACTGTGGATTCCAGGTGTCCTACCAGCTGTAAATACACCCGTGAATTACTGGACCTAAAAAAACAAAACTTATTCCTTAAGTAAAACTTTTTCTCCAACAATAAGACGAGATAAATCTTGAAACTGTTACTCCAGCCATAATTTGCTGTGCAGCCGAACTATTTGGACATAAGCTGTCTCTGTTCCTTTGGCTAAACTGTAAGGTTGGTTTGAGGTACTGACCTCTGGACATTTTTTTTCAGTGATAGTCATTTTTGCCTACTTGTGCAAAATGCACACATTCTCCCAAACACACCTTTGTCCTGACAGGCCTGTCTGTATTTGAAGATGCAGCTCTCTGGTGTCAAGCACATGTGGCTGCATGCTGGCCTTTAGTTGGGAGACACCTCTGTCCACTGCGCATGTGCAGCAATCATTGGGAGTTGTAGCCAACCAGGCTTTCACGGTGTTAAACCAGTGTGAATTTGCTGCTGGTGGGAGAAAACCTTGAAGAATGAGAAGTAATTAATGGTGACCCTCTTGCCACTTAACTGAGCTAGATCAGTGTGGGCATCAGCTATATACTTGACCTCAAGTCTTCCCAGTAACTATGCAAGCTTAGTTTTAGGGTCGCTGTTTCACAGATGAGAATGGCCAGGCTCAATTTACCTGTGCAGATCTGTGCACGTGAGAAATGGTGCCTGACCCAAAGCCTGTGCGTTTTCCCCCTTACCAGACTGCCTGGTGATTCATGGCTTCACAGAGTGCCTGAGAGCCTGTAGCGGGGGAGAAAACCCAGCCCTCACTGCTAGAGGACCTGCTCCATACCCCTCACTTCAGTGCTTTTTTCCAGCCCATTGATTAGCTGACACCTGTAATGGCACTTCTCTGTTGGAATTAAGGTGTCGCAAACATGACCTCCGTATTAGTTGCTGGTGATAGTAAAAATAAGTAAATAAATAGAAGCCCAATCAGTACTGAGGCACAGTGGTCCTTTAAACCGTAGTACAGTTTGCTGGGAAGTTTTAAATTGGTCTCTCCCTTAGTAGAAAAAGTAAATTCTCCAAAGCATGAATTTATTGATAAGTTTGTTTGTACTACAAGAGACTTCTGTGCTTTCCTAGAGGATTCATGGGAAGTTTGTTTAAATTATAAGTTGTCTTAGCACCTGAAAAATGTAACCTTTGAGGCTGAAAGTTGTATGAAACCAATCAGCAGTGTCTGGCGTGTCTCACTGACCAAGCTGTCCTTGTGTGTTTTAAGAACCAGCTCCTGGCTGACCACGGACATAATCCCCTCATGAAAAAGGTTTTTGACGTCTACCTGTGTTTTCTTCAAAAACATCAGTCTGAAACGGCTTTAAAAAATGTCTTCACTGCCTTAAGGTCATTAATCTATAAGGTACGTTGTTTCACCAGGGAAGGTCATTCTTGATTCTCACCCATTCTCCTGTGTCTACCTGGAGCTGAACGAGGCACTTAACCTCTCTGGTTCATTTGCTTCCTCATGTCCATGTAGTTTCCCTCAACGTTCTATGAGCGGAGAGCGGACATGTGCGCAGCCCTGTGCTATGAGGTCCTGAAATGCTGCAACTCCAAGCTGAGCTCCATCAGGACTGAGGCCTCCCAGCTGCTGTACTTCCTGATGAGGAACAACTTCGACTACACTGGCAAGAAGTCCTTTGTCCGGACGCATCTGCAGGTGCGTGTGCTTTAGCTTTCCAGGTCAAGTGTGCTGTGTGGAATTATGTTTTAGCAGGAAAATTTTGAGTGTCACATCTACCAGGTTACCTCGGTGTAAGTATTGAACGATCTGGCCTCTAGATGGAAAATTCAAAAGTCACATTTACTGGTTTTATTTATTTCATCCTCCACATCGTAAGATTTGGGCCCAGGATGTGTTTCTATTGGTAAATTGACATTTAAATGTCGAATCAATGTTCGACTGACCGAAATTCTACTGAGTAAAGATTTATAGAACCTATAGGAGGATACCTCAGGACTCCAGGCTGAGAATGGATCAGGGAGTCAAGGCCTTAGATCGGGAGACCATGGGGAAACCATGGTTAAGTTTAGGCCAGAGAGGATGCTGTCCTGGGTCAGGCATGGTGAGGTTAGAAGGGAGAGGAGATTGAGTTGACAGTACTTAGTGATTGATTATACCTGGGTGTGGTGAAGGTAAAGGATGGGAAGGGGGAATGGGGGGAGGGGCATGGTCCACGGTTTAGCTGAGTAACTGGGTAAAGGCAGTGCTATTTGTTTTTTGGGGTTTTTTTTTGCGATACGCGGGCTTCTCACTGCTGTGGCCCCACCCGCTGCGGAGCACAGGCTCCGGACGCGCAGGCTCAGCGGCCATGGCTCACGGGCGCAGCCGCTCCGCGGCATGTGGGATCTTCCTGGACCGGGGCATGAACCCGTGTCCCCTGCATCGGCAGGCGGACTCTCAACCACTGCACCACCAGGGAAGCCCAAGGCGGTGCTATTTATAGACCCCAAAAAAGACAGATTCCCCCACTCCATAGTTCATATGTACATGTTTTAATAATAAATGCAAAAGACAGTCCACTTACTGAATATTTAGTACATATAAATTCAAGCCAAAAACCAAAGAGGTAAATAATAAGGTCTTCCTTTTTATTAGAGAAAGTGATAGGTAAGTAACCATCCAAGTGATGTGGGCTTATCTGATTCTCATTCCTCTACACTCTCCTGATTAGCATTTTGATGTGCAACCGAGATGGAAGGGTAGCAAAATCACCTTCTAGAATAATTCTTGGAAGGGGGAAGATGACTCAGACATTGTTTCCCACACTGGAGCGATCCTTGTTCGCACCTTCCCTGTTGCCCCATCCCCGTGCACATCCTAACCAAAGCCAGGAGCTGAGCCTGGGGCGTCACTTGAAGGTGAAATGATTTGCTCACGTTTGTGTATCCCTAAGGTCATTATTTCCGTCAGCCAACTGATAGCAGACGTTGTTGGCATTGGGGGAACCAGATTCCAGCAGTCCTTGTCTATCATCAACAACTGTGCCAACAGTGACAGGCTCATCAAGGTGGGTGGCCCGGTCTCGTTTTATGTTTTACCCCCAAAACTCCGCCTCATCATCCGATACGTATGCACACGGACAGAATGCAGCTGAAAGCCCCGTGTCCCCCTCCACCCTTGTTGCAGCACACCACCTTCTCCTCGGACGTGAAGGACCTGACCAAAAGGATCCGCACCGTTCTGATGGCCACGGCCCAGATGAAGGAGCATGAGAACGACCCTGAGATGCTGGTGGACCTCCAGTACAGCCTGGCCAAGTCCTACGCCAGCACCCCCGAGCTCCGGAAGACGTGGCTGGACAGCATGGCCCGGATCCATGTCAAAAACGGGGACCTGTCCGAGGTAGCCCCGCAAGCATGTCAATCCGGGCTTTTGAGAAAACAAATTGTGTCCCATTCACTGAAGAAAGCCAATTATGAGAAAAATTTCCCAGTAATTCAAAGAAGCCAGTTAAAAACATGTGATACTTTAAACAGTGCTGGGCTTGGGGTTCCTTCATGGTCATCTAAGCATTTTAACAATTTACAACATCGTAAGGGGATGTCTCCATCACAAAAGAGCATTGTTTGAAGGCTCTTAGAAAACATCCATGCTCACACAGGTGCCTGCTAGTTAGGTGCACTCAGTTTCTGCATCAAAACTCCTCTCTAGATCTAAAATTCAGCTATTTTATGATAAAATTAGATTTCCCTGTATCGAAGTCATGAATGACAGGGCATTGCTTTTTCCTGTTTGAGGTAGTCAGTTTCTGTCTGTAGTCGTGGCAGATGTCAGAGCTCCCTCATGGACAGAGCTGCACAGTTCAATAGGCGACAGCATGGCGGGGGCAGAGGGGGAGTGTGGGCTCCAAGGCAGACTGGATCCCGGATCCGACATTGACTAACTCAGTGACATTGAACCAGTTCTTAACCCCTCTGTGTCTCTATGACATCATCTGTAAAATGGGGGAAATTAAGGAAAACAGTAGGCTGTAAGGCGGGAAGTATTCATGTTCGCATGAAAACTCTGCTCAGGGTTCATGCCCGAGGCATTTAGGTATGATTAACGGTACCACCAAAGAAGTGTGCTTTTACTTGTAAACCTCTCTGACTGCTTAAATTAGTAAAATTGTGTTCTATATCTGAAAATTTTATGTAACTATTTTTACCTATTGATTGAATCCATTCTGTTTGACCATAAGTTTAATCTAAGATATACATTAGCCATAATGAAAATGAATTACATACTGTTAGTAGTAGTAATTTTTTTTATCCTTCTGACAAGAACCAGGGCTCAGACATTGGAACCTTATGGTAGGTTCATTTCCAACAGCTATCTTTAATGTTTTGTAAACCATGGCAACTTGGTGAAAAGAATTTATTTTTATTTTTTCTTTTGTTTTAAGGTGTTTATAATGTTATCCATTTAACATAAAATAATATTTTCATTTAGAATTTTTGGAGAAAGTTATAACTTCATCTCTGAATCTAAGAATGCACATGCCTTTTCTTCAAATGATCCTCTTTTCCCTTTAAGAGAAATAATGCTGAAATTTTATAGTAAGAAAAAATGCTTTTTAAAAATCTTTTACATTTAAATTTAGTAATTTTAAATAGAAATAGGTCTTAGCAAATTTACCGTCGTTTGTCTCAATTCAAAGTTTAAAAATTTCAATTTATTTGAATTGTTCTACTTTTTTCAAAAGGTAAGATGTCGGCCATTAGAAACACTAGTTGATGCCTTGAGATCTAATATAAGTACATATAGTCATTAGATTTCTGTTTGTGAGCATTGTGCCCTTCTTCATAATTGGTGATTCTGAAACGTGTCTTTTGTTTTAGGCAGCAATGTGCTACGTCCATGTCACAGCCCTGGTGGCAGAATATCTCACACGGAAAGGTAAGAAACGATTCCTGGGTTTTGTGAAATAAATATAAAATTGCACAAAGCAGCAAAGACAAGTGAGAGCCATTAAGAAAGATGTGGACGTGGGGGATTTCTCTGTGTGTGTGTATGTGTATGTGTAGAGTATATTCATTGTTCTATTCACTGGTGTGACATTTGCTTGATGTGGTAGGCACCGCAGAAATGCAAAACAAAAGTAGGTGGCATTTTGTCATATAACCTCTTACTAATAACTCCATATTGCAAAAACTAGTTAATGAGCTTGGCATCTGGGAGTCCCTGACCAGCCAATCTCCATCTGAAAAGATTTTATTTTCCCTTAAGATAGTTCCCACCGGAACTGTTTACCAGTCAAAAGGCAGCTGTAACAGGAGGTGATCAGGCAGTATTTTCTGGAGCACAGCCCGGTCGGCTTTGCTGTGTGCGAAGGCAGCTTGCAGGCTGGAAACCTTGCCGCCCCATGGAAGGAGCTGGCAGGAGTGAGTGCCACCCACCTGTGTGCTAAGTGCTTGTTCCCACGTTAGCAGGCCGCGAGTTCTGTCACGGCTCCTCTGGTTAAACACCAGTTGCTCGTTTCCACTTCAAATTTGAGAACACGGGGCTTTTAGAAAGGCCAGTTGTGTTCATGTGTGTACTGGAGCACGGCTGCACCAGATCTGGCTAATTCCTTCACAATGTGAGGAAACCACAGATGGCCAGGTCAGGGAATTTCTATCTTTCTGGTACAGCTGGCTCTTTGGAATGGAATTTAAGGGCATCTAGGCTTGTCATACGTCAGAGCTGGAAGGAGAAAGAAACCAGGGAGGGGCTCCGTATTCTCTTACTGCCAGCACGATTTCCTGTTGAGACCTTCTGTCGGGTAATACATCTCCTCACGTTTAGAAGCAGACCTAGCCCTCCAGCTGGAGCCGTCCTTCCTCCCCTCCAGCCACAGCACCTGCCAGAGGAGGCGCCGGGGAGGTGAGCTGAGGGTGGGCCGGCCGCCCCGTCCCTGTGACACTCAGACGTATGGGGTTTCTCTTTCAACTCTGCTGGGATGGACTTGGCTCTCCTTCCCTCCCTTCTTTTCCTGGCCACTCTGGTTTGATGGCAGGCAAGGAGAAGAAAGCACTTTGGCCACCATTGCCGTTCCACCAGAGCTGAGTTGTATTTTTAAATCTACTCTGTAGCCAAAAACATGGATGGTTGGATTTTATAATTTTGCTTTTTGTACACTCATGTATCCTCAAGCTCCCAGGTTAGTGCTTTGCATAGGGGAATCTTTGTCTCCATGAAACAAAAGCAAGGCGAAAGCTGGACGTTGGCAGAGGTGCTAGACAACCCATGAAGGGGCTGGAAGCCTAGACCACGTGCAGCAGAAACGTCTCTGACTGTAGGGTCCACTCTTCCAAGACTTGATTTCAAACTACTCTGTGTTCCTTTTTTTCCTGAAACATGGGAGGTCTCAGTTCAGGTTTTGACTTTTGTTTTACTGTAAGCAGTAATCTCAGTAGAGCAGGAAGACATTTCAAGTCCTTCTTCACTTGATCGTTTTTGCCCAGCTGACATTGTCCAAGTGACATGAAACTTTCCCCAGTGACTCCATGGGAGGAAAGGCCTCTTCTTACCCCTCAGGCTGCTGACATGGAACCAGCCAAGGCAGCCCCTCAGCTCACGGCTGCGGCCATCGAGTCACATCTTGGTAGACTGCTTCCTGCAGGAGAAGGGCGAGTTCTAATCTGAGTTCTGGGTTACCCCAGCCAGAGTAGGTGAGATGACAGCTGGAAGTAAACAGAGTTGTTTTTGAGTCTGTATTTCTCTGATTGGCTTTGGCTTCTTTATTTTTCTTGGTATCTGAGCATGGGTCATTTTACCAAATCAAACTATTGTTGTTATTACCTTGCTATTAATTTGATTCAATACCTATTTCAGTTTATTTAAGGATTACATACATTTTAATAAAGGTGGGTGAAAAATAAAAAGGGATGAGAAAAATAAAAAAAATTGAGGGCAGTGAGGGTTAAATATTGAGGAAGCGAATGAAGGAAAGCACACAGTGGCGCCCAGGCTTCCCATGGGAACGCTGGCCTGAGACGCAAGAGATTTCAAGATCGGTCCTCGTTCAACCCAGAAACAAACAGGGCAGGAAGAACCCTCACGGTTCATCCACTTTCAGGTTGATAGCTCCAACTGTCTCCCCTGCTCTCTAATTCTAGGCATGTTTAGACAAGGATGCACAGCTTTCAGGGTGATTACCCCGAACATAGATGAGGAGGCCTCCATGATGGAAGACGTTGGCATGCAGGACGTCCACTTCAACGAGGTGAGCGCCGCAGCCCGCGAGGGCTCCGGTAACCCCAGTGTCTCGGGTGCTGCCGTTCACCCGCCCCTGCACCAAACTGGGATTTTCTGTCTGCAGCTGCTGTGTACACACTTCACTCTAAGATAATTCTCCAGAACACTGAAACTGAACAGTGAAAGCTTCTGCCATTCCCATTCCCAGGAACTCCCCCTTTCCTCTGGAGAGAGTGCGAGGAACTAGTTAATAGTGAAGTGAGGCTGAGAGCTTGAACACTTGGGGTAAAAGGCCCAGTATTGTGAATCATAAAGTTTCTCATTCTTCGCAACAGTTAATTTCTCTGGTTCCTGGGTTTTATTTCTGACTTTTAGATCAGTATCTCCAACACAAGATATCTCTCCGATGTCCCCAAACATGCAAGGCCATGAGAGGCCAGACTGGGCTCAGGGGCAGAGCAACCCCTGTCCAGGCCCCCAGTTCTCTGCCCCCACTTGAGTGCTGTCAGCTAGGGCCTGTGCACCATGAGTAGATAAGACCACCCTTGCCCACCCCCCATAAAGACCAGAAAGTTTGACTTTAGATCATTGTAGCAATTTTTGCAAGTTTCTTGCCAAAACAGGATCACCCTGCACCCTGCAGTTTAAAATCTGAAACTAGAGAGTTCTGAAATACAGCTAGGCATTTGAACAAATGCCAATTTTCTGTGTGCGTGTTTCTTCACGTGGAGAGAAAGAACAGAGAAGTGAGTAAACATCTTCTGCCTCTGTTATACTTGTGTTTATGATGTAGAAGTCCTGCAATTAATATCAGGACTTTTGATCATGTTCATGCTGGTAAGCGGGGCCCATGAGCAAACATCCTCCGTGACACTGACCAACCATGAATCAGCAATTCTCAAAGTGTGGTCCTGGGGTCCCCGAGACCCTTTCGGGAAGTCTATGAGGTCCTTACTTTTCCAATTGAATATCTCTGTGAGGCTGGATTTTCTTTGTCTACATCACCCAGAACAACATATTGAAGAGATTGAATGCAGAAGCAGAGACAGGAATCCAGGCTTCTCCTACGAAGTCAGACATCAGAGTTGCAAAAAATGTAAAACAATGCCACTCTTCTCCTTAATTTTTTCTTTGAAAATGTTGGTTTTTCATTAAAAGTGTTATTTTCATTAACATGTCATAGGTTTATTATCTTAGTTTAAAGTAATAAATCTTTTTACTTTTTTTTCAGTTTTAATTCCTAATATTGTAAATATTGAGAGATAACACCCATGTATACAAAAGTTCTCAGCTATTTTTAAAGAATTCTCAATAATGTTTATGCTATATAAAGGGACCTTAAGCCTCAAAAGTTTAAGAACCACTGCCAAAAATTGTCTAGTCTCAAATGACCCTCTAAATTAAAAATTAACTGTGAGAAAGAAGGATAATATATAGAGTGACTTCACATTTAAAAATTAAAATAATTTTAACCAAAATACATGAAGTTCTCTAAGTATTCTGAAGGGGAAAAAAAAAAACCAGTTGGTTATTACATGGTCTTAACAGTTCAGCTGTTTCTCCACCTTGAAATGCCTGGCCCAATGGTAATTTTTTATTTTTTACTCTGACATGTGTGCCTGTCCCTTAGGCAACAAGGCCCGCACGCTCTTGGCTTTGAACTCCTCGCTTCAAGGAGGGCTTGCACTGGGTTCTTCCCTGAAAAGAGGCTTGAACGCATTGTTTCCTTGGAGAAACCACCCTTGTCCCCCGCTGACCAGTCAGTCCTCCGGAGCGCAGCACTTTGTTTAGATTCGATAAGGAAAACAGCAATGCCAAGAACAACTAAAGATTCGAAAGTAAACAGTTGTGGGTAACCTGTCATCTGGAATGATAACGTGAAGTTCAGGTTTGCTCATCAGATTAAGTAATAGGCTGGAATAGTCTCTGCAGCCTAGGGAATGAGCCCTGTGAAGTCAAGGGCAGGCTTGATTGGGGAAATTTGTGGATGGCACCCGCTCTGAGTAATAACTGAACGTGTGGCAGGGATAACTTTATCAGTTATTTTCAGAATATGGACTTTCCACCCTGTCCTTGAAGCGTAAAGTTGGTAAATCTTTAACAAGGTCCATAGTGCACGATGATCTATCCTGATTAGGATGTGGCACAGGGGGTTGTAAAGCCCCGAGCAAGCCCTGCACATTAAGAGTGAAACTAGCCAGCAGTGAAAAAAAAGAACGTGTTCCAAAAGTCACGAAAGCAGAAACTGCCACGTAGTTTCAAGAAAAAGGGAAAGTCGAATATCTCTGCCAGAGGAGGAGTTTTGGGGAAAGCTGATGGGAATAGGTGTAGAACAATAGTTTAATAAAAATCATTGCCCTTTTAATGTGCATTATTAGATATATTTCAATGTCTAAGATGCTCTCCTAACATGATTTTAGAGGCGCTACCTAAAAATGCACAATTCTCCTAGGAGGAGACCTCAGATGCGTTTTTATTGGTAGCAGTCCATCTTCCTTGACTCTGATCTAAAGAGCGAACTCCCCCGCAGCTGCTTTTGATTAAAGAGAAACGTCTCATTCCTGTTTACATTTTGTTTCACAAATTGGAGCCTATGCAGATTGAAGAATTCTGAGTTTCCTATGGTGTCAAAATTCCATGCAGCCCATGTTGTTTTGAGATCCCTCCCTCATTATCCCATACAGGCAGGGTCCTAGAAGGAAATAGGTAGCACTCTCAGAAATTGAAGCAAGTCTAACAAAGGGACTATTTTGAAGTTTGGTCGGGGTTTAGGGAAACCAACAAGGAATATTGCAGAACCCTGGAGGTTAGCAACAGCTGGGTTGCCACTGTCAACCTGTGGGCTAAGGGAGCGGGGAGAGAGAAACTACACAGAGGGGCCATCTGCCCCGGCTCAGTCCTGGCATGGGGGCAGGGAGGGAGGCACCCCCTCCCCACACTCTCCTGTCCACCAGTCTCCTGCTGGCCTTCCA
Source organism: Aethalodelphis obliquidens (assembly GCF_003676395.1). Taxonomy (NCBI): domain Eukaryota; kingdom Metazoa; phylum Chordata; class Mammalia; order Artiodactyla; family Delphinidae; genus Aethalodelphis; species Aethalodelphis obliquidens. The sequence goes on from NW_020837959.1 coordinate 11,556,117, forward strand.
CTGGCTGAGCCCAGCAGGCAGGCCAGCAGTCCTGGTGCGTCGGCCCGCATGGCACAGAGCGAGGGAGGAACGGGGCCAAAAGGGACTGTAGTGGGGAACTGGAAAATACAGTCCATCCTCATTATTTGCCCAGTTGCTAAAATTTCTTTGTTACCCCAGAATCAGCATGAGGTGCTTTTACAGTCATTTGGGGACAAGGCACAAAGCAGCAAAAAATTTGAGGCCACACGTTCCCATCTGAGGCTGAACAGGCAACACTCTGCCTCCTTGTTTCAGCTCGTGCTGTAAACAGGGGTCCTTCTCTGGCCCCCTAACATGGTGCTGAAGTGCTGTCCAGTGTTCCTGAGCTCAGGAAGGTGATGTGCCTTACAGAGAAAATACTTGTCAGATAAGCTCTGTTCAGGCAGGAGTTACAGTGCTTTGGGTCGTGGGTTCAATATTAATGAATCAACAATATGTACTAAATGGGTGTCTTTAAACAGAAACACACATAAAACAAGGTTATGTACTAATCAATTGCCAAAAATTTTGTAACCAGAGGCTCTCTGGAGCCTAATCCTGTATTTCCCCAAGAAGAGGGTGTTCCGTGTTCACAAATTTAGTGTCGGTGGTGACCACAGAACATAACCACAGCAAATAATGAGGATCGACTGTATTTGGCACCCTCAAGTGTTGTTTCACAGACCAGCAACGGTGAGGTTCACCTGGCAGGTCACTGACTTGTCTTAGCCAAACTGCATCTACTCAGAAATAACAAACATAAAATGTTTATACCTACAGAACATCCCAAGAGAGAGTTAGCAACAAAACACATTCTGTGGTTCCTCTGTTTACATCTCATCCAAGCCTGGCAATTTTCTGTAACCCTGTAGAGTGGTCTAAGCATCTACTTTTCCTTGACCGAGAGTGCTCTTAGAACCGCCAAAGTTATATAGCATATCTTCACTTTTATAATGCTTCTCGAAAACAATAGCAGTAGGGAACGTGGCCCATGGAACTTGTCTGACTGCTCGACCTTGTCTCATACCAGGACATATTGCCCTGCTTCATGTTGCAAATATTTCCTAAGCTTCCTTATGCTGGAGAGACAAGGGTGAGCATGATGTGATGTGATCATGATGTGATCGGCCCCAACACGCAACACTGCTTCTGATGCTTTCTTGCCATTGAGGAGAAACACCTAAACCACGGTCCCTTAGAATCTGAATTGAAAGTTGTCTCAGTTCTTTGTGGCTTAGAAATTTCTGCATTTACATGTGTTGATTCACTCCATAAACTAGCTGTGTGCCATGTGCCAGCTCAGTGATATATGAGGGAGTGCCTGTCTTAGAAAGTTTGACCTAGTGTGCTAGTCCTCAAGCTTTAGTGTGTTTAAAAATTACGTAGATTCCTATTACAAATATAGATTCCCATTCTAACCCACCCCCACCCATCCCCAGATTTAGTTGGGTGACTGTAGCGCCTGGGAATCTGTATTTTAACAAGCATGCCAGGTGATTATTCTGATACAAAGGATCTTCGACTGTATCTTGAGAAACGATAATATAGTGGAAATGTGAATGATGCCATGATGTACGCCATTGCCCGAGCCAGGTCACATGCTTACGGTTATTCCCAAATGGTAGATAAAAGAGATAGCTAGCTTCATAAGAAAGGTTAAATTAAATCAGTCAGTCCTAAGATGGGGCAAATATTATTTAAGTGAAAAAACTTTAAATACCCTGCAAATACACAGGCTCATAATGCATTTTCAAGCACACACATGCGCCCATGCACAGCATTAGTGAGCTATTTCCACAGACAGGTGCTCGGTGCCGTCAACCGCATGGCTGTGGCACACCTAAAAATGACTGGCTAATTACATTTTAAACAGCTTCCTGAATGGCTTACGAGCTTAGTGTACCGAGATCTTTTTAAGTCTAGTATAATATCATAAAATGTGTACTTTCCAGGTGCATAAAGCTCATTGAGGTTTCTTTTTTTTCCCCGACCAGTGATTACTTATAGTTCTTTGCGTGTATTGACAATTTAGAAAAAAAATAACTTGGCATTTAGATTTTAAACAAGGGGGAAAACTATCAGACTTTCTGTATGATCGCCTTTCAAGGTCACCACTCTGACCGCTGTCAGTGTAAGTTCTGGTTTTCAAGCGATTGCTGAGAATTCAAAGTAAATTCATACGTGGAATTTCTGTTGAGAATATTATTCATATATGCCCCGATGTTTAGTTACTATCATGTCTTAGTTTTTTGGGGTTTTTTTTATAAATTTATTTATTTATTTTTTGGCTGTGTTGGGTCTTAGTTTCTGTGTGAGGGCTTTCTCTAGTTGCAGCAAGCGGGGGCCACCCTTCATCGCGGTGTGCAGGCCTCTCACTATCGCAGCCTCTCTTGTTGCGGAGCACAGGCTCCAGACGCGCAGGCTCAGTAGTTGTGGCTCACGGGCCTAGTTGCTCCGCGGCATGTGGGATCCTCCCAGACCAGGGCTCGAACCCGTGTCCCCTGCATTGGCAGGCAGATTCTCAACCACTGCACCACCAGGGAAGCCCTGATGTCTTAGTTTTTATGACTCTTTATAATTTTGTGTTGACATATGGTCTCTCAAACTTAGCTGTCTGTGATTGCTGGTTATTTCTATTCAAAGAATTGTTACTTGATGCACCAGCTGTAAACATCGAGGTATAGAGTTGACATTAGCTTGAATAATTTACCTTACCAAATTAAGCTTTGATGCTCAGTAATCCATACTCTACCTTCTATGCGAGAAGGACTTAACCTTTTTTTAAAAATAAAAGCCATTTTTAGTTTGTTATTGGGTAAAATCTCTAACTACTCTGCTTTTTATAGTATACATTACCATTTTCTACAATAAAAAGTGATATTCAGACTGATACACTATAGATCCTGAATGCCTCCTGAATCAAAAGAAAAGATAAAATAATGTCCAGTAGCATATATAGGTTGATGATGTATTATTTCCTAATTCTTAATTACCATCAAATTGTGATACTTATTTCATAGTTATTTACTAAGCTCTATTCACTCTATGAAACATTACTGTTTTCCAACCATTCTGGGAAGTGTCCCTGGTTGAAGTCTACTTTTTTGTACCAAATATGGCAGATTTTTCCGTAGTGAACTGAATTGTCCATAGTATTGATATGCCACAAGAATTCAGGTTTCATCGTTATTAAACTTTCCTTGTGTTTCTGGTTTGACAAATGAGTAAAAGTAGTATTCAAATCTTAGTCTCACAATTAGGAGCATTTGGCCCAGGAGATTACTCGTAAACTCTATTTGATACATATTTAAGTGACTAAATCTAGAACCATTCAAAATATACCTGGAAGGCTGCTATACGCAGACGCCTTATGAGGTATAGACAGAACATCATTTTAAAATCAAGTAACATCTTCCTTATATAACACTTCCTTGTTGTGATAGTGGATGTTATGTCTGTGTGCATTTTCATTTCTCATAAAATTATCTATTTCAATTATTAATTTATTTTTAGAAAACTTTTGAATGTGGCTATTTACTCTGTGTATTTAATCTTTCCACCTCCCCGACCTCATCTCTCTGCCCTGTTTGACTCAGATTTTATACTCTGGCCCTCAAACTACTTATAAATTTCTCACACACCATGCTGCCATCTCTCCCATGTCTCTGCCCAGGCTGTTCCCTCTCCCTGGAATGTCTCCCCCCTCTTCCTTGCTAGTCCCACCTTTCGCCTTCACCTCACTAACTCCTGATGATGTGTAAGACTCAGCCAGTCATCACTTTCTGCAACCTTCCATGGTCCCCCATCCCCCATCCCTGGATAGGTGCTGCTCCTCTCTGCGTCCCTGATTCCCTGCGCGTTTATCAGCACACTCCCCACCATCTTTTGTAATCTCTTTATGGATCTGCATAGAGATCTGAGCTTTATGAGCAGGAAGTGCTCTCTTCACGTGATTCTTGGCCTCCCCTGGACTCACTCAGAGACACACAGACTATTGTTAAGTCAGTAAATGCCTACTGCTCTCAGTTCAGAGTGTCTACCTTCTGACTTGCACGTATTTGGCACGTATTTGAAATCACTGTGGTTTTCTCTGTCCTCAGTATCTTAGCATGCACGTCAAATCTCTTCCAGTCGGTGGTCGTGAGTCTCTAGTCCATCAGTTCTAGCTGCTTCAAAGGACAACCTCTCTGTGTCTTTGAGGGCCTCCTCCTCAAAGCCAGTTTCGTGTATACCACATAACCTGATAAACGATCCCAAACCCACCCCCAGCCCACGTTTAGTAAAAATCTACAGAGCCATTTTTATAAATTACAGAAACTGAAATTTTACTTATATAGGTTTGTTTTATAAACCCCGTGTCGAATACAGTGCCTTGTATGTAGTAGCTTCTTGGTAAAATGTGTGAATGAATGAATGAATGAAAGAATCAAGTTAATGATGTGGTGTAGTGACTGTACCTGGTTATAACATTTATAACTCTTTGAGAAGAATGTTCAATTTTATATGAGATTATATTGAAGTTACTCTAGAGTCTTATTGTGCTGTAACTGCTAAGCATGGAGTTAAGAACCTTTAGGTCTCTCTGATCCCATCCACAATAAATAGGGTGTCATCATTGTGTATTTACTTCTACAGTGTGAACCATACTATAGTTTGAACAAAACCCAGTAGTGAGAAAAGAAGGGGCCAAATGAGTAGTCTGTAAGTTAAACCTAAGAATAGCTTTAAGATGGGTAAATTTCCATGCCTTGACTATTTTGTTATCAGAAGAATTCCTTGGTTGTACAGCATTCTCATCCCTGATGGGAAATTGGGTCTTCTCAGAATTCATTCACCTCTGCTGTAGTCCCACAGCATCACTGAGAATGAAGATGCTCAATAAATACCCAGTGCAGTGTCTGTGATCTAAGATATGTAAGAATTGCAAGGCTTTGATAAAGGACTTGTTTCCCTACAGCGAAGGACAGCTAATAGTAATATTGTTATATTACTAACAAAAATGCAGATCGATTCATTCATCCAAGAAATTCTTGCCTACCAAATATGTATGTGGCACTGTGGGATATTACATTATCCAGTAGAAGTAAGATCTCATTTTTCAAAAATTAATGCAAAGTAGAAAGTGATGATTGAAAAAGAGAAATTTGTTTAACTGGCCTATTAATTACATATAGTATTTAGTTTTCAGAGCGTTTTAATGGATAAAATTTTATTTGATCATCACAACTACCAAATTAGATTAGACCTTTATTACCTTCCCAGTTTTACAAATATGCTAAAGTAAGTACGTTGACACTGACACTATACAAGTTTTATTTTTATGCTTTTCTTTTATGTAGCTTTTTATAATCAGAGAAGCATGAGAAAAATCATAAAATCTTGTCATATTTAACCTGGATAGATTCTCCATTGGAAAAGATTTGAGACAAAACTAAGAGAAAACGGAGAGAGGTTTTGCAACTTCATAATACAAATGCACGAGAGAAAAGATACGGTGTTAGGACCTTTACTGACTTTTTTCTTTGTCTATAGCTGTTAGGATAATTACTACATATTCTGGCTTCAGTGTTTGCACTTAATGAGACCTACCATAAAAGTATGAGATAACTGATATACCTCTTTATAAGCATTGGTACAGAGTTTAGTCACACAGATGACAGTTTTATGATTTCTATGTTGTAAATATGACATAGGAATTAAATGTCTTGCTTTAAAGATGGTTTGTTTAAGTCAGTTAGGTAGTATTTTCTGGTAAATTGATTCACAACTGCTTTTAAAATGTTTATTTTCTTTGGACCTATAAAACGTAGACATTAGGACTATAATGAAACATTAGGCTGGTAATGAAAAACACAGGTCGTGCCCTTCATTTACAGAACTATGGAGGATACAAACATATTAAAAGGCAACTATAAAAGCCTTAAAAACTATATTAGCAAATTTAATCTAGCAGTATATAAATAAGAGGAATATATTGTGACTAAATGGTGTTTACCCTGACAATGCACCGTTAGTCCAACCCTGTAAAAACCAATTAATATAATTCACCATATTAACAGAATAAATAAGGGAAGTCTGATGACCATCTTAATAGATTCAGAAAAATCATTTGAAAAAATTCAATATCCATTCATGAGTTTAAAAAAAAAATCCTAGGAGTAGGAAGGAACTTCTTCAAGAAAAAAGATTATCTACAAAAAACCTACAGCTAACATCATACTTTATGGTGAAAGACTAAAATGCTTTCCCCCTAATATTGGGAACAAGACAAGAATACCTGCTTTACCACTCCTATTCGACATTGTGCTGCAGGTTCTAGCCAGTGCAGTAAGGTAAGAAAAAGAAATAAAACTGCGTATATTGACATAAGATGCAGTTGTCTTTTGTGACAGAAGTGACCTGAAAGAATTTACAAGAGAAGTTACTAAAACTGAGTTTAGCAAGATCATAGGACATAAGATCAGTGTACAGAAATCAATCAGCCTTCACGTTTAGAGATTTTATACCATAGTTTCACCATATTGTTAACAATTATTTTGTGTAATTCCTACAAACAGGTATGCTGGATGACTTTAAATCTTACTCAAATAAAGGCCTTTACTCCAAAAAAAAAAAAATCAAAATTAAAAAACAGTACTGTTTGTAAAAGCATCAAAAACGTTGAAAAATTAGGTGTAAATCTGTAGAGATTTGTATGCTAAAAACTATCAAACACTGATGAAAGAAATCAGAGAAGTCCTAAATAAGTGGTGTGAAAGACTCAGTATTTTTAAGATGTTACTTCTCCCTAAATTGATTTATAGATTCAAAGCAATCCTAATCGAACTCCCATCTGGAGTTCTGGTAGAAATTGATAAACAGATTCTAAAATTTATATGGAAAAGCAAAGGAACTAGACTAGCCAAAACAATTTTGAAAAAGTTGGAAGAGCCGTGCTATCTGATTTCAAGATAAAGCAGTGGTTCTCAGCTAGGGATGATTTTGCCCCCTCTCTCCCCGGGAACATGTGGCTGTGTCTGGAAAGGTTTTTTAATGTCACAATTTGGGAAAAGGAGGAAGGGTGGTGCTACTGCTACTGGCATCTAGTGGGTAAAGGCTAAGAACGCTGCTAAACATCCTATAATGCATAGGACAGCCCCCCAGAAAAAAGAGTTATCTGGCCCAAAATATTGTTCATGTCACTGTGGAGAAACCCTTCTATAAAGCTACAGTAGTGATCAAGACGGTGTGATATTGGCACAAAGACAGACACATCTATCAATGGAACAAAGTAGAGAAGCCAGAAATAGACCCACACAGGTATGGTCAGTTGATTTTTGACAAAAATTCAAAGGCACTTCAATGGTGAAAGGGCCGTCTTTCATCAAGTGGTGTTGGAACAACTGAACATTCATATGGGAAAAATAAGTTGACCTGTACTTTACACTGTATTCTAGGATCAAAGGATCCTAGACTTAAATATGAAATATAAAACTATAAAACTTCTGGAAGAAAACATAGGAGATAATCTTTGTGAACTTGATAAAGATCTCTTAGATGTAATGTATAAAGCACAATCCAGAAAATAAAAACTTGATAAATGGAGCTTCACCAAAATTTAAAACATCTGCCCTTCACAAGACACTGTTAAGAAAATCCAGAGACAGGCTACAGATTGGGAGAAAATTATAAATCACTTTTATGCAAAATATATAAAGAACTCTCAAAACCCAATAATAAGAAAATAACCCAATAGAAGAAGAGTGAGGAAAAGATTTGAATAGGTACTTCACCCAAGCTATATAGATGACAAATAAGCACATGAAGTTTACTCAACCTCATTAATGAAACCCTACTCCAATGGGCTTAAATAAAGGTCGAATAAATTGACTTCCATTAGTAAATTCCACAGAGGATTGACAAATCAATCTGATTGTTTAACAAAGTGGTAAAAGATACAGTTACTTTGGAAGGGAGGAGGAGCTCTCCACTCTGTTAATAGGGCAGACAGGCCCCTGGCTGGCCATGGGATGTCCAGTCTGCTGAGAGCATCTGTCCCAGCATTCCCAGCAAGGGTCCTAAAATTCACCCTGATTGGCCAGTTTAGGTCACATGATGAAGCAGTGATTGGCCAGAAAATAGATTTATGCTGGTTAGTTTAAACCTGAGGCACCTGTCCCAGCCCTTGAGTCATAGTGTTAGCTTCTTCCAAAGTTCAAGGGCGTTAATGGAGGCAGGGTGACTGCGCAAACTTAAGTAGATAGAAATTTTGAAAGGAAAAGGGAAAGAATGTTGGTGAGGCAGGCGTAGTGCCTACCACACTCCATTACTGAATTGCTCTAAGATGTTTAAATTTGTTTGAAGTCATGCTTAGTGACTTTCCATGTCTCAGCATTGTCATTTTCCTCAGAAAGGAAGAAAATCTACATTATATTTAGAAAAAGAAAACTAAGAACAAAAATTGAGAGCCTGTGTGAAACCATCAATTTCAATTTTTTTCCATGCATTTAACTATTACACAGTTACACAATGTGACCCTTCGTTTCTGTTTGTAAACATGTTTGGAAAATAGCTCATTAAAAAAAAGAAACATGGAAGTTAGTGTTTAAAAATATTACATATTTTGAAATTTTCTTCCTGGCCATCTTAACCGTTTATGTATTCTGCAAGGAACACAATGCCAATTTCCCTGTAACACTCTTTCCTGGCCGGGGGCCTTCTTCTTTGATCAGGATGTGCTCATGGAGCTCCTGGAACAGTGTGCAGACGGACTCTGGAAGGCCGAACGCTATGAGCTGATCGCCGACATTTATAAGCTCATCATCCCCATCTACGAGAAGCGGAGGGATTTTGAGGTATCTGAGTGGTTTGTTTTCTCCCGTTTGAGAGGACAGTGGAGTGACACACATCCCCAGACATTCTTATATGCAGAAAGCGCAAGCAGGCCATTTGAGCAATGACCTCTGACCCGCCACGTGACACTGGCAGTCGCCACCCTCAGAGCCATCAGGTGTCACACCTCTACCCAGACCTCAAATCTCAAACGACAAGGGGTGGGAATTCTGGCACTTCACCTCTTAGCTAAGGAATGGAGTAGGAAAAGCGAAGACTGCAAACGTCATCAGAGGACTGAATGGGCTTACTGCACTGGAAATCCAGTGGGTCTTCAATATGCAGGATGGCCCTTTGGGTAGAAAACAAAACAGTTGGATAATGATCACTACCAGTTGTGCTGTCAAAATTCATTCTTGATTTTTTTTTGAAACTCAAGTCCAATGAATTTTCACCTATGTAGTATCATTTCATTGTTATTTTAAAATAATTCTACTAGTTGCAAGTGGGAAGAAATGGGGTTTGTTCTGCTTTCCAGAGGCTGGCCCATCTGTATGACACACTGCACCGAGCCTACAGCAAGGTGACCGAGGTCATGCACTCAGGCCGAAGGCTTCTGGGGACGTACTTCCGAGTAGCCTTCTTCGGACAGGTGAGCCTCCTCTCTGTTCTCTAGGCCGTCCCAAGTCCTTTTTTTCTTGTTTAAATTCTATATACAAAGTGGTATTTTGTAAATTTTCTGTTTTCTAGAAATGCTAATTTGATGAATTTGTCATGTTTAGTATGGTTCTTATCTTCCTCAGTAGTAAACTTTCTGCCTTTTTTTCTTTCTTCCTGTCTTTTTATTACTTTCTTAAGGCAGCGGTAAGTTCTCCTTCCATAAGATATTCTTAGCGGCATCTTTGGTACCTCAGTGTGGTTTGCAAGTTTCCTTTTCAAGTCTGTATGTATATCTGTCCAGTCATTACAAACTCCAAAACAAAATTAACATTTTATTCCATTTACAGAAATAAATCACCTGTTCCCTTACACGTCTATACTGCATGTTTTAAACCAAAATTAAGACTTTGTGGTTTCCTTTGTCCCTGTGCTTCTCTATCTTTTATAATACAGTATCTCTGCAAGTAGATTTACCATTGTAATATTTCAAAAACCCTTTAGAAAAGGGGTCATTTAAATTTAACTGAAAGTTTAACCTCCAAGTCTCTAACATGATTAAATAGTATAAATTACAATCCATTTATTCAGGGTGTGTGGTTTTCTATGAGCATTCTATAACCTTCAATTTATCCTGTTATTTATTGTCTTTTATAACTTTATAGCAATACCAGTTTACAGACAGTGAAACAGATGTGGAGGTAATTACAGTAAATACATAAAAAGCAAGTAATGTAGTGAAATCACTGCATCTAAACTGCTAGTTTGATGTGGGTGTTTTTTGTTTCATGTTAGCCTGCATTTTTTTCTTTTATATACTGTGTTTTTTGCACCATTTTCTCTCTTTCATTTTAGATGAGAAAATTTTTTTTTAATTTATTTCAAATATTAACCCAATCTGGGCTTTTTAGTTTTCAACCTTTTTCACTTCCCATGCAATACTTAGCCTTCTTGTATCGAGACATGATTGGTGCTAAAACAGATGATGACTGGTGATAATGAAAATATTTCCTGATCTTATGCTACAGCCCTTTAATATTTGTCTCATCAGGAAGACAAAACGTAATTTACACCAACTTCACATAACTTTTGCCAGACCAGAATGCTTCCTTTTATGCCGTAAAATCCCAAGTAAACGGCAGAGATCAGGAGAAGCGTTTCTGAGGCCTGCAGATAGCAGACTGCTGAGTCATGTCTTAGTGACTCTCAGTGAGTTCTGCTCCTTGGGAATGTGAAACAGGCTTGAATCCCATGATTAGACTTCACCGAGGGAACACAGTCTTGAATCCCCAATCTTTCATTTCCCTCAACACTTAACGACAGCATTCTTGGATGAGTTTGCAATTTTGTGTTTCGCCTTTACCTTGCACCCAGACCTCACATTATTATCATTTTCCTTCCTATTCGGAAAGCCTGATTTTGTTTTTAGAATCATTCCCTTTTTTGTTGTTGTTAACTCCTGTAACAAAAGAATCCTTCCTGGGTGGTAAGCCTTGGGCTTATATTTGGGGATAGCTCTAATTGTGCTTTATGTCACAGGGATTCTTTGAAGATGAAGATGGAAAGGAGTATATCTACAAGGAACCCAAACTCACGCCTCTGTCAGAAATTTCTCAGAGACTCCTTAAACTTTACTCAGATAAATTTGGTTCTGAAAACGTCAAAATGATACAAGATTCTGGCAAGGTATGACTATGCTTGGAAACATATTATAGCAATATAATATTGTTTTTTTATGTATGATTGATCATATATTATATATTTATAAATGTGGTAGAAAAAAGAAGACCCAGGAAAAAGTCAGGAATGGTTGGCCTTGAGTGGCAGGTGTATTTTTTTTTCTTAATACCTTTCTGTGCGTCCCAGGTGTCTTTCATTAAGCAAACCTTTATTTCATAATTTTAAAGATATTATTTTACAAAATAATTAACATCTGAAAGGATGTACTGTTTTTAGTCCCGCTATTTAGAAACTCTGTAGGAGTAGGGTCCTAGGTTCTGTTTGTCTTTGTAGTTTTTCCTTGCACTTAGCACAGTGCCTGGCATGTTACTTGACACTCTGACTGTCTGATATATGGACAGATGGATGGGCAGACAGAGAGACCAAGGAATGAACTAATTAGCCAGCACATTTGTAGGAATGAGATCTACTTTCTACTTAGAGAGGCTGTCCTCTGCTGTATCGCTCTCATGAAAACCCTTTCTGAACGTACACGTTTTTCCTATATGTTTATGTGTTCCACTGTCTTCAGGGCATCTCCCGAGAGATGGGATCCCTTTGTTTCCGGAAACTCAGGCCAAGATAGAACTTCTGTTCTTTGCATTAAAAATGCTTCTCCTGGGCTTCCCTGGTGGCGCAGCGGTTGAGAGTCCGCCTGCCGATGCAGGGAACATGGGTTCATGCCCCGGTCTGGGAAGATCCCACATGCCGCGGAGTGGCTGGGCCCGTGAGCCATGGCCGCTGAGCCTGCGCGTCCGGAGCCTGTGCTCCGCAACGGGAGAGGCCACGACAGTGAGAGGCCTGCATACTGCAAAAAAAAAAAAAAAAAGCTTCTCCTGCTCAGTTTCCAGCAGCAATAAGTTCTACCTTTTTCTCAGTTCATCCTTTTGGAGGATCCTTCGTTCATTTTTGGGGGGCCTGAGCCCTGCTTTGGAGTCCCCAGTGTCTGGAATCTGTTTCCTTGGGGCCCTTCATTTTCTCCAGAGAAGACTCTTCCAGTCTCCTGCCCAGGTGGTAGGGAGGGGACAAGGGAGGGGGAATAATTCTGAATTCTGGAGGCAGGGGATGAGCAAGGGCGAAGGTCCCACGTCCGGCTTGCAGCCTTTCACCTGCCCTCCCTGCATCCTGCTCTGTTCCTTGCCCCTGCTTTCTGCTGAGACTGGTGAACCCACTTAGACTCTTTCCAGACCGGTTTCTCCAAGGAACGGTCTCTACTCTCTTGTGGGGCTGGAACTAGGGAAGGGAACCCAGGGTTCTGCCACCTCACATAGACTTTGGGCCACCTGCCACCCCACACGTCTCCTGGTCACCGAAACCCTGGTCCTGGTCCTCTACAGATGCCAGTCTGTTCAGGCTCCATAACAGATACCATAGACTGGGTGGCTTATAAACAACAGAAGTTTATTTCTCACAGTTTTGGAGGCTGGGAAGTCCAAGGTCAAGGCACCGGCAGATTCGGTGTCAGGTGAGGTTCTTCTAACTGCTTCACAGACTGCTGTCTTACTGTCGGGTCCTCACATGGAGGAAGGGGTGAAGGAGCTCTGTGGGGTCCCTTTTATAAGGGCACTAATCCCATTCATGAAGGCTCTACCCTCCTGACCTAATCACCTCCTGCCTCCTAATACCATCACATTGAAGGTTAATATTTCTGCATGAGAATTTTGGGGGAACGCAGACATTAAGTCTATCACAACAGGCTTTTGTGGGGTGATCTGACTCCCCTGTTGTTGCCCCTCTCCATGGGAACTTGGGTTAGAACTTTCTCTCCCAAGTCAGGAAGTACATCTCCATGCACCTGCCTTCCAGATATTCATTAAATTCATCCACTGCTGTTCTGTCCTCTCTTCTTGGTCCTTGCTGGTTAATTCTATACTGTCATTTTAATAGAGTTGTGCAAAGGAAAAGGGACAAATGTACATTGTTGGTCCATTTTTAGCTAGAAACCTCAACACAACCTTATTAAGACCTACTTCCTTTCTAGACCAAATCACTCAGGTCCAACTTGCCTTTTTCTCTGAAACCAAAACCTTTGTCTGGGTCAGGTTGTGGCTTTAACCTTAACAGCCTTCTGTTAAGGTTCTCACGCATTAGTTCTTCTTGCCCTTTTGATATGTGGTCCTTGATGCAGCAGCTGAAAGACGTCCTAGACCTTCTTCTCTTCCTCAAACACCAGTCCTTTATTCCTTCTGCTGAGGCACACATACAAGTTTGAAAGTGAAAACTAGGGAAACACCACTGAAATACAGGCAAGAATGGTCATTTCCTCTGCTTTTAAATTGTTTCTGCTAAAGAAAGTTAAGTCTGAGAGGTTCGAATACAATTATAGTGATTGGCCTGATGGCCTTTTCTAAAAGAAAAGTAACTCATGACTAGGTATTTTCTGAACTTGTAGTTTAAGGCACTTGCACATCTGTTTTTCATGTTTCTTCACACACGTCTCTGTTAAGAGAACAGTGGTGCATGATAATTTGGGACCAGTAAACCCATCTTGATCTCAGTTGTTTGCCCTCATTCCAGGATCGTCTCCAAATTCTCTGTATGGTCATTTCTTTCATGTCCCCTTTTATTGCTGTAGAAGCTTAAAAACAATATGTGCAAAGTAGATTTATCTCCCTAATAAATTAACTTTTTTTTTTGTATGGAAAGTGCCTATGTTTAATTTTCTAGCATGTCACAGAAGTTAGAGCACCACGAGGTCTAGCCGTGTAGTTTTAAAAGCATTCATGTGCTGAGTCTGTCAGGAACTAAATTTATAATCTGAGCAGTCTTAGATTAGTCTGTACCTGTATTAAATTAATTCATCTACATCTGTTTATATCTAATCTATCTACAGATTAACTATGATTTGGGGGCCTAGGCTTTAAACATTATTAGTAAAATAAACATTTTTGTCTCTAAGCCAAATATGTAAAACTACGGCTTAGAAAATAATCAGAGGAATCCAGATGGGGAGTCATTCCACACACAAACTAGCATGATGTCTTCAAAAAAGTCAATGTCATGGGAAAAAAATAGTCTAGATTAAACAAGACTAAGGAGACAAAACTAAACGTAAAATGCAATCATTGATTAGATTCTGGTTCAAACACAAATAGCTATAAATAATATTCTGGGACATTTGAGAAATTCATCTCAACTTGGTATATTTGGCACTATTAGGAAATTAGTGTTAATTTTGTTACATATGATGATGTATTGTGGTTATGGAGGAGAATATCCTCATGTTTAGGAGATGCTGGCTCAAGTGTCATGATGTGAACCACTTACTTTGAAATGTTTCAGCTAAAAAAAAAGTCTACATATACGTGTGTGTGTGAATAGACACATAGAAACAAATACAGCAAAGTATTAGCAATTGTTCTCAGTGGTGGGTATGTGGGTGTTCATTGTACTATTTTTTTTCAAACTTTTCTGAAATTTCCCAAAACTTTTACTAATACGAAGTGGAAACACACAGCTTCGGCATGCTTGGGAGGAGTCCTTTCAATAGCCATAGCGATATTCCATTTCCTTTATGCATTTAAAGGTCAACCCGAAGGATCTGGATTCCAAGTATGCGTATATCCAGGTGACTCACGTGATCCCATTCTTTGATGAGAAGGAATTGCAAGAAAGAAAAACGGAGTTTGAAAGATCTCACAACATTCGCCGCTTCATGTTTGAGATGCCCTTCACCCAGACTGGGAAAAGGCAGGGAGGCGTCGAAGAGCAGTGCAAACGGCGCACCATACTGACAGGTACAGTCTTCCTGGCCCCTTTCTTTAAGAATCACACCCAGACATCAGCCCAGATGTCAAGATAAAGAGCCCTCCAGAAGGGACCCAGAAGCATCTAGAATTGGAAAGGCACTTCGAGCTTAGTTAACTTTCCTTACATATCCATTTCAGCTTAACGTGTATCTAATGCTTGCTTTCGAATACTCATGACATTTTTCTATTTACCTGTTTGTATTTTATTCTTCCACCAGACCAGAAGTTCATACCCAATGTCAGGTAGCTTACCCTTTTTAGAATCTGGTGAAGACAGCTCAGAATGCTTTTGCACACAATTTCAAGTGATTTGCAGACTCTGTAGACCCGTGGCCCCCCCAGGTCAAGAACCGCCCCCCCGCACACAGTGCTGCATCTGTGTCATGGGAAGAGACCCCTTACACACCAGCATGAGCCTGCTCAGAGATCTAGGTGGGGTGAATAAATGGGACATGAGGCTGGACCCCACCCACCTAGTCTCTGAGTGGCTGGCCACCTTCAGCTTGGGCACCTCCAGAACCAGGAAGCTCAGTGCTTCACAGGCTGCCCATTCAGCTGTGCCAGAGTTTTAATGGATCCTTTGGTCCTGCTTAGCCATGGATCACCCACCCCCAGAACTATGCTGTGCATCATCTCCCTGTTCCTGACAAGTGTAGAGTCATCTTGAGAGTGATTTCTACCTTCTTTAGGGGAGCTTGACGCCATCGCTCTTAGGGTTAGGGTCAGCAAATGACGGGTAACCTGAAATAAAACGCTTTCTTGACTTAAAAAAAATTGATGAGGAGGCTACTGAGAATGCCAGTTGTGTCTACCTCTGCTATTGAAGCCCATTTTTCAAAGAGTGGCCACACTTAAGTCGAACCTGGAAAGCACCCGCTGCTTGTCCGGCAGTCGATGCTGTCAAGTGTTCCGCCTGGGCGGGAACAGGGATCATTGTAATAGTTAGTGAAAGGAGCACTGTGAGGGTGGCATGTTTCAGGTGAGGCTCCACCCTCGCCAGTGGACAGTACACTTTAAATGGGTGAACTGTGTGGTGTGTGATTTATGTCTCAGTAGAGCTGTTGCCAAGGAAAGAATATGGTTCATTATGAAATAGTTCAGAACAGCATATTGCACAGGATTTTTCACCGTTCTTATGAGGGAACTGAGATAAAAATTAAAATACAAAAAAAAAAACACCCCCAAACCCTACATTCTTAAAGAAGGAGTCTCTGCTCCTGCTTTTAGAATAACAAGATAACATGTAAGGCACAAACAATATTAGCCTCTAAAACGTTAACCCCTCCCCATAGGTAAATGAATTGTTTTTCTAATGGACACAGTAGCAAATTCTTACTAAGCAAAATAACTGCATTTCTAGGTGGAGTCATTTGATGAGAATTACCAGCTTACCACGTTTATCTCTACAGCTGTGATGACCTCAAATCAGTGCTTATCAAAGGTTGTTCGCGGGAATATCAGCAGCATCAGCATCACCTGGGAACTTGTTAGAAATGCAGATTCTTGGGCTCCACCCAGACCTTCTGGATCGAGGACTCTTGGGGTGGGGCCCGGATGGTTGTGTTTAACCAAGCCTTCCAGGTGATTCTGATGCCACTCAAGTTTGAGAACTGCTGATTTAAATAAACTTAGCTCACTGATGAGTCAAGATCAGCATTTTTTATTATGATTATTCTGCTCAGGTAGCATACTGATTCATAAACAGTTACCATGAGGTGCTTTCCCTGGCCAGTTATGTCACAGAAATATTTTTGATTAGATAACGGGCTAGAGCAAAGCTCTGTACCTGCCAGAGCAGAGGGGACAAAGAGTAACCCCACTGCAGAGAGAAGCAAAGTAGACACAGGGGCTGTTGGCTTGGGAAACAACCACCTTGAGAAGGTGTGGGCAGTGCAGAGCCTGGGCCTGGGTCCTGTAGACCCAGTCACATCCTCACTGTGTGACCTTGGCAGGTCACTTAACCTCGCTGCACCTTAGTTTTTCATCTGTAAAAAGAGATTTGTGCTATCCATCTGGTGTCAAAGAATTTTGTAAATTATGCCCAGGTGTGGAAAGAATGTACTTCACTTTGCCACATCTCACCCACCATTGAGCTCCTTGCCTTTTGAGGTTGGTGAGGAGTGAAAGGAGATTATAACAACACAGCACCAAAGAGGGGTGCAGTTTTTGCCCTGAAAGATTCTCAGAATTTCAGAAGGATAATTACTGGGTAGTGTAAAGATTTAGAGAAGGGGTTGTAAAAATGCTATTAAGAGCCTATAAACTACATCCACCTTCAGTTAAAGACACACAGACCCGGATATTCTGAAGACTTTGAATTTGAGAGTTTTCCCTTGTGTTATTAATCCCTTAGGTTCTTCTTCCACTGCATGCTTCAGAGCTGACCTTTGGCCTTCTAAGTTGTCGGGGAGCCCCTGCCCTCCCTACCCTCTGAACCCAGACTGGCTCACTTTCCTGGATAGTTTAGTCAGTTAGCTGCAGTTGTGGAATCCTTTGAAAAACCTAATGATTGCCCTCCAGGCCCCCTCGGTGTAAATTTCTGAGCCTGCCTCCCTACGTGATTCCCTCTGTTCCTTCTTTCGTGGAACTCATTCCATGGAGTTTCTTCCCGGTCACTGTTCCAAAGTCTTCCAAATCATGTCCAGGCTCCTACTCAGGTTGGAAGTATCCTCCCGCCCCTCACCCTCTGTTCGGTCCAGCCAGACCGTACACCCACCCGCGCTTCTCAGCCATCTCTCCCTCGTCCTCCAGCAGATCACTGGTGTGGGGCGTTGATTAATAACACGGTGGCTCACTCAGTCCACCACCTAATTTTCCACCTTCCAGGCCAGTTTGCTCTTTCATTTAGCCATTTGGTCAGTAACACATTCTTCAGTTCAGCTAAATTCATTGAGCACAGGCAATGTTCCAACTTGGCATATCAGCAAAACAGAGCTCTCTGGCTTGTGCAGCTTAGACTCTAGCAGGAGGAGGCAGATGATAAACAGTAAATATAATGGGTAAATGTATCTGTGTTGGAAGGTCATACACATTCTGGACAAAAGCAAAGGGGGTTGGAATTGTAGGGTTGGGGGCAGGGGGGCTGCAGTTTAATGGCGTGGCCAGGGTAGGTTTCACTGACAGTCCAGACTTGAAGGAGTTGAGGGAGCGGGCCCTGCACATGTCTGGAGGGAGAAGGCGCCGTCGGGGCAGAGGCCAGCGGCAGGGGTCCCTGTGCCCGGCACATTCAGGGCACGACCAGCAGGCAGGCATGGCTGGAGCTGAGTGAGCCCCAGTGAGAGGAGAGATGAGGCCCGCAAGGAAGGCAGGGGCCGGGGCAGTCCCAGATTGCGTGGACCGGGGAGGCTCACGCACAGACTGGAGTTTCCTGTATCATCACACCCCTACTTTGCCTCGTTGACTCTCCAGTTAACCATCGTAAGGAGCAGTGACTCAGGACTTATTTGGCTGAGTGAAATCAGTGCAATGTGCACATCTCACAGACACTGTTGGAGTTGGTTTTTCTCTCTGAAATAATGGCGCTACCGCACTGTGGCACTCAAAAACACTGTGATAACACTAATCACGTGTGTTTGGACATGGCTGTTAGCCTCATGAAACGTGTGTCCTGACAAGTGAGAATGCAGTGGCCCTCCCCTGTGTAAAGCGTGTCAGTCTATCACGTGCGAGTTCACCTCTGGCTGGAGGGCCGTGTTCTGTCTCCCTGGCTGATAAACAGCAGCATCTAGTTCTTGTCATGTATCAAAGGAGCCTTCAGTCTGAAGAGGACTTACCAATCCCAGGGTTGCCACTTAAAAACTCTGTGTCCACAAGGAACACAGAAGAAATAGTAGACACAGACCCTTGGCCTTAGATTGATAAAACATGTAGCGACTAGAACAGGCCTGTAAGTATGTGACAAACAAGGTTGCATCACGTTGAATGTCTTTTCCAGCCTTGTTCAGACTCTGGGTAACCCAAGGGAACTCTGTGTTTTGCAGGGAGCCGGGCTTTCTCATTTTGTGATCAGTCCTTTTTGAGTAAACCCTCCCCAGCCACTTAGTAAATAGTAAAGAATCCAAACATAACACTCCATCTTACTTTAGCTTGTTAAAAAATAAAATAAGCTTTTAAGCATATGTCTACCTGTTTATTCATAAATATATATTAAATAAGAATATTATAGATTTTTACATATACCATACAAGCAATAAGGTAGAAATGTAAAACAGTACCAAATTGGAACCAGTTATTTTTCTGTTTTTTTTTTTTAACATCTTTATTGGGGTACAATTGCTTCACAATGGTGTGTCAGTTTCTGCTTTATAACAAAGTGAATCAGTTATACATATACATACGTTCCCATATCTCTTCCCTCTTGCATCTGTTTTTTTTTTTTATAAATTTATTTTATTTTATGTATTTATTTTTGGCTGCGTTGGGTCTTTCTTGCGGTACGCACGTAGCCTTCTCATTGCGGTGGCTTCTCTTGTTGCGGAGCACAGGCTCCAGGTGCACGGGCTCAGTAGTTGTGGCTCACAGGCTCTAGAGCTCAGGCTCAGTAGTTGTGGCGCACGGGCTTAATTGCTCCGCAGCATGTGGGATCTTCCCAGACCACGGCTCGAACCCGTGTACCCTGTGTTGGTAGGCAGATTCTTAACCACTGTGCCTCCGGGAAAACCTTTCTGTTCTTCTTTAAATGAACTCTTTGGTGTTGATATGTTCAGGTGTCTTATTATAAGAAAGGAAAACAATATCGAGTGGCGCCTTTTTTGGTTAAAAAAAAAAGTGAGAAAAATTAAATATTTTTATTTAATGTTTTTGAATCATTTAAAAGTTTTTAAATATCTTTATTATTATGCAACTCAAAGAGTTTGTGAATTTCTGCTTCATAAAATACTTTGCTTGGAAATATATTCTCATGTTATTTTTCATTGATTTCTCTGGCCGTACAAACTTAAGCATGTGATTCAAAGTTGTTCTATGGCTCAAGCATATTTCTATGGAACTCTTTTCTGGACTTAATTTATTATATGATATCTCAAAATTGTTTATTTAGTCTTTTTTATATTTGCAAAGCCATCTTATACCTACTAGCTCATTCAGCTCTCATAATTTCCAAGGAAGGTAGTGCATTTATGGGTGAGAAAATTGAGCAGGGAATGAGAAAGTGATTTCTTCAAAGACAAACTTCTCATATTAAAGTTGACAAGAACCCAACTCTCTTGACTTTATGTGATGCCTGTCATGTACAATGATAAACGAGGACAGTATTCTGGTTCCACGAAATACTGGCATGTGACCTAGGCAAGCTCTGGGTTCCTTATCTGTAGAATGGGAGTAATGATCACTTCTACATCAGTACTACTGAAGCATGTGCAAGCTGTGGACTCATTCTAGGCCATGTTCCTCCACAGCCATACACTGCTTCCCTTACGTGAAGAAGCGGATCCCCGTCATGTACCAGCACCACACGGACCTGAACCCCATCGAGGTGGCCATTGACGAGATGAGTAAGAAGGTGGCTGAGCTCCGGCAGCTGTGCTCCTCGGCCGAAGTGGACATGATCAAACTGCAGCTCAAACTCCAGGGCAGTGTGAGCGTCCAGGTGAGCCGGGCGCCGGACCAAACAAACCACCGGGCAACAGAGAACAGATCCTTAGACCTTGGGAAATTTTAGGTCGTTCACACCAGCAAGGTTCAGTGTAGATCCCTGGCTTTATCAGGTGATCCCCGTTACCTCCCTTCAATATTTGTGCAGTTTCTCCTGATGCCAGAGGGGCGGTAGCCTTGGGGCTACGAGAGTGTCATTCTCACCAAGTTGTCTGCCAGGGGTAGGAGGTGGCTCTCCATGCAACCTGGTTTTTCAATAATTTGAGGAATTCTGGGTGCCTAATTGGAAGCATAAAGACTCTTTTAAATATAAAGCAAGTGTGGATAGCTATAGGTTTTCTTATAAAACTGTTGTTTTCTGGTTTCTATGAAAATTGCACCTGAAAAAGTACATTAAGTTTCACTCTCTTAATGGTATCTTTTATTAACAAAATTATTCATTTTAACATAGCCCAGCTAATCAATTTTTCCTTTATTTGTGTGTCCTCTTTAAGAAATCTGTGTCAGAGATATTCTGTGTTTTCTTTGTTTAGATTCCTGTGTAGGTGTGCAATCTATCTGAATTGGTTTTTGTATGTGGTAGCATATAGGGGTCAAGACATTTTTTTTTCCTATAGCTGTTCAAGTGATCTGTACCGTTTATGGACAATGTCATCCTGGATCTAGGTGCTGATTATACAAATATGTTCAGTTTGTGAAAATTTATCAAGCTAAACACTTATGATATATGCACCTTTATGTTTGTATAGTGCACTTCTATCATGGGGTTTTTTTTCAGGTACTTTATGTATATGATTTCCTAAGAAATTAGTAGATGTTAAATCACTCCCTCCAGGGACCAGCATGCTTCTTGCTTTATTGATGTTTTTAAATGTATATAAATAATTCTATCATCTGCTTTATGTATATATTCCCATATCCAATTATTTTCTCTTTCTGGAAGGGTGTGTTTATGAAAGTTACATATAGATTGTAATACAATGGTTTCATTTCCTGAAGTCAGTTTTTGTCAACTTTTTATCAGATCCACGCTGAGCTGTTACCTAACATTTTTCTAAATGTCTGTCATTCACTGCAGAAGTTTTCACAGATGTTTTCAGCCTCTTCTCTTATGGCCCAAAAGACTAATGTGCCAAAATAAGTTATCAAGCGAATATGATAAATATTCCAGCCACATGATTGATTAGATAATGGGCCAGAGGCCAAAACTTTCTGCAGCTTAAAACAAAACCTGGCCTGGGAACATCCAGCCTCTATCTAAGGCCAGTGGAAGAGTGTGTGTGCCAGTAAGGGATGGGGCTGGACAGGTCTAGCCTTCTAAAGGGCAAAATGTGCCCTGCCATTTGATAGTGACCTTGAGGGGTTTTGTTTGTTTGTTTATTTTTTATACAGCAGGTTCTTATTAGTTATCTATTTAATGCATATTAGTGTATACATGTCAATCCCAATCTCCCAGTTCATCCCACCACCACCACCACCACCCACCCCACTTTCCCCACTTGGTGTCCGTACGTTTGTTCTCTACATCTGTGTCTCTATTTCTGCCCTGCAAACCGGTTCGTCTGTACCGTTTTACTAGATTCCACATATATGTGTTAATATACGATATTTGTTTTTCTCTTTCTGACTTACTTCACTCCGTATGACAGTCTCTAGGAGTGACCTTAGAGTTTTATAAATGCCCCATCATCTTTAAAAGCAAAGAATTCCATGATGAAATGAGGAGATTAAGTTTATACATGTGCACCCTCCAGGGTAACAACAAAGCTGGAGTCAGGGGAAATGAACTTTATTGTTTTATTTGTGTGTTTCTTTAACTCTTCCACCAAGAGCCTCTGGGCTTGCTGTTGTACAGGACAGAGCCATCAGGTGGCTCCGTGATTCTGCACTCCACTCCAAGATCTTGTTATGCTGGACTTCATGAAGTCTCATCAGCTTCCCTTCTGCATCTTCTTAAAACTGAACATATGTATCGTTTTGGATAATCCTTCATTTGGGTTACCTTTAGGTTGTTAACATAGCTCTCCACACATATCCAGTAATCATATCCAGTTATCACCAAGGGTTAGCTAGTTGTCCCTGTCTCAGGGGGCCCCACCTCTAATGTCTGTGCCCCCCGTCTCCCCACCTCTGGTGTGAATTCTCTCGGCTCAGTTACTGTGCAAGTCCTGTACACTGTGGACCAGGACCACAGCCCGTCCCCTTCACCGACAGCCACAGACGAGACAGACAGCCCTCCCTACTTACCTTCCAAGTCTACCAGGCCTCCCAGGAAAAATCGTGCACTAATCGTGCAACACTCCCACGTTTCCTGACTTACCCAACCTCGGCGAACTCTTCTTGGTGAATTAAAGGAGACATTCAGGGCTCTGGTTCACTCATCCTGTTGCTAAATGCCCCAAATCTTTGTCTTTCCAGCCCACCTGAATGGTTAGTTCATTTGAGGATAGCAGATCAGCTTGCCCGTGGCTATCTACACAATTCCATGAGGTGAACAGTTGGTTTTTTAAAACTGGCTCATATGCTTAATTTTTCAATTTTCATTGCACTCGCCAGATTGACCTCTTAGTTCAGTGTCATGTAGCACAAATACCAGTTGGAGGACTTGGGCTCTGATCTCAGGTGTTTTGCTTATCGGCTATTCGACCTTGAATGGGTCCTTAAGTTTTCCAAGCATTGGTTCTTCCTACATAAAATGAACCATCATCACAAGTGCCCTAAGGAAGGCTGAGGTGATAAAATCAAATCGCTTATAACATCATGAGCTTTATTCATGGTTTCCTCTTTGGTGTCCTAAGTTCCTGGAGGGCAGAGGTCATGACTAACTCACTCAAGCAGCATTTTTAGCAAATGCCAACTGAAACTAAATTAATGATAATTGGTATTTTCTTCATAACGTAATTTAAGATCTTTGTTCTTCATCTAGGTCAATGCCGGTCCACTAGCATATGCCCGAGCTTTCTTAGACGACACAAACACAAAGAGATATCCTGACAATAAAGTGAAGCTGCTTAAAGAAGTTTTCAGGTAAAGCACATGGGAAATGTCTCTTTTCTTCAAGTATTGATCATTTCTGTGCTCACTCAAGAACGAGATCCTACCAGTTGGACTCATCCTGTGTTCTGTACATGCCTTGATTTCCCTCTCCCACACCGTTCCAGGCAATTTGTGGAAGCTTGCGGTCAAGCCTTAGCGGTAAATGAACGGCTGATCAAAGAGGACCAGTTAGAGTATCAGGAGGAAATGAAGGCCAACTACAGGGAAATGACGAGAGAGCTTTCTGAAATCATGCATGAGCAGGTAGGTGCCACTCTGGAGTGCTTCTCATTTTTAGGGAGCACACATCAGTTGGGGTCTCAAGTGCCCCCAGTGATGGCCTAAACCCTCCGACATCCTTCCAGAATTTTGCTGTCTGAAGGATAGTGTAGCATGCTGCACTGCCACTACTACCTAACCATGGGTACCTGGGGAGCAGCTAACATTGTGCTCACCCGTCATTGTCTAATATGACCAGAGGAGACCAGCACCCTCCTCCTCTTTATCACTTAATCTAGCTCAAAAACACCTCACATTAAAAAAAATACCAATACCATTCCTGGAAGCTTCTTTATTCACCCAATCCTTTGGAAGAAGAGGGTTTACCAGCCTGGTTTAAGGAATTCTCTGTTGTAGTAAGTGTCTTTCACCATTTAAAGAGATAGGGTCGTTCAGTTTTTTACTGTTTACAGCTGACCTGGGTGCCCTCGTGGGTTCCTCAAGGCTACTTCTTTATTCCTTGTCATTGTGGGCAGCTTTCCTGATTACACTGCTACTGTCGTCTTCCTGTATGAATTTCTTTTGGTAGGATTACATATGTGGGCTCAGTGGTCATCAGGGGGGACAGCTGCCCAGGGAACTCAGTGAATCTCAAAGGCGATCATCTCCTGTTGCTTCTTGAGGGGTCTGTTCTCCATCAACCACAGCGACTTCTTCTGAGTCACGGACTCAGTCTTTATGATTAGTGTTGGCACCTTGATAGCACACGACTGCTTCTGTCTGTTCCTACGGTACTGTCTTTCATTCTCGCAAAATGGAAGCCAAGACCATTTGTGTCAGTTAACGTACCATGTGATGATTTAGTGAGAAGGATTCTGTTGTAGGAAACTCACTTAAATGTCTAAGCTTTAACTTGCTTTTTTCTCTCCTCCATGCTCACACGTTCAGATGGGATGGTAATGTCATTTTTTAATTTTATTTCTCTGGATCTTGATAACTGGCTCACATAAAGTTATTACTGAGTTTGGGCAACTGCAGACATTGACGTAATGACCATGCACGTGCAAAAAGAAGCCCTCTTCTGGGCATTTAGAAAAGTAGGAAAACAAAACTGAATAAACATGTGAATCATTAAGCAGAAAGAGAAGGTCTCATGGGAACAAGTTGTTGGAGAAAGCTCAAGGTCTTTTCCATGGGGCCTCCAGACAGGATGGAGAGCTTGGTCAGTGGGTGCCAGCACTTGGCACTAGAAAAGATGAAAGTAGGAAGAAAATTGTGGGCTGAGAATATTAAAATAAACTTCCAGATTGTATGGACACAATGCCATGCCGTGCTCTAAACTACACCTTGAACTTCCCATTATCTCAACAACTATGAAGATTAACCTTTGAACCCTTGAGCAAAAAGAGTCATGACCTGGAGTAGACTTGCTTTTGGATTTTCCAGGGGAGCCTCTGAGTGTGTATGTTCTTCTCAGTTTCCACCTGGCAATAGCCCAAGTCTTGCACTTAGAATTCTTCCCTGCATTACTGAGCGTGAAAGAGACTTGATCAGGGTCAGCGAGGCAGCCACTCTCTTGCTCCCAGGGTAGAAATCTGTAAGACCCTAAGAGAAGGAGCTGGTAGAGAACACCGATGCTCCAGATTCAATTAAAAAAGACTTTTCCAGGGGACAAGGCCAGGTCGGGTCCCCATCAAGTGTGTGTAGGATAGGCCTCAAGGTGCCTTATAACCTGGTGAGGTTAGAAGACTGTCTACTCACTAACCTGGAAAGGAAACAAAACATGTTGTTCTTGACTTTCTCCTTAAAATCCTGATCTGAAAAACGTCATTTATGAGGTGAGCTAACACGGTCCCTCTGCAAACCACCAAAGCCAAGCTCTCTGAGGGCACCGCCACTCACAGTAACAGTGGCCACTGGATGATAAATGTGAGAAGTGTCATTTGGAGCAGTTTACGCTTGGGTAACCTTGTGTTTCTGTGCCTCGAGATTTGCCCCCTGGAGGAGAAGACCAGCGTTTTGCCGAATTCCCTTCACATCTTCAACGCCATCAGTGGGACCCCAACAAGCACGCTGGTTCACGGCATGACCAGCTCGTCCTCCGTGGTGTGACGTCATCTCGTGGACCGCGTGTGGGGACTTGCTTTGTCATTTGCAAACTCAGGATGATCTCCAAAGCTACTCACTGGGCACATGCCAAGGCCCGGGGAGGCGGAGCCCAAGGAGCAGTCGAGGGGAACGCGCAAGAAGGGAAAGAAAGAGCCGCGTTATTTCATAGCAGATGTTCTGCAGGGTCGTAGGAGAGCACACATATTTTTTTAAACCTTGCTGGCAATAGTCAACATTTTCATTATGTCTTAACAGAGGTATGTGGCGGACACTCTTAAGCTGGAGTTAAATTTTATTCTTCCTTACGGAGTAGTATTAAAAATAAACGGCCCGGAGAAAACAAGTATTCTGGAATGTACATAGCACTGAAATCGAGGCTGGGGTAACCTTTGGCCTCTAGGCTAAGCTGGAAAATCTTGAAAATATTTTTTTTTTCCTGTGGCACATTCAGGTTGAATACAAGAACTATTTTTGTGACTAGTTTTTGATGACCTAAGGGAACTGACCATTGTAATTTTTGTACCAGTGAACCCGGAGGTTTAGTGCTTTTATACTCATTTACTTGCATTTAAAAAATATGAAAGCTTAAGAAACTATGTGAGCTTAAGACTAGTCAAGCAGTTTAGAACCAAAGGCCTGTATTAATAAACACAACTATGCTAAACATTTAAAGTAGTACAGTATACTGTTATGTACATAGAGTTTGTTAATACAGTCTTGGCATTGTGTACATACACGTATGACATTTCTACATTTTTAATACTCACATCAGCTTCCGCATCAAGTTTAATTGTGACAGATTTGTGTTGTTCTCAGTATATGCAACACACTTGACTTTACTGTTTTATTCTTGTACATAAAAAAAGTGCAGTATGGAGATGTATACAGTCTTTGCTATGTTAGGTTTATAAACTGTTTTAAAAATTTCATCCTTTTGCCAAAATGGTGGAGTATGTCATTGGTAAATCATAAATCCTGTGGTGAACAGTGGTGTAATGTAAAGCTTTCACCATGTTATATTTTCTTTTCAGACATTAATTTAGTAATTTTATATTTGGGAAAAATAAAGGTTTTTAATTTTATTTAACTAGAATCTCTGCCCTGCTGTAATTAAACATTCTGTACCACAGCTGTATTAAAAATAACATTGCTGATTTTCCGGTAGTGAGTATTGGGTATTTATTGTCTGACAGTCCTAAGAGGGGCAGGATATTGAAATATTTGGGGGTGAAATAATGTGGTAAAAGAAATTTGCTTTAGAGTACCTAAGGGGGAAAAAAAGAGGGCAGGTAGGTGACAAATGTTGGTAATTGTGGAAGCTGAGGCTGGGTACGTGGGAATCATTATACCCGTTTCTCTGCCTTTGTGCAACGTTTCCATGGTACAGATTTCAAGAGGCAGGGCTAGGGGCCAGATCTTCCAGGGGATGTGGATAAATGCCTTGTTACACTGCAGTCTGGCTCTGAATTCTACTGGTTGTTCCCAAGTATACATAGACAAGTTAATACTTCTGTCTTTTCCTCTTCAACTCTACCAAGGTCTCCATCTTTATCATCTCCCTGCTTGCTTTGAAGGTGAGTACTCTGGGATAAGATGGTCATTTATCCCAGCAATGCATCAGCGGCCAGGGGTGCCCACACTGCCTGTGCCCTACATCATCATAAACGCTGAAGCCGAGTCAAGTGATGCCTCAGACTGCAGGTGCTGGTCCTGCCTGTGGTGTGCCCAGGGACCCAGCGGAGGAGCCACTCAGCCCCAGAGTTCCAGCGATGGAAGAAAGAGGAGTCTTTCACAAGAAATAAAATAGCTGGTTTTCCTACTTGAAGGGTTTTGGAGGCTGTCTTTTTTCCTAACCAGTTGAGGAAGGAAATCGTGATGCTGTGTACATCCTGAGCACCCAGATGCCAAGGATCTTATGGTGTCTTTGGAACTTCTCTGTCAGTGGGCAAGGCTGTATTTTACAGATGGCGACAAGGTCATGAAGAAGAGACGTGAGGAGTTACGACAACTCACCAGGCTGCAGCCCATTCATTAGTGGATCCAGACTCAGGGCTTGAGAAGATTCTCTGCGTTTGCCCTGAGTCTCTGACATGTCGGCCCCGTGTAATACACCTTGACTCTCCCTAACACCAGCAGGGATAGGTATAAGAGTTTGTCTCCCTTGTCGCCGAGCTGGATTTCCTGGTCACAAATGACTCATTTAGAAGCCATAAAATGCAGGTCATCGTGCAGTAAGATAAATGTATCTGGAAAGAGCTAACTTGCTACCTTGTGGTTAAACTTGGGAAGTAATTTGTACAGATTTCATGTCAGATAAGATTCAGCTTGGAAGGTGGCCAACCCTCACTAATTACAACAGTGGAAAAAGGAACCATCGCTAAGATGAAGACATCTATTGACCCTGCACTGAAACACATTCACATCAATTAAAACCTCATTTAGTTTATGCATAAAATTTTTAATTTTGGTATAAAGTTACACATTAAAGTAGCAGTTTATTGGGGAAAATTGTGTTTTTTAACATTAAGAAATCTTTATTGCTAATTTTCAATAAATTTTTAAATGTTTTCCATAGATCTTATTTATTCTTTTTTTTATTGAGGTAAAATATACATAACTTGAAATTTACCATTTTAACC
This sequence comes from Aethalodelphis obliquidens, assembly GCF_003676395.1. Classification (NCBI taxonomy): domain Eukaryota; kingdom Metazoa; phylum Chordata; class Mammalia; order Artiodactyla; family Delphinidae; genus Aethalodelphis; species Aethalodelphis obliquidens. The sequence continues at coordinate 11,584,648 of NW_020837959.1, forward strand.
ATTTTTAAATGTACAGTTCAGTGGCATTAAGTACATTCTTATTGTTGTGCAACCATCACCACCATTTATCTACAGAACTTTTTCATATTCCCAAACAAAAACTCTGTACTCATTAAACAAGAACTCCCTATTCCCCCTTTGGGAAAATTCTTTGACGTAACTTGGGAATTAAAACACTATTCAGTACTTTATCAGGGATATTTGCCACGTGGGAACTAACTAACTCTAGGTAGTATACATAAATAAAGTCAGCCCCTTGCATGGAGAAAGCTGTTGAGAGTAGGGATGTGAAATTAAAAGGTGGCTTATGTAATAATCATTGGGATTTACATAACCGTATGTCAGAGTTACTCAGTGTAGAAACTCTGTTCAAAAACATTTTGATTTCCATCAACAGGGGATTGTTTGCATAAACTATTGTACATCTACACAGTGACTCCACTGTGTAGCTATAAAAAGGGATTAATATCTCTGTTTACTGCTTTGGAGTGATCTTCAAGATACCATATGTACAAAACACAAGACAGAGAAAAGTGCAAATAGTGTGCTACTCATTATTTAAGAAAGGAGGGATAAGTAAGCAGAGATAATTGTTTTTTTTTAGATGGAAGGGAAAAATCAAAAAAGAAAAGTTTTAAGTTATTACCTATATGGGGAGAGAGGGAATAATACATAGGGGACAGAGTTAGAGGATTACCCTGTTCAAATATAATTTGCTTCATAGATTTGGCTCTAGAACCATGTGAATATTTACAAAATTATTAAAATAAATTTTTGATTCCTAAGAATTGAAAGCAAAATGAAATAAATCAACATAACCACATATACAGTTGATGACACAAATACATAGGAATTATTTCAAATGACTTTAAAATACAGGAATTTCACTGTGCATCTCTAGTGACATGTACCCTAAGGACAAAAATAGTAGCAACAAATAAATAAATGATCGGTTAATACACAAAAAACATTTTCAATAATTGTTTTGTTTTGTGGAAGTGGTGTTTTGTTTTTGTGAGATTGTCATTCTGAGACTGTTGTGTGTTTACTGTTGGAGAAAGTAACTGAGTGATTATGTGGATATCATTAGGAACCAAGTTTTTGGCATGGGAGAAAAAAAAGTTACATCTATAAGATAAAAATAGGTTAAATTAAAACCCTTTAGTTCTGAATTTGATATGGAGATATGAATTTGAACTCATCATATATTTATCTTAAATACACACTTATTTCCTCACTTGGTTAACTGAAAAGACTTAAAAACAATGACCAAGCCAGTAGCTAATGAGCACCTCTAAGTGCCCAAATTGTAGTCTCTAAATACCTTTCTGACCAAAACTATCCAGGCTCCATGGAGAATGGCTGATTCTAGATTTAGGGCAGAAAATGTCCAAGGTGAGTCTGGAGCGTCTTCTCATACCTGACTTCCACGGGACTGGCAAAGACACCACAGACCCTGTCAAGAGAATTTCAAGAAGCTCCTTCTAGGTAGATATGGGGTGAACATAAACAAGAATAATAATAGCAGTGGGTTAAAATTATATAATTAAGTTCATGATGATACTAGAAAAATAAAGACTAGCAACGATTGAAGGAGCTAATATTACCAAGAAAGACGAAGAGGTGATACATGCCTCATGATGGAAGTACACACCACCATCTATGACAGAGTCTTGCCAAAAACTGTAACCTGAATCTGATCAAGTCTAAATCGAATCACCAATTCCCTGGGAAATACAGGACACAGAGGAACATGTTAAATGACACCACGGGGAATGCAATCAGCAAAATCCAGTTCTGTGGGAAGCTCTGTAGAACAAACAATCTGACTTCTTCAGTAAATTTCAAGAAAAAAGAGATGGAGAGGGCACTTGTATGTTAAAAGAAATTCAAGGTTCTCTTGATATGGTATATCTACTATGTAAAGTAGATAAACTTTTCCCTATCCCTTCCACTAAATACAACTAAAAACCCTGGACATTATACCTTAAAAAACAAACATAAGACTCTGAAAGGTAAAGTGAAGGAAGCAGACCAGCCAGCAACATTGGGACCCAAAGAACGATAACAGTGGTAAGCCCCCCAGTTTTTTTGTTTTTTTTTAAATTTTGTTCAAGGCTTTTTTTTTTTTCCTTTTTTTTTATAAGTTTATTTATTTAGGCTGCGTTGGATCTTTGTTGCTGCATGCGGGCTTTCTCTAGTTGCGGCGAGCAGGGGCTACTCTTTGTTGCGGTGCGCAGGCTTCTCATTGCTGTGGCTTCTCGTTGCGGAGCACGGGCTCTAGGCACGCAGGTTTCAGTAGTTGTGGCACATGGGCTCAGTAGTTGTGGCTCCTGGGCTCTAGAGCACAGGATCAGTAGTTGTGGTGCATGGGCTTAGTTGCTCCGCGGCATGTGGGATCCTCCCAGACCAGGGCTCAAACCCGTGTCCCCTGCATTGACAGGTGGATTCTTAACCACTGCACCACCAGGGAAGTCCCCTTCTTTATGCCTCTTATATCCCATGCTTGGAGCTGAAGAATTCAGCAACACGGAAATACCTACAGGCACAGTCAAAAGAAGATCAACACCACTTCACGCTCATTATTATAGTTATTATCCAAAAAAAAAAAAAAAGTTTTGATAAGGATGTGAAGAAATTGAGACACCTGTGCATTGCTGGTAGGAATGTAAAATTGTACAGCTCTTGTGGAAGGTGGTATGATGGTCCCTCACAAATTAAATATAAAATTACCATATGATCCAGCAATTCTACTTTGGAGGATATGCCCAAAAGAATTGAAAGTAGGTACTTGAACAGATATTTGTACACCTATGTATAGCATAGCATTTGTACACCTGTGTTCACAATAACCGAATGATGGAAGCAACCCAGGTGTCCACTGATGAATGGATGGGTAAACAAAATGTGGTAAACAATACAACAGTATATTATGCTGCTTTAAAAGGAAGAAGATTCTAACGTGCTACGACATGGATGAACCTTGAAGACATGCTCAGTGAAACAAGCTAGTCACAAAAGGACAAATCTTGCATGGTTCCACTTATATGAGGTCCTAGAGCAGTCAGATTTCCACGGACAGAAAGTAGAAGGGTGATTGCCAGGGCCTGGGGGGATGGGAAATGGGGAGTTAGTGTTTAATCGGTACAGAGGTTCGGTACAGAGGTTCAGCTTGGTACGATGAAAATGTTGTGGGCTGGGTGGTGGTGTTGGTGGCAAAATAGTATGAATATACTTTGTGCCACAGAACTGTGCACCTTAAAACGGCAACTTCTATATGTGTTTAACTACCATTAAAAAAATAAATGAAACAGAAACTGCTCTCTCTACCAGAGGACAATGAAAAGGGCAGCGTAGCAAGACAGAAAACTTTTAGGCCACGGTGGCACTACTACAGCCAACACCACAGGAAAAACATCCTAACCCACACCAACATCAGCAATGGCCAGGTGGGGAGCTAGACGCCCACCCTCTCTAGGCTGGAGCACGGGTCCAGCACACCTGCCAGGGTGGGATCAGAAGGCCTGAAGGGAGCCAGGACTCTCAGCCGCGCTGGCCTAGCAAGAGTCCTGCCCCTGCGGTGCCCGTGGAGACCCCTGGGGAGCCTGGACTTGACAGCAAAAGCATGACCCATGAAAGGACAAATTGATAAATTGAATTTTAAAAGTAGAAGTAAAAGCTTTCATTCTGAGAGGACTCTGTTAAGAGGATGAAACTATAAGCTACAGACTGGGAGAAGATATTTGCAAACCAATATATCCAACAAAGGACTAATAGCTAGAATATATAAAGAACACTCAAAACTCACCAGAAAAAAATCAATCCAATTAGAACATGGGCCAAAGACTCGGATAAACATTTCACTGGGGAGGATAGTGACACCACCCAATGCTGGTGAGAGTGTAGAGAAACTGAATCACTTGTAAATTGCTGATGGGAAAGTAAATTGGCCAGTTTGGCGGTTCCTTAAGGAGCCATGTATGTGATCACTGTATGACCCAGGGATTGCACTCTTGGGTATTCGTCCCAGAGAAATGAAAATATTCATTCACACAGAAACCATTACACCAATGTTTATAGCTGCTTTTTGTATAATAGGTCAACCTAGAAGCTCCTCAACAGACTGCGGTGCACCCAGGCCGTGGATGCCACTCAACAGTAGAACGGAGTGAACTACAGGTGCATACAACACCTATGACTCTCCAGGGAATAGGACGGGCGAAAAGAGCTCAGCCCCAAGTTACATACAGTATGATTCCATTCACATAACATTCTTGAAACGTCAAAATTACAGAAATGGAGGGCAGTTAAGTGGTTGCAGGGGGTTAAAGAGGGGGTGGGATGGGAAGGAAGTGGGAGGCTGTGAGAGGGCAGCCTGAGGGATACCCGAGGCTGCGTGCTGCCCGCCCTATCCTGTCTCCTGCCCAGCCAGGTGCTCCTACTGCCAGGATGGCCTGTGTCACCTTAAGGGGGTTGTTTGAGCCAAGACCGTGGCTGGCGTCAAGCAGAGTGCATGTGGCACTTGAGCTCCGCACTCAGAGTGACCGGGCTGTGCTTCGAGTTGGGGACACAAATGCTGTCAAATGTTTCAGTAAGCGAAGCAGGTCTCACAATGGTAGAAAAATGATGAAGTTGCCTTTTCCTGACTCTGGGCTGCTTCTTCATAATTATATCCGTGTGCCTATTCTCCTTGTCACCATTTCCTCATGGTGACAAGTCCGGTGTGGGGGGGGGGGGCGGTCCCCACGAGCACAGGCAGAATTTGGATGCATGTTTGTCATTCTCTTGGCACTCGTATAGTTTGCAACCAACTCAGTGCGATCATGACCAAGCAAGTCTCTGGGTCATGCCAGCCTTGGGACAGAGCCTGAGAACTTGGCCTTGAGTCCTGTTGTGAACCACGCCATCCCCTTGGCTGTCGTGCCCGTCATTTCCCATTCCCTGCTTCACCAACTGATGGGATCAAGGTTATATCTTTAGTACTTTAACACTTGTGTTTCTTAGTATTCACAGAGAACAATAGCCTCTGTTCCCTGTAGTGATGGGCTGAATCATGGCCCCTGAGCGGGAGACCATCCTGGATTATCCAGGTGGGCTGGTATAATCAGAGGTCCTTGTAAGAGGGATGCAGGGGGAGTGAGAGTCAGAGAAGGTGACGTGATGACAGAAGCAGAAATTGGGCTGATGAGCTTGCAAAATGCAGGAAGGGGCCACGAGCCAAGGGATGTTGGCAGCCTTGTGAAGCCAGAAAAGACAAGGAAACAAGTTCTGTCCTGGAGACTCTGGAAGGAACCTGCCCTGCCAACACCTTGACTTTAGCCCAGCGAAACTGATTTTGGACTTCTGACTCCCAGAAGTGGGAGATAATAAGTCTGTGTTAAGTCACTAAGTTTACGGTGATTGGTTACAGCAGCAAAGGGAAACTAAGACACCTGGTATTGCTTTAACTAGCGCTCCCTAGGAACTAACCAGCATATTGCATGGTCTCCACTTCCAGAGACCATGCAGTCCCTAAAGCCACGTTCTCTTCCTGAGGTCCCTGTGTGCTCTGTAGGGCCTTGCTGGCATTGGATGGACTCTGCCATTTGTCAGGAAGTTCCATCTCCTCTGTCCAGGGATGTCACCCCAGGAGACAGAGGTGTCTTCTGTTCTAGAAAACTCTAGCACAGGTTGGAACAGCAGTGCAGCCCCCAGAGTTTGGACAGAACCACCTCCTTTTGGCAGACCGTGCCCTTTGTCCTCCCCCATGCCCACCTCCCCTCTGACCACTGCCTGGACCCCAGGGCACTTTGTAATTTTATTTTTTCTGATTTGCAAGGATAACAGCTGCACCTTGCAGAAAATCCATGCAGTACAGAAACGAATAAAGAAAAGTAAAACTGTGGCAGTTCACCCAAATTGCTCTCCAAAACATAACACGAGGTCGAGGGCACAGCTCATTATTTTGTCTCCTTTAAAGCTTAGCATCTTTCTTGGATTCATAGTTGTATTTGAAAGTTTTCTGACAAATGTTCCAATTACAGTTCACTTTGGACTATAGAATCTGCCTGGGACAGCTGGATGGTATTATTTGGACTTGAGCAACTAGAGAAAGACAAGGAAATTAAGCCACCAGAGGTGAACTGTATCTTAATTCAGTCTACACTTACTAGCTGTTTGACAGTGGGAAAGTTTCTTAACTTTTTTGCCTCGGTCTCCCCATCTGTTAAATGGGGATGCTAATGGTTCCCAGCACCTCCCGTGGCCCTGAGGATTACAGGAGTTAAGGAGTTAAGAACTTAACTATTAGGGCTTCCCTGGTGGCGCAGTGGTTGAGAGTCTGCCTGCCGATGCAGGGGACATGGGTTCGTGCCCCGGTCCAGGGGGATCCCTACTTGCCACGGAGCGGCTGGGCCCGTGAGCCATGGCCGTTGAACCTGCGCGTCCGGAGCCTGTGCTCCACAACGGGAGAGACCACAACAGTGAGAGGCCCGCGTACGGCAAAAAAAAAAAAAAAAAGAAAAAAGAACTTAACTACTTAATTGGCTCTGAGTAAGCTCAGAGTAAATACCACTTTTTTTTTTTTTTTAATCAAGACTCAGCCCAAATGAGGAAACAGGAGAAAATTCGGTATTAATTCTTGCTCAATAATTGTTTGGACCCATGTTTCCCTGCACATGTCCTGTGGAACATTACTGATTCCAAAGGATGTGGGATGTTAATTGGTATTATGGGGAAACAAAATTAAAAATGTATGGGTATAGTGAGGCAAAGTTAAGCAAGCTCTTCCTACGGTACTCCTCAGAGTCGTCTTCATGGACTTTGCTTCCAAGATAGGTCTCCTAAGGGGCATTTCCCCAGATTAATTCATTGAGGCAATCCATTTTGCTTCTCTAAAGCCTGTCCCAGGACCAGTGTCCCACAGAAGGCACTCTGGGGACTCCTCCGTTAGACCATACAAGACCCATCCTCTGTCCTGCCTTTTCTCCCTGTTCTGTGTGGAGCAGTGGCTCCGGTATGCTTGTCGAGACTCCAGCTGGGAGCACGGATGCAGCGGTCCCCTCCTCCACCTGGGCAGCTAACCCTGGGAGAGGAGGGTCACCGCTACTCCCAGATCGGCTGAGCCTGTGTACAGAGGAGGCTGCATGTCGTCCGGCAAGTGTCCGGGGCGTGTCACGCTGCGCAGACATTGAGCAACAGGCTTGGCACCAGTCTGGAGCCTGCTCCTTCCGTGTCCACACGTGACTTGAGCAAACTTATTTTTCACTCTGTCCCTCCCTCCACAAGGCAGGGATAAAGCCATATCACCTCCTACTTCAGGTGGGGGTGATATGCGTATTAAAGGGGGACCTTCGAGGCAGAAAAGGAATGCCCGCCTCTTGTTTGGAAAAGCGAGAACAATGGTTACAATGGTTCCTTGAAGTCAGTGTCAATTAGAGTTTGCTGGAATGTAGACCCACTGGTTGGGATTTGGGTGGTGACATCTACAGGTACGCTGGCATTAGTCACCTGGGATTACCTGTTTTATTAGGGTTCTCCAGAGAAACAGAACCACTAAGACGTGTGCGAGTGTGTGCATGCATGTGTGTGCGCATGCACGTGTGTGTGTGTGTGTGTGTGTAAACATTTATTTTAAGGAACTGGCTCACACAGTTATGGAAGGCAGCAGTTCCCAAGATCTGTAGGGTGAAGTGAGTCAGAAGCAGGAGACGCAGGAAGAGCCAATGCGGTAGTTCTAGTCTGAAGCCCAGCAGGCTAGAGACACAGGAAGAGCCGATGTTTCATTTTGAGTCCAAAGGCAGGAAAAAACGCCGATGTTCCGTTCAAAGGCTGTCAGGCAGGAAGAGCGCTCTCTTACTCTGGGGAGGATCAGCCTTTTGTACTGTTCCAGCCTTCAGCTGATTGGGCGAAGCCCATCACATTAGGGAAAGCAAGCTGCTTGACTCAGTCTACTGACTTAAGTGTTAACCTCATCCAAAAACACCCTCAGAGAAACACCCAGAATAATGTTTGGCCAAATATCTGGGCACCCCATGGCCCAGTCAACTTGACACACAAAATTAACCCTCACATGTATGATCTGTGCTTTGTAAAGGGAACTATGGGTGAAGAAATGAGGCTGAGTTACTAAACCTTAGAAACTGAAGCAGCATAACCCCTGGATCAAGGCCCAACCCATCCGTAGGTTGTTGAAGTCACCAGGCATGAGGGAAGTTGAGAAAGAACTTCTTTCTTTGGACACAGGTATTGAGCTGAGCTCTGAAAGATGCTCAAAGGAGGAAGATGTGTCCCTCAGAGAGGAGGCCCAGAGACTCTCCCGGGGAAGCCTTTGCTCTGGGTGTGACTGACCCGGCACCTCAGAGATAGGACAGGCCTGGCGTCTCCCAGCTAAAGCTGGTAATCTGCTTAAGTATCAGCCTTGGCCTCACCTCGCGGATTCCTCCCAGGTGCCAGCACTTCACAGACACTGTTACTCTTATTTCTCATAATGATCCTGTTAGGTAGGAGATGGTTTCATGTGAAGAAACCAAACCTCAGAGAAATGGAGGAAATGGCCAAGGTCACACAGTAAATGGTGGAGCTGGGGTTCTAGTTGAAATTTGTCTGACCCAGGATCTGGGTCAGCTGCTGGCTGAAGAAGGGTGGATATGCCTTTGCCAGCCCAGATGCCCGGGGCCTCCTAGTATCGTGGGCCTCCGCAGGGGCTGTTGTCCAAACCGGGAGATGGGGGGCAAGCATTATGGGCTGAACTCTTTCCCCAAAAAATTCATGTTGAAGTCCTAACCCTTGTACCTTAGAATTTGACCTCATTTGGAGATAGTGTCTTTATAGAGATAACCAAGTTAAAAGGAGGTCATTAGGATGGGCCCTAATCCAATATCATGAGAGTCCTTGTAAGAAGAAGAAATTCAGACAGACATGCACAGAGGGAAAATGGTGTGAAAACGCAGAGGGTAGACGGCCACCTACAAGACAAGGAGAGAGGCCTGGAACAGATCCATCCTTCACGGCCCTCAAAAAGAACCTACCCTGCCAATAACTTAATCTTGGACTTCCAGCCTCCAGAACTGTGAGAAAATTAATTTCTGTCGTTTAAGCCCCCCTGTCTGTGGTACCTTGTTATGGCAGCCCAAAACAGAATAACCCAGCGAGATTCCCAGTCATGAGAGAAGACAGAGCAAAAGCTTCCCCGGCTGTGTGGAGAGGCTCAGGACCCTTGGGGGGGAAAGCAGTTTGAACAAAAATGTCACCAAACCAGGACAGAAATGAGGACAGCAAGTGTTTGGAGGAACTAACCCTTGCTCTGAAACCAAGATTGGGAAATATTCATTGTTACCATTGGCTTTGGCAGTCTTGTTTGGCTGGTTCTTCACATATAGCAATGTGGGTATGTCACCTGGTCAACTGCTTTCAGCCTTTCCAGATGGGGAGTGACCAGGAGTGGGTGGCAGTATGGTGTCTCCTGTCACCCTCCCTGACATGGTCACAGACAGCCATCCTGATGCCCCACTACTTAGCTTGGCACAGTGAAAGAAGCACTGGATGAGAAGTCTGAAAAGTTGGGTTCTAGTGGAACCCAGATCTCGATCTAGATCTAGATCTAGATCAAGTGGATCCCATCAGCTTCATCATCTAAACGAGATAAATCCCTGTTCCTCTTGACTTCACAGAGGTTTTCTTTTAAATAAGATCATTTATTCTTATTATTATGTCCCACCCACTCCCCAAAAGGATTGTGGGGAGCTTGTAATAAAGACATACTAAAAGTAGAATCGGGCTTCCCTGGTGGCGCAGTGGTTGAGAGTCCACCTTCCGATGCAGGGGACGCGGGTTCGTGCCCCGGTCCGGGAGGATCCCACATGCCGCGGAACGGCTGGGCCCGTGAGCTGTGGCCGCTGAGCCTGCGTGTCCGGAGCCTGTGCTCCGCAACGGGAGAGACCACAACAGTGAGAGGCCCGCGTACCGGTAAAAAAAAAAAAAAAAAAAAATAGAATCATCTAAGCAAGCATAAAATCATGGAAGTTAAGGAACAGAGGGAGGACATGGCTGTACAACTGTACAAGACGGACTAAGCGCGAAATTTAGCTCTGAGCATCCTGGCGGTCACGAAAAAAGTGGAGCACTTTCAAAAGTAGAAAAAAAAACCATAAGATATTGCTGTTTCACTTATTGTACTCTTTTAAAGTAAAACATTATATAGTACTAAAAATGATCATTTTATTTCACTGTACAGATTCCAAACATGAAGAACAGAATCTATCCAGATTCTAAACTCAAATTTCCTACATTTTTGGACATTTTAGGCTTTTCTAGACTTGTTTAGTTTGTTTATTTATCTAGGCCACACCTCGCGGCATGTGGGATCTTAATTCCCTGACCAGGGATCGAACCTGTGCCCCCTGCACTGGGAGTGCGGAGTCCTAACCACTGGACCGCCAGGGAAGTCCCTAGACTTGTTTGGTTGAGAATAGATTAATTTATCCCTGTAAAATCTCTTCCCAGTCAAAAATATCACGTTCTGGGCAAATCTAATAAGCTTTTTTATTTCCTTGACTCTTTACAAAAATAGCTTTTTTCTAATTGGGAAAGCAATACCTGCTCCTAGTAGAAAATGTCTAAAGTACTGAAAAATATTAAACAAGAATAAAAATATCCATAGTCCCCCCTGCCCCGTTCCTTCCAGATAACTACCATCAACATTTCAGCTGACTTCACTCCAGTATTTTCTCTATGTCTTTTGAATCTCCTGGTGCTTCTTGACCCTAAATTTTGGCTTGCCTCAGCCTTGGAAGTTTTTGCTCTGAGTAAAGGCTGTGTAGGAGCATCTAGACTTAACAGTCTGTCAGCCTCTCCTGGATTGGAGCTCACTTCCTTCAAAAGCAAGCTAAGCAGCCCGTTCCGGGGCCACCTTCCCCTTGTCCCACCTGGAGAGCCATGAGGCAGCGCACGTGATGAGGCATAGACATCTCATTGTGGGTATCCAATTCTACCAATTCCCGCTCCAAAACAGGCTCTGCTCTGCAAACTGTAAGAGAACCCAGCCTAGTGAGAAACGTGGTTCCAAGGCACTATCACCTCTTCACCCAACGTTCCTATCTTCTCAGGGAGCATTTACCTGGAAGCCTAGTGGGCGTTTTGAAGGGGATCCTCATCACCATCCCACTTTATTTTTTAAGAAGCCCGCTGTAGCCACCATGGAAAACAGTATGGAGCTTCCTTAAAAAACTAAAAATAGAGTTACCATATGATCCAGCAATCCTACTCCTGGGCATATATCCAGAAAAGACAAAAGCTCTAATTCGAAAAGTTACACGCATCCCTAATGTTCATAGCAGCATTATTTACAATGGCCAAGACATGGAAGCAACCTAAGTGTCCATCAACAGAGGAATGGATAAAGAAAATGTGGCACATACATACAATGGAATATTACCCAGCCGTAAAAAAGAATGAAATAATGCCATTTGCAGCTACGTGGATGGACCTAGAGATTATCATACTAAATGAAGTAAGTCAGACAAAGACAAATACCATAGGATATCACTTATATGTAGAATCTAATTAAAAATGATACAAATGAACTTATTTACAAAACAAATAGACTTATAGACATAGAAAACAAACATGGTTACTGAAGGGGAAAGCAGGGGGGAGGGGTAAAATAGGAGTATGGGATTAACATACACACTACTGTATATAAAATAGATAAACAACAAGGACCTACCTTATAGCACAGGGAACTATATTCAATATCTTGTAATAAACTATAATGGAAAAGAAGTTTTTAGAAAGCCTGTTGGCACGTGGGTTTTCCTGCCCTTTCTTATTTCACTGTTTGAAGTTCCATCAACAGGAGATTCACACAAATTAACACACATCATTTAAAAATCTCCTTCCAAGATCAATCTGATCCATCGATCTTTGTGAGAATTCTTTCTACCTGTGATTTCCCCTCTTACATGTGATGCTAACTGCACCAGCGGGCAGGGGGTGGAGGTGGGTGGGGAGGAAGGCTTATTGGAGGGTGCAGCAGAAGTCATTTTAGGTCTGAGGGGAGGAAAGAAGACCCCCTGTGGCTCTGCAGGGAAACCGTGCGGCTCCCCAGGGTTGCTCGGTCCCAGGACTCAGTGTGGTGGGAAATGCCAGATGCCCTGGCACAGCCTGCTTCACCCTGTCGCTGGTGTAGACCCCCCTTTCCATGGAACCAGGAGTCAACCCCTCTCCTCTACTCGATTTGGAGGGTCACCCTCCTTTAGTTTCTACTGGAAGGAGGGGGCGAGGGCTCCCGTTCCTCCTGAGTCGTCCACATGGCAGTGCCCTCTTGGGCCCCATGCACCCACCTGGGGTGCCCTGAGAGGGAGCGTCTCCCTCAGCCTGGGGTGAGAGGAGGGGGTGGCCCTGGTGCAGGTCTCAAGTCCCTTCATCTCCATGGTGTCACCAAGGCTGTGCCCGTCCAGAAAGCTTTGCCCTAGGACAGAGCACTGGGTACAAGGGGCAAAAGCAGCAGGAACGTGAGCCTGTCTTGCCCTGGGGGCCTCTTGGGAAGGTACCAGTTCTGCCTGTGCTCCTGTGACCTCAGGTCTACTTCCTCTGGCAGCAAGCAAGTCGTTTTGCAAAGCTCCATGGAGACACCCCTGACCTCCTTGCTCTGCCACCCAGGTCGTGGGGCTGCTTCAGGCCCGAGGCATGGGTACCAGGGCTCCACCAACACCGCTCCTGTCATGTCCTCCCTTGCCTCTCCTGTGGCCAAACCCCGTGGTCAGTCCTCAGTCCTCGCTTTGCCTTGGCTCCTGAGACACAGCCCTCTCTTGCCTTCCTTCTACCTCATGATCCCTACTTCTCAGATGCAGCTGCTGGGCCCCGGGGCTCCAGGCATCACTTCCTTTGTCTGCCTTCACCCACTCCCTTGGTGATCTTGACCGACCGCCTCTACGTGCTGCTATATAACGACTTCCACATTTATGTCTCCAGCGCAGACTTCTGCAAACTCCAGACTCTGTCTACCTGTCTCCTTGACGACCCCCCTTGGAAATGGATTAGAATCTGAACTCAACATGTGCTGAGTCCAAGCACTCATCACCAGAAGCCTTTCTCAGCCCATTTGATGGTCCCGCCATGTAAGAATGAGGTATGTGTAATGAAATGGGGCTTCATAAACGTTGCTCTGTTTTTACTTTCCCAGGGCTGGGGAGCATCTGGTAAAATTTATCAACTTTCCAGGGGGCTCTGGAATCACACAGGTCTGTGTGTTCAAATACCAGCTCGGCTACGTACAGCGACGTGGCTTTGGGCAGGTGCCTCACGCTGTCTGGCCCGGCCAGGCTCACAGGGTTGTTGCCAGGGTCCATGGATGTGCACACAGAGCCTGGCGCCTGTGTCCCTTTCTGTCCTGTCCTTGTACTGCCCTGAGGACAGAACTTCAGAAACATCCCAGGGACCCATGGACTGCCTCTTTGTCCCCACTGTGGCCCAGTGAGCACTTCCCTGTTGCTTCAGTTCGCCCTGACCTTGAGGGTGTGGCATATTTGCACGTGAAATAACATTGGCCTGGGGTGCCCTGGCCCGACCGCAGCCCTCTGATGGGCCAGGGTTCCGTAATGTGGGTGCTGGTTGGCTGTGGCCTCCTCTGGGGCACAGCCCACACCCCCCAGGCAGAGGCAGTACCCACATGGTGGTCTGTGCTTCTTATTTAGCACTTGTTCACTCAGAGCTCCTATCGCAGAGCTGGAGCTGAAGAGAAAGTGAAAGATTTGTGACCACCTAGAGGGGTGGGATAGGGAGGGTGGGAGGGAGGGAGACGCAAGAGGGAAGAGATATGGGAACATATGTATATGTATAGCTGACTCACTTTGTTATAAAGCAGAAGCTAACACACCATTGTAAAGCAATTATACTCCAATAAAGACGTTAAAAAAAAATAAATAAAGAGGGGAAGCTAACGCATGTTTAGTGCTCACTACGCAGTAGGCACTGCTCTAGGGCTTTACAACGTGAACTTATTTAATCTGCCCCTAAAGTGGCACTACTGTCAGCCCCACTCACAGACCAGGGAATGGAGAGGAAGACAAGGTGACGGATTGGGGCAAGGTCACCCACACAGCTGGGAGGTGGCAGAGCTTCTGTCTGAAGCATGCATTTGGCTCCAGAGCCCATGCTCGTAACCATCACGCTGCCAGATTAGAGCTATCACTAATGGTCCTTTAGGCTCCAGGCCCAGGTGACAGAGGCCAGGCAGCTGGGCCACAGTGAGGGAGCTTGAAAGTAAATTCAACATAAAGGCAAAGACGTCGCTTCCTCTGGAGCCTGTGGTCCTTTTTTTTTTTCAACATCTTTATTGGAGTATAATTGCTTTACAATGTTGTGTTAGCCTATGGTCTTCCTATATACTTGATTCTGATCTTTCTTTCTTTTGCTTTTTTATGATGGAGAATTTCAAACCTGTACAAGAGAGACAAACCCACCCCACAACTTCAGTAGTGATGAGTCATGGCCAGTCCTGTCTCACCTGTTCTCACCCCCAGCCTCTGCCCCCTCCTCTGTCATTAATTAATTTTTTTTAAGTTTTTTTTTAACATCTTTATTGGAGTATAATTGCTTTACAATGGTGTGTTAGTTTCTGCTTTATAACAACGTGAATCAGCTATACATATACATATATCCCCATATCTCTTCCTTCTTGTATCTCCCTCCCTCCCACCCTCCCTATCCCACCCCTCCAGGTGGTCACAAATCCTGTGTCATTTAGAAGCACATTCCAGACATTGTCTCGGTTCACCCTCAGATAGTTCAGGATGTAGCTTTAAAAGATGAAGATACCATTATTATGCCTTACAATTAACAGTTGTCCCTTAATATCATCAAATACCCAGTCAGTGTTACTTCCAATTGTCTCTTTAATGTCATGCTTTTTTTTTTTTTGATGAATGTTTGTAGCAGCTTCATTCATTATTGGCCAAAACTAGAAGCAATCAAGGTGTCCCTCAAAGAGAACTGATAAACAATTGGAAACTGTGGTACATCCATACAGTGGAATATCACTAAGTAATAAAGGGAAATGGTTTTCAAGGCACAAATGGTGTATATTGCTAAATGAAAGCAGCCAGTTTGAAAGGCTGCATACTATATGATTCAATGTAAATGACATTCTAGGAAAGACAGAATGATCCAGGCAATAAACAGATCGTGGTCGACCAAAGTTGCTGTGGATAGGGTTGGAATAGATGAAGCACAGAGGATTTTCAGGGCAGGAAAACTATTCTATATGACATAATGGTGGATTAGGATTAATGATGCTATGCAAATATCATACTTTTTTAAAATTGTTTTTTTCATCAGTAGTCACATGTTGAGAAGCAGATGTTTCTTTGGACTCTTTTTTTTTTTTTTAAATATATTTATTTATTTATTTTTGGCTGTGTTGGGTCTTCATTGCTGCACTCGGGCTTTCTCTGGTTGCAGCAAGCAGGGGCTACTCTTCATTGCGGTGCGCGGGCTTCTCATTGCGGTGGCTTCTCTTGTTGTGGAGCACGGGCTCTAGGCACGCGGGCTTCAGCAGTTGCAGCACATGGGCTCAGTAGTTGTGGCTCATAGGCTCTAGTGTGCAGGCTCAGTTGTTGTGACACACGGGCTTAGTTGCTCCTTGACATGTGGATCTTTCCGGACCAGGGCTCGAACCCCTGTCCCCTGCATTGGGAGGCAGATTCTTAACCACTGCGCCACCAGGGAGGTCCGGACTCTTTTCAATCTATATGTTTCCCCTCCGCCTTTTAGTTCTTTGAAATTTACATGTTGAAGAAAGTGGGCCATTTGTCCCACAGATCTTCCCACCGGATTTTGCAGATTACATCCCTAGAATGTCCATTCCATCCTTTGTATTGCCTCTCTATGGGTATTTGGATCCAGAGGCTTGATCAGATGTAGATTTGGATTTTTTTTTTTTTTTTAGCACAACTGTCTTGGAGGTGGTAGTGCTCCCATTCCTGAGACAGAGAATGTCTTGTGGGGCTGATATGATCCTCAGTTCCATTCATTGATTAGAGGTTGCAAAATAGTGATGTTCTGTCATCACTTACTAACTGGACTTTTTCTCATAAGAAAAACCTCCCGTCATCCACCACTTGGTTAGCCCTCAGCACAGTTCATGTAGGAAAAGCAGACTGAATACTTAACTCTTTCCCTATAATTTACCAGTTCTCAAAACAAGGACTTAGCTCACTAGCATCCTCCTACGTGACCAATTTGCTTTCTTCTTTCTAGTGCCCTCACGAATGCACAGATTTAAACATTTTATGGCGCACTGCAGTCGGCCTTCTCACTGATGTTCAGATTGTCCCATCCTGGCCAGTGGGAGCCAGGCTGTTTGTGGTCCCTGAAGCCACGACCCTCGAAGTCCTGGATAACTTCCTTGCTCCTGGGTATCATGAGGTAGTCCAGATTCGTCTTGTCTATTTTCTGGCCCAGCCATGGCATCAGCCCATTCTCCCAGAATACCTGGGGTTTGTTGGTTAGAAATTTGCAAGCCACTGGTCTGGACACTAGGGATGCTCACTGTTCTGGGTTGGTCACTGGTTTTAGGTCTTTACAGTGGAAGAACTAGGAAACGCACGTCTATAAAATGCTAACCACCCCACATGAGCTCGTAATGCTACTTCCAACTCAGTCCAGGACTGCAGGTGCCCACTAACCTCTCCTGTCCTCCAACTCTATCCCCTTTCCTCCACACCGACAAGACTGGCTTTCAGGACATTCGGGATGGAATTTGCATACCACTAATTACCTACTTGCTTTATTCCATGTTACATACTTGACAACCTCAGAATAACAATACTGACACTCTCTCCAAAAATATAACTCAATAATACCAAGTGTTAGAAACAGTTTAAAACAATTTTTTGCAGTTATTTTGGTCCTTAGGTTTTATCCCACTAGGGATGTCCAGTTAAATTACTGCACTTCAAAGTCACTTGGACTAGTTAAGTTCATCTATATTATTTTGTTTTCGATTTGTAAAGATTGTTCTTTTGAAATTTAATCTTGCTTATGACTTGGTGAAAGACTTACGTAGCACGAAAAGACATGGAAGAAACTTAAATGCATACTGATTAGTGAAAGAAACCACCCTGCCGAGTCTACACACTGTGTGATTCCAACTAACCACATAGCCAACAGAACACACAATATACGTCACCACTTACTGTGGGATTTGCCAGTGTTCTGGAAAAGGCAAAACTGGGGAGACAATAAAAAGATCAGTGGTTGCCAGGGGTTAAGGCAGAGGAAGGATGACGAGGTGGAGCACAGAGGATTCTGGGGACAATGAGAATACTCTGAACGCTACCATAATGGTGGAAGCACGTCATCATACACTTGTCAGAATCCAAGAGTGAACCCTAATGTGAGCGATGGATTTGGCGTGATAATGGCACATCAGTGTGGGTTCATAGAAGTGTGACACTGTCCCGCTCTGGTGCGGGCTGTCCATGGGGGGCTGTGCTTGTGGGAGGGTGGAGAGGAAGGATGTGAGAACTCGCTGTGCTTTCCACTCAGTTATGCTGTGAACCCACCACTACTAAAACATAAAGTCTTTTATTTATTGTTTTAATTCCCATAGTTCCCAGGTCAAATATATAAGAAAAAAGAGGTACATTTAAAGAAGTGTAACTTCTATGCTTGTCCCTCCGTTCTCTCCTACTCCTTAAAGAAAACCAATTTTAAGTGTTTTGGAAGATCCGTCCATTTCTTCAATACAAGACACAGCCCCGCGCCCCCTTCCTTAGATGCGTGGCAGCCTGCCCTCCCCACCTCGCACTCCCTCGGGAGATTTCTCTGTAGTTCTTGTACAGGTAACTTTCCATTCAAAGACTTGTTTTTGTTACTTGTGAAACATAGTAGTTTATCCAACTACTAATGAAATACCATCTCATTTTTCTTTCAGAGCAGTAAGAGCTAATAGTGCATTTGCAAATACATGGGCATCCGCGTAGCACATTTTGCTCTCTCTCTCTGTGGCTTTCAGCCTCCCGTCTCTCGTCCTGGGGCTGAGACACTGGCTCTCAGATGAATGCTGGGCCTCTGCCCCATCCCATCCTTCCCGGCACTAATGAGCCCTAAGACACTGGCCACTCGTCCAGCCCCATCTAAAGCCTTCGCATGCCTCCTAACCCCTCGGGTAATGGGAGCAAAGTCCCCTTGTAAAGAAAAATCAGTGTTCTGCTGATTTCGATGAATTGCCCTCCTGCTTCTCGAGGAAGGTCTCCATGGCTGAGCTGGGATGAACAGCGCTTGTCCCCCAAGGCAGGCTCACGCCTGTCCCCACAGTGAGGCACCTGTGCACAGAGAGCAAGTGTGCACTACCCTGTCCCCCAGCCCCGCCACGTGGGGCTCTCACACACCAGGGTCTCTTTAATGGTGCAGATGCCACTAGCCCAGGCTTTGCTGGGGGCGGGTGGGCAGCTGCGCTTGGCTGTAGTAAAGGCAGGTTGATCCCAGACTTCATACCTTTAAAAGGACATTTAGAGACTAGCTCTAGGGTCGTCTTTAAAGGCTTAGTGGCATGTGTGTTTTGATGTCGGCTTGTGATCATAGAAACTTGGACTGGGGAGGGTCTTTGAAAGTCATGTGCCCAGTGGTTCTCAACTGGGAACAATTTTGGTTCGGTCCCCAGGGGATGTGTGGGGATGTTTGGATCCTTTTTTAGGTTGTCACAGTCGGGGGTGGGGCTGCTGCTGAAATCTCGCGGGAAGAGCCCAGGGATGCGGCTGAGGGTCCTGCGCTGCACAAGGCAGTCCCCTACAGCAAGGAATTTCCCGGTCCCGCTGTCATTAGTGCCGGCGTTGAGAGGCCTTGATCCCATCCCTTGTTGGTCAAGGTGTGGTCTGCAGACCAGCAGCCTCAAACACACGAGCACGTGGAGCTTGTGAGATGGAGGGTCTCGGTCTCCACCCCAGCCTCTGATTCAGAATCTACGTTTCAACAAGGTTCATCTGTCCAGTAAGGTCTGGGAATCGCTGCTCTAAGCAACCCCCCGTCTCCCACCCAAAGCCAAGGGGCCTGGCAGCAAAAGTCAACTCTCCCGCCAAAATGCAGCACTCAGCTAAAGCTCTGTCTAAATAGCCAGCTCTTTTAATATCTTCAATATATTTATTTTAAGGAATGATTTAGCCTAATGGAATTCTATGTATGTACCATATGATGTGTGAAAACAGGTACGACCATCATTTCGATTTTTAATCTTAAGATAAGAAGATTCCACAAACCTTTCAGTATCGTGTTCCAGTGTTTTGAAGCTCCGTTAAGGCTGTTGGTTGGAGCATCTGCTGGTCGGTTACAGAGGATGCAGCTTTGAAACCCTCCACCCACCCAGCCCCAGTTATTTCCTGAGTATCAGAATAACCTGCCTGGAACGTGAGCCTCAGAAGAGCAGAGATGGGGTCTCCTTCTCATTTGGTCTCTCCTGGTGCCAAGCACAGTGCCTGGCGGTGAGTGAACGCTCCACATGTTGGATGAAAGGAATTGAGAGACGCTGGGGGAGAGAGTGGGGGGAAGGAGAGTGAGAGAAGGAGGGAGGGAGGCTCCCTCCACAAGACATTGAGGACACAGACATGGACATCCAGGAGAGCCAGGCTCCCCCAAGTGCAGCCTCACAGCGGTCACCTCCACCACTCGGAGGGGCTGAGAGAGCAGTGAGCTAGCAGAGCTGGTCAGTTCCGTCCAGTCCCCTCTCCAGCTGAGAATTACTTCCGAATGTTCTTCTATCTGAAGGTCATCAGCTTGAAGTCGTCACTTTCTCCCTCTGTGCCCACAGCAACACACCACTTCCGGAATGGTCATCTCCATGACTGGCCAAGAGCTCTAGGCGAGAACCTGAACCTGACCCTGAGCGGTCTGCCCACTCTTGGTCGCCCTCATTCATTCGTAAGCAGAAGCTCAAGGGCTGGCATTCTGTCTCAGTAAGAGAGCTGTCACTGTGATGATGCCTGTTACTGTGCTGATAAAGCATCTGCCTGAGTGCTTTGCGCTTATCTTGTTTTTCTTCACCACTTCAGAGTGAGCCACACAACAGGAGAAGGAGGCTAAAAGGGTACAGTGATGTGGTGGCAGTCAGGACCAAAACCCCAAGTGTCCCAGGCCAGTGCTTCCTGAGCCAGTGCAAACAGCAGTAGTTCACGGGCTGCTTAAGAGATGATAAGGCAAGAAAAGACAGGCCTTTCCTCATTACTATTAAGGCTTTAATATGTTGAACTAATTTATGTATATTTCACATTGTTCCAGAAATAATTTCAGGTGGAAGGTGGGTAGAAAGAAGAAAACCAAGCCAGGAACATAAAAGAGAGGCAAGAGTGGAGCTGAGACCAAATTGCATATAATTAAAGACCTAGGCTTTTGCCCACAGGAAAGCATACACGTTTGGCGTTTTAGTTGCCAGTGGAGAAAGAAACTCAGTTTTCAGTAGGTGACTAAAACAATTGCTGAAGGAAAACATAAGCGGTCCTGAAACTGAGATAGGACATGAACTTCTTAGGGTCCCTAAAGAACGGCCGTCTCAGCAACAAGCTTCCAATAGACCTTGTGTATCAAAAAGCCGAGGGCACCACGTGGAGGGGCAGCTCAACCAAAGAGGTTCTACAAGGGGCGCACCATGCAGTCCCAGCACACAGCCCTGCAGGTCTGCTTCCTTCCAGGGGTGGACCTGAGTCACCAAAGGTCCACCTCCGCTCATGACCACCATCCCCCTCCCAGCACCCTGCTCTCCAGCCTGTTGCCCAAGACTCTGAATCTCCCAGCTTCTGAGAACAGCCCTTTCTTAGACTTTGCATCTTCCCAAGGGCTCCAGCATCCCTCCTTCCCCACCTTGTCCCTACCAGAAACAAAAGCATGGCCAACGTCCATGGGAGGCTGGAGAGCAGATGGCTGAGCTCTTGGGCTCCGGAGTCAAGGGGCCTGGGCTTAGATTCTGGCTCTGCCACCTCCTGAAAGTGGACTTGGAGCCAGTAGCTCATCTCTGCCTTAATAAATGGAGGATAATAATAGCATCCACCTACCTACCAGAGTAAAAGGGATGATACAGTCATTCAGCAAATACTTCTTGAGCTCCTGTTATGTGCCAGGCAGTGTTCTGGGCCTTTGGGATATACCAGGCCCCCAAAGACCCCTTGTCCTGTGCTTTCCTTCACTCAGTGCAGCATAAGAGTTTGTACTGAAGGCATCTAAGAAAGAGGCTAGGTAACAGGGGTGCTGTAACAGGACCTGGGGTCTTCCTGCCCTGAAAAGCTTCCTAGAGCAGCATGAGAAAAGACAAGGAAAAATGATGTCAATATGGCCTTAGGCTCATGCGAATAAAGTATATGGCAGCAGTCTTGCCTTTCCTGCCGTGTTGATGAACACATATTTTTGCCTCTAAAAAACCCCCTGTAACTCTCATGTTTCACTGTTGGGAGTATAATTGGTACAAACACTTGGAAAAACTATCCGGGATTGCATATTAAAAATGACCACACATATACCTTATGAACCAGCCTTCGGCAGAAGATATCCAAGAGAAATGCTTTATAAATATATAATAAAAGACGTACGCAAAAGTGTTCACAACACTAAGAGCCAAAAGGTAAAAACAACCCAAAATGCCCATCAACAGGAGAATGAGCAGATAAACGGTGGTGTATTTACACAATGGAATGCAATCCACAAAGAGAAATGAACGTGCTTCAAGTACACACGCACGTGTGTGAATCTGATGAACGTAATGTTGGATGAAAGAAGTCAGACGTGAAGAGTACATACCGCATGATTCCATTTATATGAAGTTCAAAGTCACCTTCAGTGTTAGCAGGTGGCAGAGTGGTTACTTTTAGGTGGCTTAGTGACTGGCATAAGGGGTGCTTCTGAAACTACAAGAATGTTCTATTTTTTATTTAGGTGATATGTGAATGCACTTGGGTGAAAATCTCTCCAGCTGTATGTTTGTGATCTGGCTAGGACTTCCAGTACAATTTCTTTTAACTCATGGATTTTAAAAATGGAGATATCATTCCCATACCGTAAAATTCACCCTTTAAGCATATAATTCAGTAGTTTTTAGAATGTTCATTGTACACTCTCACCAGTGTATAGTTCCAGACCATCTCCATCACTCCACAAGGAGACCCTGCACCTACTAACAGTCAGTCCCCACCCCCTTTCCTCCCTGCTTCTGGCAGCTGTTACTCTACTTTCTATCTCTGTGGATTTGACTAGTCTGAACATTTATATAAGTAAATTCCTATGGTGGGCTTTTGTTTCTGGCTTCATTCACTTAGCATAATGTTTTCAAGGTTCATCCTTGTTGTAGCCTGTGTCATTCCTTTTTATGACTGAATAATATCCCATTGTATGGATAGGGCCACATTTTGTTTATCCTTTATCCGGTGATGGGCATTTTGGTGGTTCCACTTTCTGGCTATTGTGAATAATGCTGCTCTGAATATTTGTGTGCATGTTTTTGTCTTTTCAACTCTCTTGTGCCACACCTGGTAGTGGAATTTCTGGATACAAAATTGAATAGAAGTAGCTGGGAGCAGGCATCCTTGGCTTTGTTTCTGATTTGAGGGGAAAGGGGGCCTTCGTCAAGTTGATGAAGTTCCTTCTAGTCCTAGTTTGCTGAGTGTTTTTAACATGAAAAGTTGTTGGAGGTCGTCAAATGTTTTTTCCTGTATTTATTGAAATAATGTGGTTTTACCATTTATTCTATTAATATGGTGTGTTACATTGATTTTTGTATGTTAAATCTTGCATTCCTGGGATAAATCCTACTTAGTCATGCATAATCCTTTTTGTTTGTTGCCAGATTCAGTTTGTTAGTATTTGTTGGGAAGTTTCTTCTATATTCGTAAAAGATATTGACCTTTTCTTGCGATGTCTTTATCTAGTTTTGGTATTAGGGAAATACTGGCCTCATAGAATGAGCTGGGAAGTGTTTCCTCCCCTTCTGTTTTTTTCAAAGAGCTTCTAAAGATTTGACATTAATTCTCCTTTTAATGTTTGGTAGAATTCACCCATGAGGTCATCTGGGCTTACGTTTTTCTTTGGGAGAAGTTTCTATTTACTAATTCAATCTCTTTATTTGTTATAGGTGTATTCAGACTTCCTATTTCTTGTTGAATCAATTCAGTAGTTTGTATCTTTCTAGGAATTTTTCCTTTTCATTTAGATTATCAATTATCAATTTAGATTATTGAATAGTTGACATATAACTGTATGTTACATCTGTATATGTTATAAACGCAACAACATAATGTTATTGATTTGCATAATTTTGTTTTCTTAAAAAAATTAAGAGTCGATAATTTAAAAAGTCTACTTATACGGTGTTTTATATTTACCCTCAAATTTACTATTTCCAGCACCCTTAATTTTTTCAGGTTACTATCTGTTGTCATTTCCTTTCAGCCTGAAGTACTTCCTTTAGTATTTCTTGTAAGGCAGGTTTGCTAGCAACACATTACCCCAATCTTTATTTAACTGGAGTATTTTTATGCTTTTATCCTTGAAGAATAATTCTGCTAGATACAGCCATCGCAAATCTACTGTTAAGCCCATCTAGTGAGTTTTTCATTTTGGCTACTGTTCTTTTCAACTATAGAATTTCCACTTGCTTCCTTGTGATAGTTTCAAATTTTTTTGTTGTTATTTTCTTATTTGTTAAGTCACCATCAACATATTTTCCTTTAATTCTCTGAACATGGCTTCCTTTAATTCTTTGGACACAATTATAAAAGCTGCAAAGCATTTTTTCTGTGAAATGCAGCCTCTGGGCCCATTCAGTCAGTTCCTGTTGATTGTGTTCTCTTGCGGAATGGGGGCTGTGGGCGGGTAACACTTTCCTGCTACTTCACCTGTCTCATACTTTTTTGTTGAAATTGGACATTTTAGATACCATATTGTTACAACTCTGAATTCTGGTTTTTATCCTGAGCCCCATATGTCATTTCTATTTTTCTGGAATTGTCCATTTCATATGTATTTTTAAATTTATTGCCACATATTAATCAGAATATCCAAAATTTATTTTGTTGTTGTTGTTGTTTGGTTTGTTTGTTTGTTTTTTGCGGTACGCGGGCCTCTCACTATTGTGGCCTCTCCCGTTGTGGAGCACAGGCTCCAGACGCGCAGGCTCAGCGGCCATGGCTCACGGGCCCAGCTGCTCCGCGGCATGTGGGATCTTCCCGGACCGGGGCACAAACCCGTGTCCCCTGCATCGGCAGGTGGACTCTCAACCACTGCACCACCAGGGAAGCTCAAAAATTTATTTTTTAATATTAAAATTTAAGAGTACAAGAATAAAAATTCTTCAAGTTTAAAATAGTTTCATTATTTTTAAAAAGGCGTCTTTTTTGGGACTCCCCTGGTGGCTCAGTGGTTAAGAATCCACCTGCCAATGCAGGGGACACAGGTTTGATCCCTGGTGTGGGAAGATCCCACCTTCTGCGGAGTAACTAAGCCTGTGCACCACAACTACTGAGCCTGCGAGCCACAACTACTGAGCCTGTGTGCCACAACTACTGAAGCCCGCACACCTGGAGCCTGTGCTCTGCAACAAGAGAAGCCACCGCAATGAGAAGCCCTCACACCACATGAAGAGTAGCCCCCGCTCACTGTGGAATACCTGAATAGAAAATGAATCACCCCAAAATTGAGGCGGTGGACTTTGGGAGCAACTGTAGACTTGGGGTTTGCTGTCTGCGACTGACTTGTTTTTGATTTATATGTTTATCTTAGTTTAGTTTTTAGTGCTTGTTATCATTGGTGGATTTGTTTATTGGTTTGGTTTCTCTCTTCTTCTTTTTTTATTTTAATAATTAAAAAAATTTGTCTTAATAACATTATTTTTTCCTTTTTTTTTCCTCCCTTTTCTTCTGAGCCGTGTGTCTGACAGGGTCTTGGTGCTCTGACTGGGTGTCAGGCCTGAGCCTCTGAGGTAGGAGAGCTCAGTTTGGAACATTGGCCCACCAGAGACCTCCCAGCCCCACGTAATATCAATTGCGAGAGCTCTCCCAGAGATCTCCATCTCAACACTAAGACCCAACTCCACTCAATGACCAGCAAGCTCCAGTGCTGGACACCCCATGCCAAACAACTAGCAAGACAGGAACACAATCCCACCCATTAGCAGAGAGGCTGCCTAAAATCATACTAAGTTCACAGACACCCCACAACACACCACTGAACATGGTCCTGCCCCCCAGAAAGACAGGATCCAGCCTCATCCACCAGAATACAGTCACCAGTCCCCTCCACCAGGAAGCCTACACAACCCACTGAACCAAGCTTAGCCACTGGGGGTAGACACCAAAAACAATGGGAACTACGAACCTGCAGGCTGCAAAAAAGGAGACCCCAAAGACAGTAAGTTAAGAAAAATGAGAAGACAGAGAAATACGCAGCAGATGAAGGAGCAAGGTAAAAACCCACCAGACCAAACAAATGAAGAGGAAATAGGCAGTCTACCTGAAAAAGAATTCAGAGTAATGATAGTAAAGATGATCCAAAATCTTGGAAATAGAATGGAGAAAATACAAGAAACGTTTAACAAGGACCTAGAAGAACTAAAGAGCAAACAAACTGATGAATAACAGAATAAATGATATCAAAAATTCTCTAGAAGGAATCAATAGAATAACTGAGGAAGAAGAACGGATAAGTGACCTGGAAGATAAAATAGTGGAAATAACTACCGCAGAACAGAATGAAAAGAATTGAGGACAGTCTCAGAGAGTTCTGGAACAACATTAAATGCACCAACATTTGAATTATAGGGGTCCCAGAAGAAGAAGAGGAAAAAAAAAAGGGGACTGAGAAAATATTTGAAGAGATTATAGTTGAAAACTTCAGTAACATGGAAAAGGAAATAGTCAGGTCCAGGAAGCGTAGAGAATCACATACAGGATATATCCAAGGAGAAACATGCCAAGACACATATTAATCAAACTATCAAAAATTAAATACAAAGAAAAAATATTAAAAGCAGCAAGGGAAAAGCAACAAATAACATACAAGGGAATCCCCATAAGGTTAACAGCTGATCTTTCAGCAGAAACTCTGCAAGCCAGAAGGGATTGACAGGACCTATTTAAAGTGATGAAAGAGAAAAGCCTACAACCAAGATTACTCTACCCAGCAAGGATCTCATTCATATTCGACAGAGAAATTAAAACCTTTACAGACAAGCAAAAGCTAAGAGAATTCACCACCAAACCAGCTTTACAACAAATGCTAAAGGAACTTCTCTAGGCAGGAAACACAAGAGAAGGAAAAGACCTACAATAAGAAACCCAAAACAATTAAGAAAATGGTAATAGGAACATACATATTGATAATTACCTTAAATGTAAATGGATTAAATGCTCCAACCAAAAGACATACACTGGCTGAATGGATACAAAAACAAGACCCGTATATATGCTGTCTACAAGAGACCCACTTCAGACCGAGGGACACATACAGACTGAAAGGAGGGGATGGAAAAAGATATTCCATGCAAATGGAAATCACAAGAAAGCTGGAGTAGCAATTCTTATATCAGACAAAATAGACTTTAAAATAAAGACTATTACAAGAGACAAAGAAGGACACTACATAATGATCAAGGGGTCAATCCAAGAAGCTATAACAATTGTAAATATTTATGCACCCCAACATAGGAGCACCTCAATACATAAGGCAAATGCTAACAGCCATAAAAGGGGAAACTGACAGTAACACAGTAATCATAGGGGACTTTAGCACCCCATTTTCACCAATGGACAGATCATCCAAAATGAAAATAAATAAGGAAACACAAGCTTTAAATGACACATTATACCAGATGGACTTAATTGATATTTATAGGACATTCCATCCAAAAACAACAGAATACACTTTCTTCTCAAGTGCTCATGGAACATTCTCCAGGATAGATCATATCTTGGGTCACAAATCAAGCCTTGTTAAATTTAAGAAAATTGAAATCGTATCAAATATCTTTTCCGACCACAACACTATGAGACTAGGTATCAATTACAGGAAAAAAAACTGTAAAAAATACAAACACATGGAGGCTAAACAATACACTACTAAATAACCAAGAGATCACTGAAGAAATCAAAGAGGAAATCAAAAAATACATAGAAACAAATGACAGTGAAAACATGACGACCCAAAACCTATGGGATGCAGCCAAAGCAGTTCTAAGAGGGAAGTTTATAGCAATACAATCCTACCTCAAGAAACAAGAAACATCTCAAATAAACAACCTAACCCTACACCTAAAGCAATTAGAGAAAAAAGAACCAAAAAACCCCCAAAGTTAGCAGAAGGAAAGAAATCATAAAGATCAGATCAGAAATAAATGAAAAAGAAATGAAGAAAATGATAGCAAAGATCAATAAAACTAAAAGCTGGTTCTCTGAGAAGATAAACAAAATTGATAAACCATTAGCCAGACTCATCAGGAAAAAAAGGGAAAAGACTCAGATCAACAGAATTAGAAATGAAAAAGGAGAAGTAACAACTGACACTGCAGAAATACAAAGGATCATGAGAGATTACTACAAGCTACTATATGCCAATAAAATGGACGACCTGGAAGAAATGGACAAATTCTTATAAAAGCATAACCTTCTGAGACTGAACCAGGAAGAAATAAAAAATATAAACAGACCAGTCACAAGCACTGAAATCGAAACTGTGATTAAAAATCTTCCAACAAACAAAAGCCCAGGACCAATGGCTTCATGGGTGAATTCTATCAAACATTTAGAGAAGAGCTAACAGCTATCCTTCTCAAACGCTTCCAAAATATAGCAGAGGGAGGAACACTCCCAAACTCATCCTATGAGGCCACCATCACCCTGATACCAAATCCAAACAAAGATGTCACAAAAAAAGAAAACTACAGGCCAATATCACTGATGAACATAGATGCAAAAATCCTCAACAAAATACTAGCAAACAGGGCTTCCCTGGTGGCGCAGTGGTTGAGAGTCTGCCTGCCAATGCAGGGAACACGGGTTCGTGCCCTGGTCTGGGAAGATCCCACATGCCAGAGAATGGCTGCGCCTGTGAGCCATGGCCGCTGAGCCTGCGCGTCCGGAGCCTGTGCTCCGCAATGGGAGAGGCCACGACAGTGAGAGGCCTGCGTACCGCAAAAAAAAAAATAATACTAACAAACAGAATCCAGCAGCACATTAAAAGGGTCATACACCATGATCAAGTGGGGTTTATTCCAGGAATGCAAGGATTCTTCAATATATGCAAATCAATCAACATGATACACCATATTAACAAATTGAAGGAGAAAAACCATGTGATCATCTCAATAGATGCAGAGAAAGCTTTTGACAAAATTCAACACCGATTTGATAAAAACCCTCAAGAAAGTAGGCATAGAGGGAACTTACCTCAACATAATAAAGGCCGTATATGACAAACCCACAGCCAACATCGTTCTCAATGGTGAAAAACTGAAACCACTTCCTCTAAGATCAGGAACAAGGCAAGGTTGCCCACTCTCACCACTATTATTCAACATAGTTTGGGAAGTTTTAGCCACAGCAATCAGAGAAGAAAAAGAAATAAGAGGAATCCAAATCGGAAAAGAAGTACAGCTGTCACTGTTTGCAGATGACATGATACTATACATAGAGAATCCTAAAGAGGCTACCAGAAAACTACTAGTGCTAATCAATGAATTTGGTAAAGTAGCAGGATACAAAATTAATGCACAGAAATCTCTTGCATTCCTATACACTAATGATGAAAAATCTGAAAGAGAAATTAAGGAAACACTCCCACTTACCATTGCAACAAAAAGAATAAAATACCTAGGAATAAACCTACCAAAGGAAGACCTGTATGCAGAAAACTGTAAGACACTGATAAAAGAAATTAAAGATGATACAAACAGATGGAGAGATACACCATGTTTTTGGACTGGAAGAACCAACATTGTTGAAAATGACTCTACTACCCAAAGCAATCTACAGATTCAGTGCAATGCCTATCAAGTTATCAGTGGCATTTTTCACAGAACTAGAACAAAAAATTTTACAATTTGTATGGAAACACAAAAGACCCCAAATAGTCAAAGCAATCTTGAGAAAGAGAAACAGAGCTGGAGGAATCAGGCTCCCTGACTGCAGACTATACTACAAAGCTACAGTAATCAAGACAGTATGGTACTGGCACAAAAACAGAAATATAGATCAATGGAAGAGCGTAGAAAGCCCAGAGATAAACCCATGCACATATGGTCACCTTATTTTTGACAAAGGAGGCAAGAATATACAATGGATAAAAGACAGCCTCTTCAATAAGTGGTGCTGGGAAAACTGGACAGCTACATGTAAAAGAATGAAATTAGAACACTTCCTAACACCATACACAAAAATAAACTCAGAATGGATTAAAGATTGAAATGTAAGGCCAGACTTTATAAAACTCTTAGAGGAAAACATAGGCAGAACACTCTATGAAATAAATCACAGCAAGATCCTTTTTGACCCACCTCCTAGAGAAATGGAAATAAAAACAAAAATAAACAAATGGGACCTAATGAAACTTAAAAGCTTTTGCATAGCAAGACAACCCTCAGAATGGGAGAAAATATTTGCAAATGAAGCAACCGACAAAAGATTAATCTCCAAAATATACAAGCAGCTCTTGCAGCTCAATATGAAAAAAACCAACCCAATCCAAAATTGGGCAGAAGACCTAAATAGACATTTCTCCAAAGAAGGTATACAGCTTGCCAACAAACATATGAAAGGATACTCAACATCACTAATCATTAGAGAAATGCAAATCAAAATCACAATGAGGTATCACGTAACGCCGGTCAGAATGGCCATCATCAAAATATCTACAAACAATAAATGCTGGAGAGGGTGTGGAGAAAAGGGAACCCTCTTGCACTGTTGGTGGGAATGTAAATTGATGCAGCCACTATGGAGAACAGTTTGGAGGCTCCTTAAAAAACTAAAAATAGAACTACCATATGACCCAGCAATCCCACTACTGGGCATATACCCTGAGAAGACCATAATTCAAAAAGAGTCATGTACCACAATGTTCACTACAGCTCTATTTACAATAGCCAGGACATGGAAGCAACCTAAATGTCCATTGACAGATGAATGGATAAAGAAGATGTGGCACATATATACAATGGAATATTACTCAGCCATAAAAAGGAACGAAATTGAGTTATTTGTAATGAGGTAGATGGACCTAGAGTCTGTCATACAGAGTGAAGTAAGTCAGAAAGAGAAAAACAAATACCATATGCTAACACATATATATGGAATCTAAAAAAAAAAAAATAAGGTTCTGAAGAACCTAGGGGCAAGACGGGAATAAAGACACAGACGTAGAGAATGAACTTGAGGACACGGGTTGGGGGGAAGGGGAAGCTGGGACGAAGTGAGAGAGTGACATGGACATATATACACTACCAAATGCAAAATTGATAGCTAGTGGGAAGCAGCTGCATAGCACAGGGAGGTCAACTCGGTGCTTTGTGACCACTTAGAGGGGTGGGATAGGGAGGGTGGGAGGGAGACACAAGAAGGTGGGGTTATGGGGATATGTGTATACATATAGCTGATTCACTTTGTTATACAGCAGAAACTAACACAACAGTGTAAAGCAATTATACTCCAATAAAGATGTATAAAAACCCCCATAAACTCACCTCTAGGCACGTTCTCATGAGAAGAGTGAAAAACTTAGAAGGAAACCTACAGTGAAAAAAATAAATGAACTCTGCAGCTACACTGATGCTGGAAGACAAGAGGCCATGTCTTCGTAATTCTGAGGGAAATTGAATTCCAACGAAGAAGTTCATTCAGGTGTAAGAGCAAAATGAAGATGTTTTCAGGCAGGTAGAAAATGTGTTTGCCAAGCACCCTTTCTGATTATGTTCTCCAAGGAAGGAAAGGAAGGGGAGAAGGAAGGAGGGAGGAAGTCAGTGAGTCATGGGATCCAACAGCAGAAATCCTAACGGGAAGAGCCCTGGAGGGGAGTCCCAGCAGGACGGTGCCCCAAGCCCACAGGGCACTCAGCCCTGATGGGAGCCAGATGTAAGGGTGAACCCTCTAGAAGAAAGTGGTTTCCATGTAATAGCATGATTAGAGAGTTGGATAATCTTCAGAATAAAGTGAAAGCGTGTGCTTATTCTAGCAGTAAGAAAAAAGCTAAACGCAATTATGAAAAAGAAGAAGAAAAGCTATACAACAGTTGTGTAAGGCAAACTAAAACGTGCCTCAAATGGAACCAGTGGTGGGGCTTAGAAAAGAAATCCATTTGACAGTGACATCTGGAACATTCTGCTTGGCACAGGAGTGAAACACTGGAACCACGGAGTAAATGTAATCAGAAAAGGTACCATGAAAATGTAATCATATTCTATTGCCTGACTCTGCAGTGAACATTTACAATTTCAATAGCATAATGGTGTTTATTAGATTTTGATTTATTTATTTTTTAAATCAATTTTATTTATTTATTTATTTTTGGCTGCGTTGGGTCTTTGTTGCAGCGCGTGGGCTTCCTCTAGTTGCGTCGAGCGGGGGCTACTCTTCGTTGCGGTGCGCGGGCTTCTCATTGCGGTGGTTTCTGTTGTTGCGGAGAACAGGCTCTGGGCGCGTGGGCTCGGTAGTTGTGGTTCCCGGGCTCTAGGGCACAAGCTCAGTAGTAGTTGCACGGGCTTAGTTGCTCCGCATCATGTGGGATCTTCTCTGATCACGGATGGAACTCATGTCCCCTGCATTGGCAGGCGGATTCTTAACCACTGGGGAAGTCCCCTTTTATTCTTAAAGAAAGGAAGTGCAGAATCCTCCATAAATGCTTTCCACACTCACACTCCACCTAAAGACACAAGTCCGGGCACCGCGCACACATTAAACTGAGCAGCCTTCCACCCACTTTTGCTTCCCTGCGCAGACGTAGTGCTTTCCCAGGCAGTGCTTTCCAGAGTGCGGTCCCCTGAGCAACAGCTGTCAACCTCACCTTAGCACTTGTTAGAAACGCAAATTCTCGAGCCCCACCCCGACCTACTGAGTCAGCAAATCCAGCTGAGGCCGAGGGCCCTGAATTTCATGCTCCTTCCCCGTGGCTCAGATGCGCGCTCAAGCTGGGGCGTCCCCGGCCCAGGTCCCCCCTGTCACCCGCGCTATGCCTCTGGCCGGCCCCCGAGGGCCAGGGGTGTCTGAACAGCGGAGTCCAGGTGCCGGCTACGGACAGGTGTCCCTCTGCTGGGGCTCCAGGGTCTCTGACCTCTGCCTCTGCCGTTCCACCGCCTCCAAGGGTGGAGCCCTGCTGCCCCGCCCGAGCGCCTCCAGAGCGCCTCCAGCTACACAGGTGCTGGGCAGGGCCTGCACACCAAGTCACAGGAAGCAACGCCTTAGCAAAAAGTCCTCCGTCCTGGACTCCTCGCTTGCCAGTCGCAGGGAGCCCTCGGAGCCGCCACCATGGGTAGGCGCGCGGGGCCGGGGTCGCGGGGAGCCCGGCGCAGGGGCTGCGCAGTCGGGGCGCCGCGGAGGGGTCGCCGAGGGGCGGGGCCGGGCTGCCACGCAGGTCCCCGCGGTCGCCGGCGGCTGGCGGACCTGCGGGCGGAGCCGGCAACGCTGGCACCGCGGGAGGGCAGGCGCGCATCAGGGACACCTCGCCGCGGCGGGAAGCGACCGGGGGTCAGCGGAGCCCGGGGTGGCGGTGGGATTCGCAGGCTGGGGCGTGTTTGCAGGGCGGGCAGCCTCCCCGCCCCATCTCGTCCCCGGGCGCGGAGGCAGAGGACCCCAGGCGCCCGGTCACAGGTTGGAAGAACGAACGCAGTAACCTTGACCTGCCTACCTGTTGTGAATCCTCGGTCTCTGTGTTCCCACCCTGTGGGCTGAGAGTGGGCTGGAAGCTAGACTGCATCGTGCTGGTGATGGCAGGGCCAGCAGAGCCTCTGTCCAGGAGGGGGGAGCGCGGCGCTCAGGGGCTGTTCTGGCACTTCTCTTGCCTCTGGCTGGCCAGATGACTCCAGAGCTGCTGAGGGAGCCCTGGTCCAAGAGGAACTGGGGCTGGCCCGTTGGGGCCCTATTTAACGTTCTGCCGCTGTCTTCGAGCTTCAAGAGAAGGCATAGAGGAGAGTAGCCGGTCCTCCACAGGTAGGCATGGAGTGCCGGCGGAACAAATAGAAAACAATTTAATCCTGCCTGCTTCCAAATAAACAGCTCTGGAATGAACGCAGAAGCAGAACGGAGCTGCAAGAGACCAGCAACCCTTTTCTCCCTGCAAGCCTGTGCATGGATGGGTGCAGGCTGTCACAGTGTGGCCACGTGGTTGAGAGAACCCGGTCTGACTTTGGCCTGCACTTGTATTCCTGCTCTGCCACTTGCTCCCTCTGTGATCTTGCATCAGTAAGCTAAGCTCTGTGGCTCTTGACTCCCTCAGCCATTAGGCAGAAATGTCCATACCACCCTCAGTGGCAGCACTGAGCTGTGTAGGAGCCCGATGCTGGGTGTGCATGGGCACCTGGCTCTCAGACTCTCTGTGCCATGCCGAGTCGTGGTCCTGGAGCAGCAGTATTTAGTGGGTCACCCTTGGGACTTCTAGTGGTGCTAAGTATGCTCGTTCCAGAAAGATGCTGCAGCCTCCTCTCCAGTGCAGGCTGTCAGGGGCCGGTACCCATCAGAGCTCAGCTTTGCAGGCAGCCCCACTCCTGGGCTGGAGCTCTGGGTCCTGCCTCAAACACCATTTGCTTGTCACTCTATGTAACTTTTCTGGGAGGTGCTCTGAAATATTCATTTTGGTTTTCAGATCCCAAATACCTGAATGGTATCCATGCCGAATTAGAACTTTTCCTAACACAGTTCCAATTGGGGTAGCTGTCGGCAGCCTGATTGTCAGTGGATGAACACAAGGTTAGCTTTTGAAGTATAGTCCCCAGTGAACTGACTTTCTAGTTTACAGATTGGCGCTTAAGGGTTTGGGGGTGGGGGGTTGTTTGTTTTGCAACTGAGATTGGCATAGCATGTGAGTAGCAACAAAAAGTTTATATTCAGATACCAGTCTTATGTTTACTCAAGTCCTAAATTTTCAATATCTCGGTCTAGTTAGTAAATGAAACAAATAATTAGGAAATGTCTTTTAATTTAAAAAAGTAGCAGTAACTTCCCCTCTTAAGAGCAGATCTTTGTGACTTAGATGATGCCAAGATTGTTTCAGATCCCCTCGTGACTGAAAGGGGAACACTTGGAAAGCTTGGTGAATCCAGCAGGAGGGAAAGAAGCAAGGAAAGTTCTTAGAGAAGCGTTTGCCTTGAAAAGGGCCAGATAGTAGATATTTTTGGTTCCGGGGGCCACACAGTGTCTGTGGCAACGACTCAAGTGCACCCTTGTAATTTGAAATATGAAACAAATGGGCGAATCTGTGTTTCAGTAAAACTTTATCAATGGGCACGGAAGTGTGAATTTTATATGCTTTGCAGGTGTCATAAAATAGTCTTTAAAAGCGTTTTTCGATTGTTTTAAAATGTAGACACGATTCTTAGCTTACGAGCCATACAAAAATGGGTTGGGGGCTGGATCTGGTGCCGTGCCATAGCTGCTGACCTTTGCTTTAAAGGGTGTGTGTGATTATCAGAGTCGGGGCCAGAGGAGGCAGGAACCAGCCTGCCTGGTGGAGTTAGGTCTCCGAAGGGCAGCAAACCTCAGTGACTGGAGCGCCGCCTGTGAGACCTTTGGAGGGCTGGGGATGCTTTTGGGGAAGATTTGGAATATTCTGTTTCCGTCCTGTTACCCCCACCCGACTCCCTAGCCCAGAGCTTAGCAAAGGTATATGCCAAAGTTGTTGTTCTCACCAATTCCTTCCCTCACTTTGGTCCTGGCAAACCATAGATCCTGCCCTGTCGCATGCCACATATATGACTCTGAAAAGGGAGGTTGACGAGGCTTCGGGTTCTAGGAAGAGGCTTCCGGTTTTCCTGCCCCCCATGCCAGGGCCTCCAGGCCGACCTGAGAAGTTCATTTACTTAGTGATGACGCTTTATCACATTCCTCCCCTCCAGCCCTCAGCTTCCTTCTGGCCTTGTATGCAATTCTGAAGAGTTTTTCAAGTCAGTTTCCTGAGTATAAAAGGAGGGACTAGCCTTGAAGGTCCCTCAAACCTGGTCCTTTAAAAGTCCTTCCACATTCTCTCCTCTTTCTAGAAGCTCTTGGGTAGACCTGTGAACACAGCCGAAGGACCAGGGAGGCTGGCATTCCTGCTGTAGGCTGTAAGCGTGCTGCTGGAAGCTGAGGGTACCCCACGCCAAAGGGAGCCTTGGGCATCCCAACCTTGGGAGAACGTCTTCCTCCTGTGCAGTAAAAAGAGAGAACTTCTGACATTGGGTCCTTTTAGGCTGACATTACTCTACGTCAGTGGTTTTTAGGCTTTAGCATGTGTCGGGATCACTTGAGCAAAGGCTCATTCTAATGCGCGCCTGGACCGCAGCCCTAGCGTCTCTGCTTTGGTGGGTCAGGGCAGGGCTCAAGCATTTGCATCTGCAAGTTCCCAGATGCTGCTGCTGCTGCCAGTCCCAGGACTGCACTTTGAGAACCACTGCCCTAAGTGACTCTACCTGACAACTTTCTTTTTCTCTACCCTTGCCCATGTCCAGATGTTGCTACTGTGCCCCCCAAAATGAGGTCATGGCAAGAAGATCTAGTGTCGTCTGGACCCTGGCTTGTCCAAATTTGGGTCAAATTAGTAGCTAGAATTTAAAAATTAGCTCACAAAGGCAGTCTTAGGAAAGGGAGCCTTGACTCAACGTGGTCCAGCTAAGGCTGGCAGGGGGTTGACCTGAATCTCCTATTTATGCAGTTTTTGTTTGCTTGCTTGTTTGTTTTACCACATAAGGAAATAAAACTTTCCTGCCTTGAGGAGACTCATATCCTCAAGGGCAGGAGCGCAAGCCCGTAAACAACATTTTCTCGCACTGAGTTATAGATGAGGTGAACAAAGTATTATGAGACCCGTATAAAGTGTTACGAAAGCAGCAGCTTACCACATCAGAGTGGGAGGATTTGCCATCTTAATGGTAAATGTTTGCATAGTCCTTCACACCCCTACAAAATGTCCTGAGTGGAATTATTCCATTTTTGGTTCACTTGGATTTTGATTAATAATTTTCCCGCTGCCCTTTGAGTTACTGAAGGACAGAGGCAGATTGAGGGATCGTGAGCTACCAGGCTGCTTCACAGGGAGGCCTCTGTCCTCCAGGGTCGAGCCAGATGAATGGAGCCATGGGGCAGGGACTACCAGCCAGCTCTGTTTTCCCACTTCTCTGGGTGGTGGCAGCTCTTGGACACAATTACATCCTGATTCCATCCTTGGCAGGAGAGAAAGTATGTGGGTGTCCCAGGTGAGCTGATAAGGAAATCTAAACAAGGGTGGACTCTGAGGACATTCCATGTTCCTCCATGACGATGGTGAAAGAATAAGGGCAGTATTGTCAGGAGATGGATGAGAACCGTGAACTCATAAAGTCCACGGGATAGCAACATAAAGAACCAGGGACTCGCTGTTTTGTAACTTTGTCCCCTGGTTTCAAAGGTCAGAAATATATCACTGAGGAAACAGCACGGTGGGGTCAACTCATGGGGTCAATGTGCACGGGCTGTCAGGCCTTTGCTTGCCACCCAGATTCGGTCCAGGTGTGGCTACCGTGAGCAGGTAGTACAGGGTTACAGGACCATCGCAGCAGCTGGAAGGTGCCACAGGCAAGGGGAAGGGATAGGATCTTCCGCAGACTCTCCTGAAGGAGGAGGAAGGTCTAGTCCTTCCGAGACTGGAAACCAGCCAGGGCCTCCCACTGGGCTGCCGCCAGGAGCCTCTCATCGCACAGAGGGGTCAGAGTCCCCAGGTATGACGTAGAAATGTGTGAAACGGAACATGTGCCCGTCAGGAAAATTTGGTTCAAGGATCAGACATAAGACCAGAAAGCTCACGAAGTATACCGCGTAAGAAGACCCATTCAGGGTTCTCAAAGTCAGCGTTGAAAACCTCTGCTATCTGCGGAGTTTCATCGTAAGCTCTATCAGGACACGGCAGGAGGTACACCTGAAATGTTCTCGGAGGAGCAAAAGTTTTTCTTATTTAGTCAAAACACAGAAGCTCCCGTAATGTGTTCGTTCCCTGTGGCTGCTCTAAGAAAAGTATCACAAACCAGTTTGTCTAAAGCCACAGAAATGTATTCTCTCACGTTGCTGGGGCTGGAAGTCCAAAATCCAGGTGTCAGCAGGGCCACGCTGTCTCCGAGGGCTCTAGGGGAGAATCTGCCCCATGCCTTTCTCTTAGCTTCGGGTGTTGCCAGCATGCCTCGGCTCGTGGACACATCACTCCGGTCTCTGCGTTCATCATCACGTGGCCATCATCTTCCCTCTGTGTATGGCTGTCCCCTCATCAGGACACTGGTCATATGGGATTCAGAACCCACCCTACTCCAGGGTGACCTCATCTTCCCTCTTCTCATCTGCACCTTCTCATCTGCATAAGGTCACCTTCTAGGATTATGGAAAGCACAGTAGTTTTGGGAGAACACTATTTAACCCAGTACACATGGTATTAGAAAATATTCTCTCTGATAGATGTGTTATTTGTCCATAACTTTAGTTAGGAAATATTCTTACCGTGCAAAGATGGTTCCATTATGGCCTGCATCCTCAGCTTAGGTGCTACATTTAGTAACTAGTGTCTTCCCTGCAGCAAGACAGATGGACTTTCAAGTCATAGCTCTAATCAGTTCTGAACAGCAATCTATTAATAACAGAATTGGTCTGTAAACACCGCCCCCCATGTATAATAGTAGGTGAATCAGAAATGTTCACAGTGATGTCATAAGACATGGGTAATTTACCTCAAATTAGTTCTAAAAATAATGGTCAGACTCTGTTGATACTGTATTACTAATCTGTGGATAAAGTTTCCAGGCAGTCTTTAACTATGAATAGTGTTTATTTTTTTTAATAGCTGTCTCTTCTGTGCGTGTTCATTCTAAAATTATAAGACTGGAAAAAATAAGTCACCTAACACTTCCGTGGAAAGTTGTTAGGTAATATCTGACAGAATTTAAAATACACATAATATTTTACCAGCGTTCTACTTCTAGAAATTTCTTATGGGTATTCTCAGGATAAGAATGAGGCATGTACAACCTAAATATCAACGGAGGAAAAAATTTGCATTCTGTACCTAGTGTTGGAGCCTAACTTCACACTTAACCGTGATCAGAAAGCTGTTTCTCTAGTCGCGATTTAACATCTAAGAAAACTTTGTGTCTAAAATTTTGGATCTCTAACTTAATTGCCTCCAAACAAACTCCCCCAAAGACCAGAAGATTGGTTTTTAGTTGTTTGTTTTTTTTTTTCAATTTAGTGACACTTGTGTGCCTTTGGCATTGTTTTCTCCTATGAAACACACGACATTATCAGGGCCAACGCTAATATGCTTGTTTCTCTTGCCTGCTTGGAGCGCGTCACTTGCGGTGGTGGGAAAGTGATGTCCAGGAGGCTGAGAGACGCTTCCCCTCACGTTCTCTCCTGTTTCCTTTTAGAGCAGCTCTGAGGAAAGGTCTGTCTTTACCCTGAGAATATGTTTGTTTATTCACTCTCAGCATTCATAGCATCTAGAGTCAGCCTCATTCTAAGTTCAGAATACAGGGTGTTCTTCTAGAAAACAAGAATGTCCAGGTGTAGATACAGGAAGTCCCTGGAGAGCAAGGATTGCCTTCCTTAACCCTGAGTAACTGATCTGCCTACACCTGAGGCAGAACTCAGGCCTGTCCCTGGATCTTTCTGTTTTGCGTAGCACCTTACTACGTACTAACTCTGTCGCACCCTCTGGCCTGGCTGTCCTTTCCCTGCAATAGAGGCATAAACAACTTTTGAGCATGTACCGAGGGGGTTGGGTCCTGGGGCCCCTGGAGGTGATTTCTTTCTGAAGGAGAACGGGAATGGCGATCAATGATTCACATCTGTGGTTATGGAAACAAGATGCTAGAAGTTGTAGGTGATTTATAAAACCATCAGAAGCAGTCATGACGGGCCTCTTAAGCCTGTGATTTTAGACAGTCATGTGTAGAAACCTTTTTAAAAGGTAGGAGGATATCTGTAACCTACAACAATAGGTTGAGTACTACAAATGCCCTCGACTGTTATGGGTTTAATTATGTCACCCCCGAATTCATATACTGAA
This sequence comes from Aethalodelphis obliquidens, assembly GCF_003676395.1. Lineage (NCBI taxonomy): Eukaryota > Metazoa > Chordata > Mammalia > Artiodactyla > Delphinidae > Aethalodelphis > Aethalodelphis obliquidens. Next base: position 11,623,855 of record NW_020837959.1, read on the forward strand.
GTCCTAACCCCCGGCACCTGAGAATGTGACTTTATGTAGAAATAGCGTCATCACAGATGGAATCAGTTCAGATGAGGAGGCGGCCCTAATCCAGTGTGACTGGTGTCCTTGTAAGAGGGGAGATTTGGACCCAGACGCACCGAAGGGGAGAAGACCAGGTGAACGTGAAGGCAGAGACCGGGTGATGCTCATACAAGCCAAAGAACATCAGAGGTGGCCAGCAACCCACCGGGGGCTGGGGGATAGGCAGCGAACAGATCCTCCCTCACAGCCTTAGGAGGAGCAGCTCTGCCCACGCCTGATCTCAGCCTTCCAGCCTCCAGAACTGCGAGACGATGCACCTCCATCGTGTTAAGCCTCTCTGTCCATGGTACAGTGTTGTGGCAGCCCCAGGAAACGAAGGCCCTGACCAGGGGGCCCCTGGCCGAGAGAAGGAGGTTTCAGGAAAGATGAAGGCCTGGCCGTCGGACACACACGGGACCAGGCCTGGCTGCTGGGCAGCTCGGGATGCCACGAGGCAGCTCACTGCACCCACAGGGAAGACTAGGCAAGAAGGGCGACGCCGAAACAACAGGGGCCGATGCCGGCAGCACGGTGGTGAGGGACCCCGTGGCTGAGGAGCCAGTGCCAGGCTGCAGCCGGACAGTTTCATACCCCACGTCTGTCTCCTCTGGGGCTGGACAGAGAGCCCCACGCCCCGGCATCTGGGCTCACGCCTCGGTCTGTGTGGATACAAGGTCGCCAGTGCCCCAGGCTGAGCCCCTGCCACGGCATCGTGCCAGGGCCACGTCATAAAACCTACACTGTCCCATGAGCACTGGCTTCCCCGTATTTCTAAAGCAGCTCCATGTTCCTCGGGTTTAGCTGAAATTCTTCGTTCTCAAAGGCCTGAGAACTCATTTGCTTTTAGCAGTGGTGCCGGCAGGACAGCCAGGAGCTTGATTAAATGGCTTTAGGAAAACCATACATCAGTATGTTCTGTGTTTATGTAGCTATCTGTCAATGTATCGAAGGAAAAATAGGTTCTCTCTTAGTGGGGAAGGAGGTAGTTGTGGAAAAGAGGCTATTTCTATAAAAACAAGTGAAAGGTGGGCAGGGCCTGTGCCCATCGGTGTGCAGGCTGCGCCCATCCTGGGGGCCCCAGAAGGAGGGCCTGGGCTGGAAGGCACCACCAAGCCGCTCTCCACTTGCAAGCCTTGCCTCCCAGGCAGGATCCGGCTGGAAAGATCACAATTTTCTAAAGCACACAAAACTGCCATGCGGAGGAGCAGGGACCCTGAGGTGGAACATGTGGCCAGACATTCCAGGAAGGAAAAAAATCATCTATCAGGCAAGAAACAGCCTCAGGAAGAGCCACTCTGGAAACTAGGGCCTTGGGTGACAGGTGCAGAGCCTGTTCTGTAACTAGCCTGACTCCTGTGGGAAAAACCCATTGAAGGAAAGAAAAGCCCTTTCACTTCTTGATCAAAGCTGATCAATTTTGGAAAAAAAATCAAAGCAGGGGTGCAACACCAGGCCCCCCCTGCCTCTCCCGCCACCAAGTCTCAGCTCAGCTGCAGTTATGCCTGGTGCATGTCCTGCTGGGCTCTTTTTGAAATGGCACATGCTTTATTTTCTCAAAAAAGAAAAAAAGGTGGGGGGGATCATATGATATGTGAGGCTCTGAAACACTTTCCAGAAGTCAGAACAACTCGCTGTGTCTGGGGTGATTGTAAAGAGGCTAAAGGGATCTAAGCGGGGAGAGAGGAGTAGGGAGACTGATGGGTACGTGGCGGGGGGAGGCGCTAACTGCCCTAATGCTGCCGGGAGCCATGAAGGAGCCTGGAGGGAGGGAGAAGTAGGAGCCCTGGCTGGACTGCTGCGGTGGAAGATGACGGAAGTCAGGTCCGCAGGGGAGGCCTGGCCTTGCAGGTAGCAGAGCCAGTGAGGTTTGAGGCCAGTCCTGAGAGCCTTCACCCGGGACGCTCAGGTCAGTGGGGTGGGCAGGGGGCGGGAAGGTGAGGCAAGGCGTCTTGTTTGTCACCGTCGTCCTGGTGAACGGAGGACAGAGCTCAGAAAGAGGGAATGAAGAGCCGAGGCCGGAATCACATCATAGGAGCCGATCACCCAGACGTGAGTGATGCTCAGCGCCTGCCTGCGCCCCAGCCCCTCCCGTGTGGCTCCCTAGCTCTGCTCTGGGGCAGCGATTGGCTCCCAAACTGTATCCCCGGCACAGACAACTGGCCCTACCCTCTGAGGTTTTGATTCCATGGGTCTGGGCTGGACCTGAGAGTTTGCATTTCCATGGAGTTCCCAGGAGCTGCTTCTGCTGGTGCAGGGACCACACGTGGAGAACCGCTGCGCTGGAGAATTTTTGAACGTTCCTTTCACCCCTGCAGCCACTCACACAGTCACGCACTATACTGCTGCCGATTTGAAAGCAGCTTGACTGAAAGTCAGCGCTTGCCACTGTGGCTTGTATTTGAGAAGCCTGACTTTTCTCTGTCCACAACTTCCTCATCCCATGACCTAATTTCCCCAGGTGACATCATAAGGACCTTCTGATTTTGGTCAATGAGAGCAACCCTGGAGGGGACGGTCTCTTTCTTCAAGGGCCACCTCTCACCCCTGCCAGGGCTCCCCATGGCAAATTCTTGTCCCTATTTTAAAGTCAGTCCATTCCAAACATCCATCCACACTACCCAGATGTCTTCACGGGATGCAGTAAATAACAAACTTCATCTTATTAATGTAGCTTCGATCTTACTAACCAACCTGCAAAGAAGGTGTTAGCATTTCTAGATGAAGAGATGGAAGGCCAGTGGTTGAGTGTTTTGACCAGAGCCTCATGGCTGGGAAGATTGTCTCCAAGCTGATTCCAAAGTCCCATGTCCTTCCATCTACTAACTGCAGGGGTAATATTGTGAGAGGAGTTCTCACCTTAACTCAGAAGCTACTTCTGCTGAGAGTGAGGCTAAGTATATTCTAGCAGGAGCATTGTGTCCCCTCGGGTCTCCTGTGACCGACTTTGTGAGGCATACGCACAGCCTAAAAGAGCCATCATCGAGGAAACTCGTTTTACTCCCGGTTTATGAAACCGTTTTCAGACCCCCTTAGTCCTGGGGTAGCCACCCTGTAGGGCAGCATCCCCACTTTAGAGATGGGTTATGAAGAGTCAGAAACCTGCAGAAGGCAGCTGAGCAAGTACAGATGCTGCCAAATCCCATCAAAAAGGCAGGTGCCGCGTATGGACGCCTAAGCCCTCAGATAGAAAGTGTAGCTCAGGAAAACAAGTGATAAAAGGACATGTTGCTGACAAATAAAACTTGCTAGGAGATGTGAGTCTTATGATCTATGTAAATAGAGATGAAACCTCCATCTACAGAGCTTGAGGCAAACCCACATGAATTAGTCACCTATGGCTGCTGTAACACATCACCACAAACAGTGGCTTAAAACAACACAGAATTATCGTCTTAAAGCTCTGGAGGTCAGAAGCCTGACATGGGCTTCACTGGGGCAAAAGCAAGGTGTTGGCAGGGCTGGTTCCTTCTGGAGGCTCAAGGGACAGAATCCATTTCCTTGTCCTTTCAGCTTCTAGAGGTCACCACATACCTTGGATCGTGGTGGCCTTCTAGCGATTGCTGTCACCCCAACTTCTGCTTCTGTCTTCATATCTCCTCCTTTGACTCTTTCAAAGACACTTTTGATGGTGCTGAGGCCACCCAGATAATCCAGGATAAATGCCCCATCTCAGGGTCTTTGAATGAATCACACCTACAAAGTCCTTTTGCCGTGGAGGGTAACATACCCACAAGCCCTGGGGGTTGGGACATGGACATCTTCGGGGGACCACTGTTCTGCCACCCACACCATGCGACTGAAGAAATGTCATCCCCAACGCACGATGCAGTACTTAAATCTCTCCCTCAATTTCCCTCCCGGCGATGATAGGGAATATTTTTCTCTCTGCATGCAGGCACGAGCTTCTCTGTTAGATCCGGCAAAGATGCCTCTTCCTTCCCTTCCCAAGTCTAAATCCTAGAAAAGCACTCTTTACGCCCATCATGTTGCTGAGGGAGTTATCAGTTTCTAGGTAATAAAACATTAAAGTTAGGGTTTCTATCCCTAAATGGTTCAAAATATGGAATGTGCTCCGTTAAGTAGTAGGAAATAGTCACCTTAATGGAGAGATTCCATCAACTACTGGAAAGCAATAGTGTGTCTTTCTTGGTTTTTCCTGCTGTCCTCAGAAGTCAGTAATCATAGAGGTTTATAATGTACACTTATTTTACTAAATTCTTTAACCAAAAGAGAGACAAAAGCACTGCTAGGCTTAGAATAACAGTAAGAGCCAGCATTGATTCCATGGTTACTATATGCCGGGACTGGCTAAGCTGTTTTACTCTGACCCAGTAGTTAAAACCAAGTGACCCATGAAAGATGCTAGAAACATCGGACCACTCAAATATGCCGATCAGATTTACTATCAGGATATCAACAATAGACCCAACTCTACCAAAGTAAACAGAATCTTGTGACAGTTGAAATTTGAGTTCAGACTTAGGGCTCGACGTAACCCCCCCTTCCACACTTAGCTTCCTCAGACAGCAATCCTGAGAGGACACGGGTGTATTAAGAAATGCTGACTGCAGTAAGTAGCTCTGAATTCTATAAAAGAAGAGCTTAGCAACCTCTGCCCCACGGCAATAAAAGTGGTTCTTTGGAACACACAGCTTTCAGAAAAGAAAAAACTTCCCGAGTGATGAGTGGGTACTAAATCTCAGATTTTCACTTGGGGTTCAGGAATTTCATTTTCCATCATGTAGTTCTGGGTGCAACAGTTGCTGTAATAAGGTTTAAGATCTCTTTGCTGTAACCCTATTCATGTCTGAACTAAACAAAACCTTTGCCATTATTATTTAGCAAATAATTGGTGCTAAGTAATATTTAGCCAAAAAATCACAGGTGCTACCCTGGCCAGGTGAAGTCTTTCCCTGCAAACCAAAATTCTGAGAGACATGTGGAAGAGATGATTGCAGCAAAGCTCCAGGCTATCTCTGTTGAGTCTGGATTTTCATACCCTCCTCCTGCTTTTCTCTAGAAGGCCCATTGCAAGAACCAACCTGAGCTGTTGTGTGGATGACACTCATTGCTTTGTCTGGTCTTTGGGAGACAGTGGTAAGGCTACATTATCTGAAGTCGAAGTAGGCGGAGCGTCGTATGGTCCTGCTAGATCCTCAAGAAGACAGAGCAAAGAAACAGGCTTCGAATACTGCCAACAGGCTGGTCCTGTAGAACTTTGCAAAAGCGCCTTCCTGGCAGGTCCTTTTATTTCACAGCAGAGTGGCCGTCTCCCCACTCTGGTGATGAAACACGGCAACATGTAGTCTGGTGATGAAACGTGGCTTGTTTGTCCATGATGGTCCCAGCAGGAAACCGATGGCATTCTCAAAATAGGGGTGTTTATTCACAGAAAGACATTTAGACGGGTGGGGGGCAGGGCACCATAAGTGATGGTGCAGGTACCCGGAGTATCGGCCTTACTGTTACCACCTGTAGGAAGTGGAAAAAACCGGGATGGAAACCTGGAAGGAGAGTCGTGTGGAGAGAGAGAGGGCCGACCTCGGAGGCACAGTGGCTGACACTTGAGGGTTCAGCCATCTGAGGTGGCCTGGGCAAAGCCTCAGGGAGAGGAACACCCTGACCCTCTGACCTCCTGCGACGGCTCCCCATTGGCCAAACTCTATGGGGATTGGGAAGACATGGGGACACCGATGAAGCCCACCAGGTCAGCCTCACCAACAGAAGGAGGCTAGCGGGGCAAATGGAACTGCTAAGTGGCAGAGCCAGGATCTGAACACGGTACTTGATGACTGATGTGGCTGGATCTTTGGAATATGTATTCATTCAACAAACATTTAATTTCCACTCTGAAAAGCACCGTGTGAGGGGCTGAGTATTCTGATGTGGTAGCATCTCCCACTGAAGGACCCATTGAGCCCTGGTCTGGGGCTTCCCACGTGGAACTCTTACAGTCATCCTAGAAGGTGGGTGGCGTTATCTTCATCTGATAGGCAGGCTGTCCACAGGGGAGGTGGGCTTGCCCAGGGTCACGGGGGGTCAGGACTGAGATCCCATTACCCATCTGACCCCATGCCCGCATTCTTCACATGTTGCCCCTGAGAGCAGCCCCTTCCCACAAGGAAGTCTAACTGGGGAGAAAACCAGTCTGTTAGTGGTGAAGACTCTCCTTCCAGAATTTTAATATTTCCCACCTTAGGACAAGGACTAAAATAGCATCACTGCTCTTAAATGATGAGGCAAGAATTGGAGACTGTCTGGTGTGGGGTGTGAGGCCGTGCTGAGCTGGGGAAGTGCAGATACCCACAGCCCAGCATGAGCGGCTTCAGGAAGGAAGACCCCGGCCCACGAGATGAAGGGGGCCCTGGAGGACCACGCGGTCCAGCCCCAGAAGGGAGTTCCTCAGGCAGAGCTGCAGTTTGTTTCTTGTGGGATGGGGCCCTGGACTTGCACATGATGAAAACACAAGGTGGCAGCTCCGAGAGGAAAGGCCCAGAACGGGGAAGGTGCAAGAGCTGGCGCTGGGGGCCGTGGTGGAGACGCCAGCGAGCCGTCCAGCTTCTGTGTCCGGTTCCCTCCCCCGCCCCGCCCCCGCCCCGGGACACAGGGCACAGGCGGGTCTCTCTGGTGCTCGGGGACAGGGCAGGGATAAAACTTACGTAGATCGGTCAGGCAACTCGACCTCACAGTCTGCGTGTGATTCTCCGAGTGTGGTCCCTGGACCAGCAGCACCGACATCCCCTTGGAACTTGTTAGAAATGCAAGCTCGAGGGACCACGCCAGGCCTACAGGGACAGCAGCTCTGGGCGTGGGGGCCAGAAGCCTGCTCCCCCCCAGCCCTGGGGGTGCCTCTGAGGCAGCCTCCGGTCTGAGAACCATTGCTGTGGTGTCACGGATCCAGAGCCCCGCGGGGGACTCGAAGGTCGTCAGTGCGGCCGGAGGAGGGGCCGCGGGGAGCGGTGGGCGCTGGGACAGCCTGTGACAGACCCTGATTGGCGCGGGCCAGGCTGTCGGTATCGGCAGTGGCGCAGGTGAGACTACAGGCCGCTCCGGCCGGAACTCAGCGGAGACAGAAAAGCAGGGCTGGAACAGAGGGGATCAAGGGGACAGCTAGGACTTCGAAGGCGGTCAGCGGCACCCAGTTTTTACCAACTCACTTGGATTCTCACCCATTTTCTTCCTGTTCTAATTCACTTTTCTGACGCAAAGACACCGGGGACGTGGGGAGGTCAGAGGAGGCTTCGCTAAGGGAAGGGGCACGTTAAAAGGAGGCTTCCCGGCAGAGGGGTCGCTGTCTCGTTGAGGACTTTAGGTGGGTGCGCGTGGCGTTTCCCGGGAGCCTTGTGTGCCGGGGCCGGGCGGGAGGAAGGGCGGCCCGGGGAACAGGACGGGCATGGGACCTCACTGTGTAGCAGGCACTCTTAAGCGTTTTCTGTTCAACCCCCATCCAAACCCTCTGACCTTGTGAGATGGTGAAGTTTGGATTCTATCCCGTGGGCATCGGGCAGCCTTTTTAAATCTTTTAAGGAGGAAGTGGTTCCGGCAGATTTTCGGAGCCTCTGGCTCTCCATCCTGACCACACACGCGAGTTGCCCGAGCAGGTGATTGAAAGAAAATGCAGCCACCAGCCCAGCCCGACTCGGAGAAGCGGCCCAGGCCTGGGACTGGGATGTTGGACGGGGCCGGAGGGTCTGGACAGCACACCCGACGGCCTGACCAACACGGAGGGTCTGAGCTTAACTCAGCCGAAAGCATTTTAAGTACTTGACTCTAACGGCGGCATTTTGTTTTCTTTCAGGAACGTTCTCACGGCCGGTGAGTATCCTTTCTACTTCTCCACGTAGCTTCATGATGTAAACTTTACAACCTGTTTTGCCCGTAAATGTTCACAGCTGTGCTTCATTTGCTTAACAAATGCACCTCATGCATCTCACACCAATGAGGGGACCCTCCTGAGTTCCCGTGTGACATTTCTTCTCTTTAGGAAATGCTCTGTACAGGCATACCTCGTTTTATTGTGCTTCCCAGAGACTGTGTTTCTGTATAGATTGAAGGTTTGTGCTAACCCTGTGTTGTCAGATGATGGTTAGCATTTTTCAGCAGCAAAGCGTTCGTAACTTAAGGTATGTACCTTATTTTTTTAGGCATAAGGCTATTGCACACTTAACAGACCACAGTATAGGTAAACGTAACTTTCATATGCACTGGGAAACCCAAAACTTTGTATGACTTGTTTTATTGCAATTATTACTTTATTGCGATGGTCTGGAACCAAACCCACAATATCTCTGAGGTCTGCCTGTCTAGCTTTTCTCAGACTAACAGTAAAACTATAAAACAAGAAAATCTTCATTTCATTGTTGTCTCTATGTAGAGTGTAAGGGAATGAAACTTTTTAATTCTTGATTCCACCTCCGGAGTGCCTCTGATAAGTTACCAAACACGCATCCGCTACTTTCCATGCCGTTAGCCCTCACTGGCGAATATGGACCAGTGAGGAGCTTGTTTCAAACGCAGACTGTTTCTCTTTGTCAGAGCTGCTTTGGTTATCCCGTGAGCATCTTCTTCATCGTGATCAATGAGTTCTGTGAAAGATTTTCCTACTATGGAATGAGAGGTAACTCTTCAACACTCTCCCCACCCCCCCCGTCAGTGAAGACCTTGAGTTACTGTAGCCACTGCTAACTTTGTTGCCCTCTCGTCCTCCACCACCCTCGGCGAAAAGCGATCCTGATTCTGTACTTTCAAAGTTTCCTCCACTGGAACGACAATCTGAGCACCGCCATCTATCACACGTTTGTGGCTCTGTGCTACCTGACGCCCATTCTCGGAGCTCTCATTGCCGACTCCTGGCTGGGGAAGTTCAAGTGAGTCGTGGCAGGTTTCTTGTTAACGAGCAAGCCAACGAGTAATGATAAGCTTTGGGGTTTCGGAGGGTGGGCTAGGGGAACGAAGAATCAGGGAACGTAAAACTCTTAGGAGAGAGTCCCAGGCCCTGTTTCTACTCATCCTCATATTGTCAGAATTCAGCACAGTGCCTGGCATTCGGCGGGGTGAATGCAAGTAGCATCGGTAGGATTTTTTTTCCTCCTCTAAACACTTATAACGTCTTTGTCGCATCTTGAAATAGTAGGAGGGATAGCGTCTGTTGTTAATGACGCGTGAGAAATTAAGGGCTGGGAGAACAAAAAAGCTCCCTCAAAACGACCCAGCTGCTGAAAGGCTCAAACTGCTGGACCACAAGCACGGGGTGCTCAGCCAGTCCTGCAGGAAGAGCTCCAAGAGTGCGCTTGATGCGGGGGCAGGGGGCGGGTCATTGGGACATTTCCTTGGACTTAACACAGAAGGAAGTAAAGGCTCTTCCAGGTCAAATGCATGACACGGGCAGAGGCAGGAATACTCACTATCTCAAAATTACTCAATATAATTCAAAAATAACCAATGGACCACTCCTGCCCGAATGTTGTTACCAGGTGCAAGATAAATATCTCTGACTATTTAAAGATACAGGTCATCACTTCAGTAGCTAGGCAACAATAGACACTGAGTCTTTCAAATAGTTGAAAGAAAGAACAGATCTTCTGCCTCCCCAGGTTCTCGCAGCCAAAACTTCGCTCAGTGCTTACATGCTGAGGAACAAATTCTTCAGCAGGCTCTGCCTTGCAAAGGTTTATCAGGTAATTGTCCCAGTTTGAGAAACAAGGAGAATCGTGACTGGGCTTTTGAAAGTTGGAAGCAGAGGCCTTTTCGCACTGGCGTAGGAAGTGTATGGCTCTTGTACAATTAACTTGGATTCTCTTGACCTCTTTTAACACAGGACAATTGTGTCGCTGTCCATTGTCTACACCATTGGACAAGTAGTCGTTGCAGTGAGCTCAATTAATGACCTCGTGGACTTCAACCACGATGGAAACCCTGACAATATTTCTGTGCACGTGTGAGTTGATGTTAACTGCGGCCCTACCCCATCCTCTCACTAGTTGCTTGTTTGGTGCTGTAATTTAAAAAAAATTTTTTTTTTATTGAAGCATAGTTGATTTACAATGTGTTAGTTTCCTATGTGCAGCAAAGTGACTCAGTTATACATTTATATATTCTTTTTCATATTCTTTTCCATTATGGTTTATTACAAGATATTGAATATAGTTCTCTGTGCTGTACAGTAGGACCTTGTTGTTTATCTTTTTTTTTCTTTTTTTGCGGTACACGGGCCTCTCACTGCTGTGGCCTCTCCGGTTGCGGAGCACAGGCTCCGGACACGCAGCCCCAACGGCCATGGCTCACGGGCCCAGCTGCTCCACGGCATATGGGGTCTTCCCGGACCGGGGCACAAACCCGCGTCCCCTGCATCGGCAGGCAGACTCTCAACCACTGCGCCACCAGGGAAGCCCTGTTTATCTATTTTATGTATAGTAGTTGGTATCTGCTGATCCCAAACTCCTAATTTATCCCTCCCCCCTTTGGTGCTCTAATTTTTAATCATTTTCCTTGAACCTTCACCATAAGTGTAAGGAAAGCTTTCCTCCCTCATCAGTGTAGAGAAAGGTGTTGAATTGACTCAGAGTTGGGTCCTCAGTATGTCACCATCCTAACAGTTGTCTGGAGTCATCGCTCACTTGAAGGCTTGGTGTCTTGGGTGCATCTCCCATGAGGCGTGGTCAGTGCACGGGATGTTTGTATTAATCTCCATCTTCCCTAGAGGGACATGAACTCCCACAGACCTTGATCCTCAATTGCCCCAGGTTTCCTCAAGACTCTGTACCTTTGATTTTCTGTCTTGTACCACATTTCTGCTCATTTTTCGGTAATTCAGTTTCATAAATATTTTTTCTAGCCCTATGTTCTGCTTTCTTGATGAACAGTGCTATTGACAACTGCTCCTCTGTGAGATGAATTTCCCTTCATGACAGTCTGGCCTAGCAGACAAGTTGTAAAGATTTATTTCGTTTTCTGTTCTTTTGTTTCAATTCCTCGATCTATGAGTAAACCATCTAATGGGTTGGGAAAGTATTATTGAAATTCAAATTAGTATCTGCAGTATCTGTGTTTCTGGTTTGTTAGTCAATCAGATTGCCACCCAGGCTAGGTCCCTGGATGTGAACCCGTGGTGTCCCCAGGGAGCTGTGTAGGTGGAGGGGAGTGGGTATAAGCAGGGTATAATCCACAGCTCAGATTACCAGGATCTGAGTCCCACAGAGGAGCTGTAGGACCCAGGCCAACTTATCTCCTCCACACCTCAGTTTTCTAATCAACAATATCAATTAAGAACATGGAGTTCGGAGCCAGGCCGTATGGGTTCAAATGCTGCCTGTGCCTCTGACTAGTATTGATCTTCAGCAAGATTCTTAACCTCTGTGCCCAGTTGTCCTTATTTGTAATAGTACCTGCCTGTGCGTTAAGCCAGGTAGAACACCTAGAGCACTGCCTGGCAAGCAGTAGGTACTCAAGAAAGCTTAGTGACTTATTTTATTTCACGGTGTTAGTATTGAAACCTGCCTACAGTCCTCACGAGAGTGCACGGTATATAATATTCAACCGGCCATGTTTTTGTTGTCCTTTAAAATGCTCAGAGTGACACCGCCAAACACAAGTTGTTTTAAGAGGCAAGCAAGATGAAAGAGGTGCTTCTGCCAGTTAGCCTAGGAAGATGGGCATGATTTTTTAAAGAATTCTTTCTATGTGCAGTATCTTCCTTGACTTTATCTGTTTCATAAAATATTTTTTAGCATTTTAAAGCAATATTAGCAATCAAGAAGATATGGAATAAACACTTATAAAACCTGAAATTTGTAGTAACCTATTGTAAATCTAACAAAATGAGGGTTGGTAAATTCTGTGAGTGCTTTTCTTCAATTCAGGAGATAAAACACAGAAAACTTGGAAAACACAAAAGTAAATTTAAAAAATTTAAGTTTAGGGCTTCCCTGGTGGCGCAGTGGCTGAGAGTCCGCCTGCCGATGCAGGGGACGCGGGTTCGTGCCCCAGTCCGGGAAGATCCCACATGCCGCGGAGCGGCTGGGTCCATGAGCCATGGCCACTGAGCCTGCGCGTCCAGAGCCTGTGCTCCACACAGGAGAGGCCACAACAGTGAGAGGCCCGTGTACCGCAAAAAAAAAACAAAAAAAACAAAAAAAACACAACTCTTTAATCCCTTTTATTATTATAAATAATCTCTTTTTTATTATAAAAAGTTATAGTAATAAACATTTTGCTCTGCTTTTTTCAGTCTTCTGTACTTTGTGAACAAGTTAAGATCCTACTACATAACCTGCTATTCTGCTTTGCAATTAAATCATGTTTTCTAATGTCTTTTAATGACTATTATTAGTCTGTTATGACTGTACCAGAGACAATGCTTAAAATTTCACTTACCCATTCTTTTGCTAAAAATCATAAGGCTACAAAAGAACTCCATACCTAAATCTTTGTTCCGAATTCAAGCCATTTCTTTAAATTTTCTAGATGGTAAATTATTAGATAAAAGTATGAATTTGAAGACCCTTGAGTTCAAGTTTCATTCAACTGTCAAGACTGCATTTCTTGAATTATCTTCTAATACAGGTTGAATCCCTTCTCTGTGTGCCTGGTCCTCTTAGGGAAATTAGGGGAAAGAGAGGCCGATGATTTTAAGGATCTCACATTTCAGCAATACCCATCTCTTTCCCTAGGGCACTGTCCATGGTTGGCCTGGCCCTGATAGCTCTGGGTACCGGAGGGATAAAGCCTTGTGTGTCTGCATTTGGTGGAGATCAGTTTGAAAAGGGCCAGGTGAGAGCATGCGTCACCACAGAAACCATGTAAGTGATTATAAACACCGAGGAACAAATTCCATGGTCAGAGTGTATTCTCCATTGGAGGCTGTTCGAGTACACATGAAAGTAAGACACTGACCAAAGCTAAGTTCAAAGTCAAGTCAGATCATCGGCTACAGTTGATCCGTTACTGTATTGCCCAAATCACCCTACCTTATCCTTTTTTATTACAGGAAAAACAAAGAAACAGATTTTTTTCCATCTTTTATTTGGCCATTAATGCTGGAAGTTTGCTGTCTACTATCATCACTCCCATGCTCAGAGGTAAAAAATATCTGAAGTGGACCTTGGTTTTTCTTTTTTTAATTGTGAAGAGAAGTCAGGTGAAAAGGTTGAGTCCTTGTTGGTTTGTCCTGTCCCACAATTCTCCCACGATGCCTCAGCTGTCACATACATCCTAGAGGATACAGTGAAATCTGGAATGCCAGCTACTTTTCTTTCAAGATTTAACTGCTAATCTTATTTGAATCCCTTATCCCAGTGACCCCTGAAGAAGTTAAACCGTCCTTAGCATAGCAATCGATTTTTCTAACTTATTATTAATGCAAAGTCCTTACTCATGGTAAGAGATAAGACGAGAGAGGCTGTTTGGAAACCACAGCGGGTGGGCCATAGTTGACATTTTTGCCTTCAAGCTTTGCTCCCCAATGACGTTCAGCGAGCCAGGAAGAATTTAGCAGGCAAGGTTTTATTCTTTGCTTTCCCATCATCTCAGATATTTCTTTTTTTTTTTTTTTTTTTTTTTAAATTTATTTATTTATTTAGGCTGTGTTGGGTCTTCATTTCTGTGTGAGGGCTTTCTCTAGTTGCGGCGAGCGGGGGCCACTCTTCATCGCAGTGCGTGGGCCTCTCATTGTCGCGGCCTCTCGTGTTACGGAACACAAGCTCCAGACGCGCAGGCTCAGTAGCTGTGGCTCACGGGCCCAGTTGCTCCGCGGCATGTGGGATCTTCCCAGACCAGGGCTTGAACCCGTGTCCCCTACATTGGTAGGCAGATTCTCAACCACTGCGCCACCAGGGAAGCCCATCTCAGATATTTCTAAAAGAACTGCCCCCAAGGAAGAGAATGGGGCAGCGTCTGTCATCAGCTCACAGTTTTGTGCTTGTCAGCACTCCATTGAGGGTTTATGAATTTCCCATATGGAAGGGGATATTTGGGGACAAATTAGACCAAAACAGGACTATGGTGTCCACACCTCGAGTCAGAATAAACTATGAAAGAAGATAATTTATGGAGTTTATGTATTTCTGCCTGTAGTAGCACTTTGAAGATGACACTTAAACGCCATTCCAACTTGCTTTGTATGAAAATGTACTAGCTTTTATTCTTACATTATGTTTTCTCACCCCCTAACCTCCCCCGCCTCCAGGTTCTACTAGAATATGTGTTGTGCATGTTTGAATTAGAAAATGTGTAATAGGATAATTTTTAAGGGAACATCATGGCTCTCATACAGATATAACGTCAGCATGACAGAGATTTTATGTAACTTATTAGTTGATGAGGGAACTGGAAAGCTGCTACAATCAGTTCAAATAAGGATTTGACTAACAGAGATTTAGGTTCTTTACTGGATGGGGGGATTATTTTGCATTGCTGTGAATAGGAATCATTTGTACAGTAACGAACAGGAAACATTTGTATGACTATAGTTTTCTGCCTAGTTAACTTCTTTCTCTGCAGAACTGTGAAACAGTTGGTCAAAAACAGAGACAAACCCCTTTAGGATCAGATGATTCCTGGAGGCTCTAGAACTCCATTGAAAGGACTTCCAGTAATTTCTGTTGCCCCTTCCAGAGTCTTAATTTTTTCCCTACCAACCCTAGGATTTCAGAGCTAAAGTAGATCTTCAGACAGGAGTTAGGAGACTATGGCCCACAGGCCAAATCCAGAGATCTGGACAAGACCATCCATGTGTGTATCGTCTATGGCTGCTTTCACCTACAAAGGCAGGGCTGAGTAGTTAGGACAGGTCCACAGCCTAAAAGATTTACTATCTGGCTGTTCACAAAAAAGTTTATTGACCCCTACCCTGGGTCATCTAATGGTTTTCTAATTGGCATGAATTCAGGGACATATAATCCTGATTTTCCAGGGCCCTTTGATTTTACTTTCTGAGTCCCACTCTCTTCATATTATTGTATCTAGGTCATTTTCGTCTCTCCCAGTAAGTCCACAGAACATAAGGATTCCCACTGATTTTGGCTTAGCTGGTATCAGACATCTATTTAGTGGCTAAGGTTAGAACCCGCCTCCATCTCCTGCTCTTTCTACTGCAAAGCCGTTTGCTCAGCCTTGTAGTAGACATCGGTCTACTGCAATGACCGTCTACTTGCAATGACATCAGTAAGGCAAATGGATAAGTCTAGAACATTAAGTGAAAACAATATGTAAGAACCAGTTAGGGATTTACAAAACCGGGAAATAGATGAGTATTACCATTGCCATAATGAATTTTAATCTTGTCATTTCTCCCCAGTTCAAGAATGCGGAATTCACAGTAAAAAAGCTTGTTACCCATTGGCGTTTGGGGTTCCTGCTGCCCTTATGGCTGTATCTCTGAGTAAGTAGAAATCAGTTGAATTAATACAGTCCTGTGATCAGGTCAGGCCTTCATATTAATTGTTGTGACCAGTTTTTAAAAGTTCATGTAACAAATTGTAATAGTAAGTAATACAAAGAATTGCTATCCCATGTTAAACATACTCTGAGAATTCAAAGAAAGTAGAGTTGGCGTATTGTTTCAGAGAAAGTAGGATCAAAAAAGAGTCCAGAGGAAAGGGGATCAACTGAGTTGGACATTTAAAGGTTTGAAACTATTTAGGCAGATTAAGAAGAAGGTGATGGAATCTTCTAGACTAGGTGAAACCATGGCTGAAAGCTTTTGTTCTTATCAACATGCGCGCATCTACAACTTGCCTGAAGACATGGCAACCTGGTCCAATTGTCACTTAAATATTTCCAGTGAACATCTAGTTTTCCATAATGTATCATCTCTAAATGTTTCTACAAGACTGTCTTCCCTCTGGGAGGAATATATGTGTATAGTCATTTGCACATAAGTTCTTGGCATTGGCTTTTTAGGAGGTCTGAAGAGTTTTCTACAAGGAATAGTCCAGTTTAAAAGATGGTAGGTGTCTTCATTTCCTTGGGCTGCCATGACAAAATGTCACAGACTGAGTAGCTTAAACAACAGAAATTTATTAATTGTCTTACAGTTCTGGAGGCTGGAAGTCCAAGATCAATATGTCAGCAGGGCCATGCTCCCTCTGAAGGCCCTAGGGAAGAATCTCTTCCAGGCTTCCCTGCTACCTCTAATAGTTCCCTGGCTTGTGGCAGTATAACTTCAGTCGGTCCACAGCCTTGCCCCTGTGCGTGCATCTGTGTCCAAATGTCCCCTTTTGATAAGGACACCAGTCATTTTGCAGTAGGACCCACCCTAATGACTTCTCCTTAACTTCATCATCTGCAAAGATTGGATTTCCAAATGAGGTAACATTCTGAGGTCCTGGGGACAGGGACTTCAACATCTTTTGGGGAGAACACAGTTCAATCTACAACAGAAGCAAAAGAAGGAAACAGAACCCAACAACCGCCTCAAGCCTTCAGAGCGTCTCCTCCCTCTCAGATGAGGTAGCAGTCAGCACTATCACGTTCTCTGATCTATTTTTCCTTTTTTTTCCGGCCTGTTTTTTTTTTTTTTTTTTTTTTTTTTTTGTGGTACGCGGGCCTCTCACTGTTGTGGCCTCTCCCATTGTGGAGCACAGGCTCCGGACGCGCAGGCTCAGCGGCCATGGCTCACGGGCCCAGCCGCTCCGCGGCATGTGGGATCTTCCCGGACCGGGGCACGAACCCGTGTCCCCTGCATCGGCAGGCGGACTCTCAACCACTGCGCCACCAGGGAAGCCCTTTACCAGTTTTTAATAGTATTGAGTATGCCCTTTTTCACCTCTTTTGCTTATGTTGTAGTAATTTAGCTTTATCCTTACACTTAGGCGAAAGCTCAGGATTCACCCCCTTTTTAACATCCATTTTCTTCTGTAATTGTTTAAATATTGCCACTCTCCCCTAGAAGGCTTATATATGCCTTCCCTCCTTCAATTCTGGGTAAAGAGATAGGTTTTCAAAAACTATTGTTTTATGCCAGATGCTGTGTTAGATTGGCATCAGGTAAATTCTCTTTTCGTCCCGGTGAGTCATCCTTACATCAAAGATTATGCTTTTTCTTATAATGGATTTGAGAAGAGGCCAAATCCTATGCCTTACCATCCTCTCTAGAAGTTCCTATCGGCAACAATCCTATGCTTGAACAAGTTCATTAGTTAATCAGAAGCTTAAAGATTAAAATATTGGTTGACAAAAAGAGGTAAACTCAAATGGAATACTCAACTGGGTATTCCATGTCTGGATTGAGGGAAATTAGCATTGGGTGAGAATACAAGTAAACTCCTCTTCCTTTAACTGCAAAGAACATCTACAATCCAGGCACACACTTGGAGATATGCTTGAGAGTTGGCAAAACTTCATGTCTTCTTAAATTGGGGAAAACAAGTAGAAGTCAAGCAATTCGTCGATGTTTTAAAATTATTGAATTGTGATATTGGATAATCAGAAATCCCAGCATAGAGATTGTGGTTTTCAGAGTCTCTTGCAGAAAGACTTTTTTTTCCCCCTAAATTATTTTCACAGTATTATGCATTTTATAAGAAGGTCCATGGAAGAATGGCCTCATTGAAAAAGAACTTTTTAACTTTTCGTAAAACTGTAACTGCACATGCAATTAATGGTAACTGTTTCTGTACCATGACCACAGAATAAATTCTGTCATATGTGATTAAGTAGAAGTTTCAACAGATTAGTTCCTATTTTTGTCTGAAGATTTAAAAAAAAGAAGAAACTTTCTCTTGCTATTGCAGCCAGGAAATTAAAGCTGTGTTCTATGTATTTGTAGAATAATGCATTAATCTGCTTTGTGAAAGCATTTATCCCTGTAAAGAGGGATAGAACTTGTGCTCAAATAGCTCTACCGAGTGTCTGCCAGCTGCCCCAAGTTCTGGGAAGGAGATAGTATTAGGCTTCAATGTTCGTATATGAGAACACAATATAATATTACTCAGAAGCTGCTGTGATCATTAGAATCAAAAGCACTCTGGAAACCAGGAGAGAGGGAGGTAAACCAACACTAATGAGTAATCCCGGTATCTCCAGAACAAGGTTGTAACTCAAATAAAAACACATATTCTAGTTCACAGATAGTTCTGTCAAACTCCCTGTTGACTTATCTTCTTTTGCCCTCCCCAGTTGTATTTGTCATTGGCAGTGGAATGTACAAGAAGGTCCAGCCCCAGGGTAATGTCATGGCTAAAGTCGCCAGGTGTATTGGGGTAAGTATTTCAGTAGTCTTCTCTCTCAATCACATTTAGTCACCCCAGAGCCTTCTACCGCCTTTAAATTAAAATTCAATGAACCTTTGACTTTCCTTTAGACATTTTATTCTTGTTCTTTCCTTTTTTGATAAATTGAAGTTTCTTATAAAACTCACCAAATGGAAAAGGACACAAACAGAACTCAAAAAGGGAAGGATGGAAATGGCTATTGAACTTATAAAATAAGATCAGTGGTGATAGAAAAGCAAATCAAAGGGACTCTTTACCTCTTAAAATGATAGACAACATCTGATGTTTGTCAGGGAGCAGTGAAACAAAAATGGAGAGGTCTGGTTTCATAGTGTATATCCAGAGTCTGAAGTGTGGAAAGTGTCAGTAATCCTACGTGCAGGAACTAAGGCCAAGAAAATAACTTTTAAAAATGAACACAGCGTCACATGAAAAGATTATCAATGTATGTAATACTTAGAAAAAAAATTATGACAAAAATTGAAGTCCAGCAAGTTGCTGAAAATAGAACAGTGTTTAACTTATAGTGCATCTATGTCATACTACGCAGACATCAGGAGTCTTGTTTCCAAGACTATTTCACCAAATAGGAACATGCGGAATATGGTTTCTTCCATGTGCATCTACACGGTATGTGTCCACACAGGCACATTTTAAGGCAGGAAATCAATATTGAGTGTAGGAATTTTTAAATAATGGAGTCAAATAACTTTATTCTCAAATGTGCTACCCATTTTTTTTTTTAAAGGAATATCTACATTGTATAATCAGGGAGTAATGTGTCACTCATTTTTTTTAAGTGTGGGTAATCTTTTGGATGTAAAGGCAGCCTTAAGATAATTTTAGTCACTTACTTTCCCCTTTTCCTGATGTTATTGTGTTAAACTATACATGTATACTTTATCAAAGTCAAAAATTCTCCCGCCTCGCTGCTATTCCCTTTTCCTCCTACACTTTCCTCTAACATTGGAACTATTCCCACCACAAAGCTTTTTCCAGTCTAATAGGAATGATCCAATTCCAGTGATCTCTAAGTTCTTTCTTCCCAAGTAACTGATGACTTAGCCCCAACGCCAAAAGAACAATTTCAAGCTATTTAGTCATGAAAATGATATTGTTATTTCCCAGCATCCTAAGTCACCTTGTAGCTTTGAGTTATTGCTTTTAAGTCACAAAGTCACATGCATGTCCCCAGCTGGCATCACCATCGCCTTCTCCTGCTGTTACATCACTGTGAATGCACTTTGCTTTCCTAAAGGCATCTTACAAACAAGGAATCTTGGAAGCCTCTAATTTTGTAATGGGTGGTGGTAGGTAGGTATGTTTTTTGGATCAGTGTTACCATGTTTTAAAGTATGTTCAACTATAATCTTTATTTTCTTCTACTTCTGTTTCTATGTAGTGAGTTCTCCCTCTCCTTCATGTGACTGTAATACATTATAATAGGCCTTCACCATCCAGTATGGTAGCCACTAGCCACGTGTGGCTATCGAACACTTGAAATGTGGCAAGTGCAACTGGGGAACAGAATTTTAAATTGGATTTCACTTAAATTAATTTAAATTATGTAATTTCTTATACACGTATTTCTATGTAGTGGGTTCTCTTAAATTTCAAAACCAGTACTCAATTCAGTTATTGGACAGCTTTTAAATATGTTTGAAACAACTTAGGTGTGTAAGTCTAGTTTTTCAAGCATAAATTTTAGACAGTGTAAATACAGATCAAACATTTCTGGTAAAAATTTAGCATCCAAATTGAAATGTGGCGTAAGCGTGAAGTATACCCTAGATTTTGAAGACTTGGTATGAAAAGAGAATGTAAATTTTTTCACTAATTTTTTAACATTGAGTACATGTTAAGACCATACTTGGGGTTTGTTGGGTTAAATAAAATATATTTAAAATGAATTTCACCTGTTTCCCTTTTACTTGTTAACATGGCTACCAGAAAACTCAAATGGCAAATGTGTCATGTGTTGTATTTCTACTGAACGCTCCTCTCTAGAGAATCCGGAGAGTAAAGTAGTAAGTAACAGCGTGATTTCGTTTACCCCAGCTCAAACGCTCTCAGTTAGTGAGAGGTTTGAAATAAATGCATGTCATGCCTTTAGCATCATCATTATACTAACATCTACAATTTTGTATTTTGCTTCTCTTGTAAGTCTTCCATTAAAGGGAGTTTCATTGAAATGTGTTGTACTGATAAAGGAATCAGTTCTGTTTTGAAATCTGATTGTTCTTCCTTCCTTCAGTTTGCCATCAAAAATAGGGTTAGGCATCGGAGTAAGAAATTTCCCAAGAGGGAGCATTGGCTGGACTGGGCTAACGAGAAATACGACGTAAGTGATGATTACAGCCTCAACGGCCCCAGTGATCGTAATGCGTATTATTAAATAGGCTACATGGACAGAATTATCAGTCGTATCTTCATAAACTTTATTAGCATTTTAAATAAGACTCTGTGTGAGAGTGCTTATTTATATTGAAAAGACCTTGAGAAACAATGGATATAATTTATCTGGAAACAATATTACCTCTTCATAGTTATTCATGTGGAATAATCTGCCGTTAGTTATATGTCATTATGACCACATAACTTTAGTTTGAATATCAAGGGTTAAGTGATGGTGGTGGGATTTACATTTAGTGAATTTACACTTAAATTTGAATAATTTACCTCCTAAAGATGTTTTCACTATTATTTTCAACACCTTAGGAATTTGGGGTTTTCTAAAGAAACCTGTGATAGGGTTCTTGGAACAATTACTCACCTCCCAGCTTGTCTCTAGATGCAAATATGTCTACGCTGAAAATAGCATTGGCTGAGAGCTCTGGCACAGGTCATGTCTGATTTGTCCCCGCACTCACTCCAACTGCAGGAGCAGCTCATCTCTCAAATTAAGATGGTTACAAGAGTGATGTTCCTGTATATTCCTCTCCCCATGTTCTGGGCCTTGTTTGATCAGCAGGTAACATGAAACTGTGTTTCTGTACATCTTCATTAACAAAACATTCTTTGGGCATTTCCGCATGGCAAGCTGTACCTACTTAGTATTTAGCTCCTGAAAATGTTCTCTTCCAGTTCCTTTTTTACATTTCATTTATTTGGTAACTGTTCGATCACCTAGGGTTTCTTTCTTTCTTCCCCCCCCCTTTTTTTTTTAATTATCTAGAGGGTTCTATCCACATTTCTGTGACAAAACAATGAAGAAAAGTAGGCGGGGTCGAGTAGAGGAGCCTTGGGAAAGACAAGTATCCAGGACTCCTGCCAGCCAAATTGAGAATTCAGAGCTTTTCTCCTGATACAGCATGTAAAAGCTGTACTGTACTGTCTTTTATGGGATACACAGAATATTTAGACTGAGAGGGACTTGATATCTTCCACGCTGAAATGGGATTCTTGGGCTAGAAGCACCATCCAGAAATGTGAAATGCCTGCCAAAGTCATTCTAATCAGAGCAGGAGCTAGAACACATCATTGACTTGTCACCCTGCTCTTTCTCCCACAGCTGGAAGATGCGTGCCTAGGAATTTTTCTAAATAGGGTTAGAAAACCCAATGCATGACGCTCAGTAGCCAAAGTGATAAGCTATCCTTTCTTTTAGAAACCGGGGTTTAAGAAGAAATTTACACACGTGTATGGTTTTATTGTACAGGAGGGATTATTAAAAGGGTAAACCATCTCTTGGAAAAAACTGAGAATAGACATTAATCTCCTTATTTGTAAGTATGAAATTTAGACCAACATCTTAAGAACAAGTTTTGCATGTTGGGCGGGAACTGGTTATTAGAATCAGGCTTGCACTAGAAATGCACTGAACACCTTTATCTGTGTGACTTGGCGTAATCCCTTAACCCTTCTGAAAGGGTAATAACCCAGGGCAAGGCTGTGAGGATCAAAAGAGAGAATGTATAGTAAGTAATCAGTGACTGGCTTGTATCAAGAACTCAGCCGGTGGCATATTTCCTGACTTTCGATGATGTTCTCCTAGTAGAGATGATAGATTATGTTGAAAAATTCACATATCCAGTTCTCCATGGAATATATAACATATACTTGTACAGTCCTGCATCATCTTTTACTACAAAATAGGTTGAATATAAGTAGGCTGCCCAGGTTTAAATCCATCACTCTCTTGATGGAATTACATTTTAGGACAACCTAGGCTGTCAACGATAGGCTTTTTTTTTTTTTCCACATTTGCGTTATATCACCATTTTACTTCTTAAAATTTACTTTAATGACAATGATACTCCCTTCTTGTTTTTTGTTTGTTTGTTTGTTTTTGTGTTTTAACATAACAGTAGGCTCTTAACAGTAATAATGTTCCTGAAACTGTGATCCCAGTGAACATAAAATAGCCTCAGGGTGTGAAGATGCTTTCACCTTGCAGGTGATGTCAACTTCCCAGCAAACCTCAGAAATGCATTTCTGTCTCTATGAAGGAGAGCTTATCTCAAAGTAGTACTTTGTAGGCTCTCTGTGAGTGGTTGGAGTACTATTTGTTGTTAACTGAACAGCAGAAATGCAAGTTGTTTCTTCTTACCTACAATCACAGTGGAACTGGGAGAGGAGCCTGATACTGAAAAACATCTTTAAACCCCATAGCAATTCAGACCTCATTCCTGATTTGGAAAAGACTCCACACTGGCTTATAAAATGCTTAAAACCCACATTCCCAGATGACGCAGTAAACTTAACTTGTTTTTAAGGGCTCCAGGTGGACGCTGCAGGCAACAACTATGAATGGGAAAATTGTAAGTCTGGGACCTGGAGCTATTTTACGGCCCCTGGTCCCTATTCCTTTGCTTTAGCCCCTTTGCCCCCTTTTTGCTTCTCTCTCATAACATTCCAACCCCCCAACTGATCCTCTGTGCGAACTTATCAATGAGATTTTCCCCCTCTTTTTAGGGAATTATTGAAATTCAGCCAGATCAGATGCAGGTGAGAGAAAATATTTAAGTCGCCTCCAGAGCTCAGAGCCACCGCTGAGGCAGTAACAGCTCCTCTCCACTTCCTCTGCAGACCGTGAACGCCATCCTGATCGTTATCCTGGTTCCCATCATGGATGCTGTGGTGTATCCTCTGATCGCAAAATGTGGCTTCAATTTTACGTAGGTGACCCTCGGGTTGGGGTTCGGACTCCATGTGTCCCAGGGCTTTGCAAATGGGCTGCACTCCCTCAGCTCCCAGAGCCTCAGCAGAAAGAATGTCTGGCTCCTCTCCCATGACGCCACCTACGTGAGGGAGTTTTCAAAGAAATATTTTCGAATCAGATGTCTATGTGCTGACGTTTCTGAAAATTTGCCCTTAAAATAAAAGTGCTATTAATGGCACCCTGAAAAAGCCTCTCATTAAGGCTCCCTTGTATGTGTAGATGATAGAAATAGTAACTGTGGTCCAAAGTAGTATCTAGAATTTAAATGTCCAGATGCAGATGAGAAGCTGTAACATTTATCCTCCTTAGTCCTGGTCATGAATAAGAGACAGAGAGACGCTTGGAATCCACGTGTTTTGGAGGGGAGTTGGTTTTGTCTGGGGGAGGCGGGCGGGAGAGGAGCGCTTCCCTTGTGGGTTTACCGTCAGCTTGCTCACCTGCAGCTGGCTGAGAGCCACCCTTCTGCTTGTCCCGCCAGCTCCTTGAAGAAGATGACGGTTGGGATGTTCCTGGCTTCCATGGCTTTTGTGGCAGCTGCAATTGTGCAGGTGGAAATCGAGGTGAGCTGCTTTCTGATTCTCCAGTGGCCTTTCTTGGTGGGTCTGGTGGAGCGTCCTTCTCCAGGACTGAGAGGATGAGGGAGGCCAGGGATTTGCTGATAAACTAAGTCCTGGGGCTGTGGACGATGCGCTGCAGGGCAAAACAGTCCCTTTCAGTCAGCGCGCCCTGTGGGTTCTTGTCATTGCAAAGGACGCAGCCAGGAATAGGGCCAAAAAGGTGCACTCAATTAGGAGAAAACTTAGATGGCAGTTACACAGGGGCTTCCGTTTATAATACAGTTTTTATAAGGGGAGGGAAGTTTGTGGAACTTGTTCTTTTGCTATTTAAACTCCTAGGAGATCTGGTTAAAAGAGGTTCATCACTCACAAAGTCCTTCAAAAATATGTAAATTGTAATGGGAAATTGTTCATGGGAAGATGCCTTTTGTATCCTAACATTCCTGATGATGGTTAGTTCCCAAGCTAATCCACACGTCTGTTGGACTCAAAATGGGACTGAACTAGATTCCTAATGCTGTTCGTCTGAGAGCAGCTCTCAGAAACAGGGTGTTAGGTAGTATGTAAGATGAGAGGTAAAATCTCTCTCTCTGTCTCTCTCTCTCCCTCCTCCCCTCCCCTCCTTTTCCCACACCTGCACCCCCACATCTCTCTTTTTCTCTGTCTCTTTCTCTGTTTCTGTCTCTGTCCCTCTCCCTCCCTCCCTCCCTTCTCTCTCTTTAAATTTTTAAGCGTGGTAACATATGTATAACATAAAATTTGCCGTCTTAACCATTTCTACGTGTACAGCTTGGTAGCACTAGGTACATCCGTATTGTTGTGACCTCAATCCCTAGAACACTTCTCATCTTGCAGAACTGAAACCTTGTACCCATTAAACAACTCCTCATTCTACGTCCCCCCAGTCCCCCAGCCATGACCATTCTATTTCGTCTTGTTGAATTTGACTGTTCTCTGTACCTCATGTAAGGGGAGTCATACAGTATTTGTCCTTTTGTGTCTGACTTATTTCACTGAGCACGGTGTCATCAAGTTTCCTCCATGTTGTAGCACATGTCAGAATTTCCTTCCTTTTTCAGGCAGAATAATAGTCTTTCATACGGATATAGCACATTTTGTTGATCCATTTATCTGTGGATGGACATTTGGGTCATTCCACCTGTTGGCTGTGGTCAGTAATGCTGCCTTGAGCTTGGGTGTGCTCACTTTCTCTTGGACATCACTAGCTTTATGCTAGTGGGAAATGAATTGTGGGGCTAAAATAGACGTGGATTACTTCAGTGACACTGGGATTTGAGAGAAAAGGCAGAAACCCTGAGCAGGGTGAGAGGCAGGGGGCTCCCAAGCATTAGGAGGGGATATTCAGAGCACTATGTCCAGGGCTGAGGTCTGAGCTTCTAGAGTTACGAGGGAGAGCAGACCTCAGGCGCTACAACAAGATCAACCTTCATTTAGGCGACGGTTACTCTGACCCCTCAGGTATCAGGCTTCATACATCAGGCATCCTTTGACCAGGTCTGATCTGGAGGTGGCTAGGTAGGACCGAGAGCAGCCTCTTGCTGACTGCTTCCATGTTCCGTCCGAGCATCACTTTCTATGGGCGCCATGAAGTGCAGGATTGGAGGCCTCCTGGGCTTCGTGGTGGGTACGTTGTGTGCCTCAGCCAGTCCACCTTCCTCGGCCAGGGGGAAAGTGACTCCGGTGCCACGGTTAAGGTCATCTTCGGTATGCACTGAAGACCTCACTGCCAATTCTCTTTTATTTTGCTCAGAAAACTCTCCCCGTCTTCCCCAAAGGAAATGAAGTCCAAATTAAAGTATTGAATATAGGAAATGATAGCATGAATATATCCTTTCCTGGAAAGACAGAGACACTTAACCCGATGCATCAAGTAAGTAGAAGGAAATGCAACTTTCTTTTTCCTCTTCTGACCTGAGTTATCACAATAGGATTTGGAGAAGCTGATCTTCTTGGTTCCTGTGTAAATCCAAAGATGAGCCCAGAAGTGAAATGTCTTCATCTCTGATCTCATTTTGGCTTCACTCTGGACCAGTGTGCTCTTTAATGTGTCTGTGAATCACCTGGGGAGCTTGTTAAAATGCAGATTTGTGACCAGTGGGTCTGAAATGCTGCATTTTTACAAGCTGTTGGGTGACACTGCTGCTGCCGGTACGTGGAACCACACTTTAAATAGCAAGGTTCTGGGTCAGCGGTTCTCCACCGGAGCTATCAAAACAGCCCCCACAGGGAACACTTGGAAATCTCTGGAGACATTTCTAATGGTCACAACTGGGAGTGTGCTTTTGGCGTCTCCTATGTAGAAGCCAGAGATGCTGACATGCAGCCCCCTCAACAAAGAATTATCTGCCACAAATGCCAACAGTGCTGAGACTGGAAAACCCTACTGTGGATGGATGGTCATTGGTCTCGATGAGAGCTTCTCAACCTTAAGTCTGGAGAGCTTTGACAATTCTGACGCCTGCAGCCCAACTCCAGAAATTTTGATTTAACTGGTCACATTCCCGGTCAGCCACCACTGAGAACCACTCCCTTAGATCTTGCCGAACTAATAATCGTGAAGGAGGAAAGAATGTTTGACTCCCGATGCTTGGGAAAGCCCAGTATTGATTTTCACCCAGGTTGTTGCTTTTCCTCAATGCTGTTCTTTGCCCAATGGTAGAAATAATTTCCATAGCATTTATCTTCCTAAAATGAAAGTAAAATGCTGGATGAAAATCATAATTCTTGTGGTAATGCTAAACAACTTCAGGATAGAGTCCACAGAGGTGGGCTAGGGCGGAGGCTGAGACAAACCAATGCCAGCCCCCATCAAGGCATTTTTGGATGTGTATGAACATGACCTGGGAATGCCAATAATATGCATGACAGTGTTAGTGCAGAATAAGGCTCTGGTATTAACTGTGATTCCTTTCCCCCCATTATAGACAAGTGATTTTACGACTTTCAGTGCAGACAAACTGACAAGTATAAACATTTCTTCTACTGGATCACCACCCACTCCAGTAAAAGACTTTGAGCAGGGCCATCGCCATATCCTTCTAGTCTGGGCCCCAAACAAATACCAAGTGGTAAGTAGCTGGACACCTGCAGCTGACTCTTGACTGTGCTATTGGAGACTGTGCTATTGGCCTTTTAGTGGTGTGACTTTTTTTCCTCCCCATGTAGTATTATATTAGATAATCCTCAATTCTTCCTTTTTCAAGGACACAGTCATTTGACTTCCAGTAAAGGTTTGACTGGTGGATGGGAAGGGTTAATAGTAATTTTACAAATTTTAAAAAGACCTTCTGGGCATGGTATGGTGTATGTGCACACAGGTCACACAGAGTACCTGTGTGGATTCTCAGAGACTTTTTGAGATAAAGTTTCAAAGATATCTTTAATGGCATTCATTTAAAAAATTTGCACTGAGTAATTGGGAAATTAGAGCTGTCTCTAAAAAAAGAGAGTGAATACATCAGGTAAAAGCAATAGAAATGCATAAAAATGATTTCATAACAAAATATAGGCATCTGGATATTCCATTCAGCATATAAAGAAGCTATGAAGGTGTAGTTGACCTAATGAAGGAGTTGTGCGTATTCTGTAAGGTGAATTTAAGTGAGCTTGTACAGAACTGCGATATGGAGTTAAGACTTCTTGGTAATGTGTTTAATTAGGGAACTGTTGAGTGGCTTGCCCTAAATTCTTGGAGAGCAGTGTTCTGTGGAACCACTAGAAAGCAAGCATGAAAAGTTGTAGAGGCTCATCTTAACTTCAGGTGAACCAGGGCTGAAGAATGGAGCCCAGCAAATGTAGTCATGGTGCCCTTATCTCCTAAGATAAATGCCAATATCACTCTCCTTCTGAACTTATTCTGATGAGTTAGATTTGAAAATGTTTTCTTTCTCAGGTAAAGGATGGCCTTAACCAGAAGCCAGAAAATGGAAAAAATGGAATCAGGTATGTGTATTTTTTAAAACTTAAGTTATATCAGCTTCTTACATAACTAATGTATACCCACAGTAAAATTCAACTATAACAAGGATATAAAATGAGAGTATGTGGTTTACCCCAAGAATGTCAGGCTGGTTCAATGTTTTTTTAAAAAATTAATTAATTTATTTATTAAATTTATTAAATTTATTTATTTTTGGCTGCACTGGGTCTTCGTTGCTGCGCGTGGGCTTTCTCTAGTTGCGGCGAGCGGGGGCTACTCTTCGTTGCGGTGCGCGGGCTTCTCATTGCGGTGGCTTCTCTTGTTGCGGAGCACCAGCTCTAGGCACGCGGGCTTCAGTAGTTGTGGCACGTGGGCTCAGTAGTTGTGGCTCACGGGCTCTAGAGCGCAGGCTCAGTAGTTGTGGCTTACGGGCTTAGTTGCTCCGCGGCACGTGCGATCTTCCCGGACCAGGGCTCAAACCCGTGTCCCCTGCATTGGCAGGCGGATTCTTAACCATTGCGCCACCAAGGAAGCCCTGGTTCAATGTTTTTTAAATCATAAATAAAATCCATCATCTTAATAAACTAAAGAGGAAAAGCCACATCATCATATCAATTGATGCAGAAAAAGCATTTGATGAAATTCAGCATCCATTCATTTAACAACTCTCAGCAAACTAGGAACTGAAGGGAACTTCCTTACTCTGAAAATGTACATCTAAAAAAATCCAAGCTAACATTGTACTTAAAGGCAAAAGTCTAAATGCTCTCCCCCTAAGATCAGGAACCAGGTTAGATTGTCCACTCCACTCCTATTCACAATCCTTCTGGATGCTAGTGCCATGAGGCAAGAAAAATAAGTAAAAGCATCTAGATTGGAAAGGAAGAAATAAAACTATCCCAACTCACAGAAGACAGGATTGCATCAACAAGTCCCAAGGACTACAGAAAAAGCCCATAGAATCAGTAAGTGAGTCTAGAAAGGTTACAGGATACAAGGCCAACAACAAAACGAACATATTTCTATATACTAGCAATAAATGATTGGAAACTGAAATTTTTAAACTATACCTTTTACCATAGCTCAAAAAAAAGTGATGAAATACTAATTATAAATCTTATAAGACATATACAGGATTTGAGAGCTGAAACTACAAAAGGCTGATGAGAAATCAATGAAGACCTAAATAAATGGAGAGATATGTTGGTTTCATTGATTAGAAAACTTAATATAGAAAAGATGTCAATCCTCCCCAAATTGATCTATAGGTTTAGTGCATTTCCTATCTAAATCGTAGCATTGGTTTTTTGGTTTATGATTTTTCCAGTTTTATTGAGGTATAATTGACAAAATCATATATATTTAAAGTATACAACGTGATGATTTGATACATGTATACACTGTAAAATATTTACCACAATCAAGTTAATTAACATATTCATCACCTCAAAGTTACCCTTTTTATATTATGAGAATTTTAAGATCCAATCTCTTAGCAAATTTCAAGTATACAATATAGTATTAATTAGTCACCATGCTGTACTTTATTTAGATCCTTAGAACTTATTCATCTTAAAACTGAAAGTCTCCCCTCACCATTCCCTCCTTCCTTGGCAACTACCACTCTATTCTCTGTTTCTATGGATTCAACTTTTTCTTTTTCGGTTCCCCATATAAGTGACACCATACAGTATTTGTCTTTCTCTATCTAGCAGATTTCACTTAGCATAATTGGTCAGTGTAATGATCCAGAAATAGACCCACCCAAGTACAGTCAACTGACTTTTGACAAAAGTACAAAGACAATTCAATGGGCTAATAAGTTTAGTCTTTTAAAAAAATGGTGTTGAAACATTTGGACACTCATATGTAAAAAGTGAATTTGTCCTAAACTTCACATTTTATACAAAATTATATAACAAATCTTATATATCATGTAGGAAAATTAACTCAAAATTGATTACAGACCTACATGTAAAATGTACTATTAAATTTTTATAGGGAAACAAAATCTTTGTGACTTGAGTTCTTAGATATGACACCAAAAGCATAATCCATAAAAGAAAAAAAATAAATTTTCTCAAAACTAAAAACATCTGTTCTATAAATTTCACTGTTAAGAGAATGAAAAGGTAAGCTACAAGCAGGGAGAAAATATTTACAAATCACATACATATCTGACAAAGAATTTGTACCCAGAATATATAAAGTACTCTCAAAACTCAATAATAAAATAATCCAGTTAAAAAATAGAGCAGAAGATTTTAACAGACATTTCACCAAAGAAGATACACAAGTAAGCACATGAAAAAATGTTCAACATCATTGGTTATTGAGGAAATATAAATTAAAAGCACAGTGAGTTTTCATGATGCACCTATTGGCTGGCTATAATTTTTTAAACTGACAATATCAAGTGCTGATGAGGATACAGAGCAACTAGACCTCCCAATGCATTGATAATGGAAGTGCAAAGTGGTACAGCCATTCTGAAAAACGGTTTGGCAATTTCTTGTCAAATTAAATAGATACTTACCATGTGAGCCAGCCATCTCACTCTTAGATATTTATCCTAGAGAAATGCAAGTTTATGCTCACATAAAACCTATACTCAAATGTTTATAGAAGCTCTGTTTATAATCACCAAAGATTGGAAGTCACCCAAATATCCTTCAGTGGGTGATGGATAAACAGACATCAGATTTTATTGCATCCATACAATGGAATATTACTCAAAAAAAAAGGAACGAACTACTGATTCATGCAACAATATAAAAGAAATTCAAGTGCATTATGCCATCAAAGAAACCAATCTCAAAAAGTTATACATACTATATAATTCCATTTATATGACATTCTGGAAGTGGCAAAAAAACCCCTAAAAATGAAGAACAGATTAGTGGTTGACATGGGTAGGAGTGGAGGAAAGGTTTAACTACGTGGTAGCATGAGGGAGATTTGGGGGCAATGGAACTGGTCTGTATCCTGATTGTGATGATGTTTATATAAATCTAGACATGTGTTAAAACTCATAGAACTATATAGCAAAAAAGCCAGTTTACTATAAATACCCTTTTTTAATAAGAATAAATTGGGGGAAAATGAGAGTAGGTCTCCTATTTGCCTTAACCCTTACTGCAATTCCCATTTCTTTGTGGCTACAACCGAATTTCTGATTTTAGCTTTTACTAGCTACCACTAGAACACATTAATAGAGAAATAAGTATATTATTACGGTGTATCTACTAATTTAATGATATAAAGAAATTAATGTACTCTTCATCTCTCTTTACTGCCCATGTTTCACATTGTTAATACTTAACATTTATTTTTCCATGTATTTCATGTGCTAGGTGGAGTCTAAAAAATAGATCAATACACAGGATTTACAATTTGACTGTATAAATATTAGTTGTAGTGTAATAAGAGCGATCAGTCTGAAAGAGAAGAGAATGTAACTTTATAAACTTGAAAATGTATCCTCAAAGGGAAATGTTCTGAATGTCAAGATTCATTGACATTCCATGAATTGTTCGGTGGTACTGCATCTTGATTGCCTTAATTTAACCAAGGCTTTCTCGCCTAGCTTTTGTTTTTTCCTGTAACTTACTTGACCTCTCATTGACAAAAGCATAAGTCTTTATCCCCAAGGTGAGCGGATCCAGGGCTCCATGTCTCTGGAAACCTTCAGCATGCTCTTTGATCTCACTGGAACCTTTGCTCTGTAACCTTGTGATGCCACTATCCTCATAGAATTTTCATCGTATGCCCAGGTTTCTGCCTTTCTTTCTTGGATCTCGTGTCATCTTTCTGGGACACCTTTCTTGTTTTGCTGTGGGATATGCTCAGTTATCTTGTCAAGAGAAGCTGTGAGGTAAATTGCAAGCCCTTGCGTGCCTGAAAATGCCTTTTTCTATTCGTACACTTCATCATAAGCTTGGATGCTATTTTCTCCCAGAACCTTGGAGGGTTTTTTTCTACTGGCATCTAGTACCTAGTTGTGCAGACAAAAAAAAAACCCAACAAAAAGCGTCTGCCAGTCTTTGTAGTCGATTTCATTTTCTTCTCCCCACGCTTTTGTTATCTCCTTTCTCCTTGGTGTTCTCACAGTTCTCTGCAGTGAAAGTAAGTCTAGATGTGATTTTATTCATCTTGCCTGCACTAGGCCCTTTGAATGTTTGGTTCCTTCCCTCGTTTTCTTTGTTCCCTTCTGTATTCGTTTGCTAGGGCTGCCATAACAAAGTGCCACAGACTGGGAGGCTTAAACAAAAAGAAAATGACTTCCTCACCGTTCTGGAGGCTGGACGTCTGAGGTCAAGGTGTCGGCAGGGCTGGTTTCCTCTGAGGTCTCTCTCCTTGGCTTGTAGATGCCGGTCTTCTCCCTCTGTCTTCACATGGTCATCCCTCTGTGTGTGCTTGTGTCTTAATCTCCTCTTCTTATAAGGACACCAGTCATCTTGGATTAAGGCCCACCCTAATGACTTCATTTTACCTCTTTAAAGACCTTGTCTCCAAATACAGTCCCATTCCAAGATATTGGGGGGTTAGGACTTGCGCATATGAATTGGGAAGTGGGGAACACAATTCAGCCCCTAATACCTTTTCCAGCTTCTGGATTGTTGTTCTGTCCCTCACACACGCACATACACACAACTGCCTTAGCAGACCTGGAAGGAAGTACACTAATAACGGTCACCTGGCCCTTTCCTGACCTTTGTATTTGATTCTGAGCTGGCTGCACCTCTGGGATTTCCTTTGTGCCTCAGAGTGTTGTTTTGTGCCTCAGAATCCATTGCTTTGATTTTGTCAAAAATGTCTCCCGGGCTTCCCTGTTGGCGCAGTGGTTGAGGGTCCGCCTGCCGATGCAGGGGACACGGGTTCGTGCCCCGGTCCGGGAAGATCCCACGTGCCGCGGAGCAGCTGGGCCCGTGAGCCATGGCCGCTGAGCCTGCGCGTCCGGAGCCTGTGCTCCGCAACGGGAGAGGCCACAACTGGGAGAGGCCCGCGTACCGCAAAAAAAAAAAAAAAAAAGTCTCCTAACTTTAGAAACTTTGGACAATTTAGATTGTGGTATCCTTTCTTGTTCTGGTGCTGTTAAAGCTTCGTTCTTCTCCTCCTCTTCCTCTCCTCCCCCTCTTCCTTCCCCTCCCCCTCTTCCTTCCCCTCCCCTTTTCCCCCTTCCTCACTCCTCTCCCTCTCCCTCTCCTCCTTCATTGTCTTTGATGAGATCTTACAAAAGAAGGATACATGAGGTCACCAACACTTAACTCCACCAATCCATCCATGTGGTAAAAGATAAACCAGAAACTTTTTTCTTTTTATTGGCAACAACAAATTCTTAATGGATCAAAGGTTTTATTATTTATTATTTCAGTAATGCCCAGGAGACACATTTAAAAAAAAAAAGGGAAGTTCTGAAAAACTAGCGTCAGAAACAAACTGATAATTAGAACAACTTCAAAAATTTCAGGAAGTCAGACTTCTGAGTAATATATGAACTAAAGGAATAGTATATAGAATCTTAAGCAAAATGGAATCCTCTTAATTATGTGGTATCAGGAAGCTGCAGGACTTAACAGACTACAGTCTTTTAAATAAATGGCAAGGTACTTCATTCAAAAAGTGGTCGGGGGCTTCCCTGGTGGCGCAGTGGTTGAGAGTCCGCCTGCCAATGCAGGGGATGCGGGTTCATGCCCCAGTTTGGGAAGATCCCACATGCCGCGGAGCGCCTGGGCCCGTGAGCCATGGCCGCTGAGCCTGCGCGTCCGGAGCCTGTGCTCCACAATGGGAGAGGCCACAACAGTGAGAGGCCCGCGTACCGCAAAAAAAAAAAAGAAAAAAAAAGTTATTGTCTTGTGTATATGTCATTCTGCAATCATATTATAAAATATATTACATTAAAAATATTATTTTAATATTTAGTCACATTCATATATGTGTCCCTTATCCATTCACTTAAACCATTGTATAATATTCCATTGCATAGATATACCACAATTTTTTTGGTCCATTCCTCTGTACAGGAAATTTAGGTTATTTTCATTTTTCCAAACAATGTCACAGTCCACATTCACATATGTTTCTTTGTCCACATGTGGGAAGTTTCTCGAGGGCAGTGATCTTTAAACCTTTTATCACATTCAATAAAAATATTTTGAGCATGTACCCACAATATATGAATATGGTATCCTTTATAAATTATAAATGTATATAAACTACTGTACCAAACTAATATGTTCATCGTAAGTAATACAAAAAAGAAATATAAAAAGGATGAAGAAAGTTTTAAAAAACAATATTTTACAAATATTTTTATTCAGTAGTGGTACAGAAGTCATTCATGTACATAATGTGATTGTATGCTTCCTTGGTTGCTAAAAATCTCAATTTAAGATTTACTGTCAGTTCAGTTTATTTCAGTCCTGGTCTTGATGACTGCCATACTGAAAAAACACTCCCTTTAAGGAGGGAGTGTAGCTGGGACATGATTGGCCATAAGTAGATTCAGAAAGATATCTTCATTTTAAAAATTGTGGAGTTTTCCAAAAATGGTACTGGAAATCCACATCCAAAGGACTGACGTTGAACACCCGCCTCACTGATCCCATATATAAAAGTTAACTCGATGGGTCATAGACCTAAATATAACTAAAGCAATACAATTTCTAGAAGAAAAATAGGAATGAATCTTTGTGACCTTGGATTAGGCAGTGGTTTCTTATATATGAAACTAAAAGCACAAACAACAACAATAAAAATACTAATAGGCTTCATCAAAATTGAAAACATTTGTGCTACAAATGATGCCATCAACAAAGTGAAAGACAACCGACAGGACGAGAGAAAATATTTGCAAATCATATATAAGAGACTTATATTCCAAATGTATGAAAATTATTACTACTCAATAGTAAAGGGACAGATAACCCAATTTTTTAAATGGGCAAAGTATTTGAATAGACATTTATCCAAAAAAAATACTGTTGGACAAAAAGTACATGAAAAGATGCCCAGCAGCATTATTCATTAGGGAAATGTGAATCCAAACAACAAGATACCCCTTCACATTCACCAGGCTCTAATAAATAAATTAAAAAAAAAAAACAGGTAATAAAAAGTGTTGGTGAGGAGGCAGATAAATTGGAATCCTTATACACATCTGGTGCGAATGTAAACTGATGCAACCACTTTGAAAAACTGTTTCTCAAAATGTTAAACATAGAGTTACCAGATGACCCAGCAATTTTTCACCTAGGTATACACCCACAAGAAATGGAAATATATGTCCACTCGAAAACTTGTAGATGAATGTTCATAGCAGCATTATTCACCATAGACAAAATGTAGAAACAATTCAAATGCCCATTAACTGATAAACAAAATGTGGTCTATCCATACAATGGAATATTATTCAGTGGTGAAGAGAGATGGAGTACTGCTATATGCTGTCACATGAATACACCTTAAAAACATTATGCTAAGTGAAGGAAGCCAGGCACAAAGACCTCCTGGTGTATGATCCCATTTACATGAAATGGCAGGCAAATCCACAGAGACAGAAAGGAGATTAGTGGTTGCCAAGGGCTGTGGGGAGGGGGCATGGAGAGAGACTACTCACGGGCTTTGAGTTTCTTTTTGGAGTGATGAGAACTGGACTCTTGTGATGGTTGCACAACCATGTGGCTGTAGTGAAATCACTGAATTGCACACTTTAAAGGGGTGAATTTTGCGGTATGTGAACTATAGCTCATAAAGCCTTTTTTTAAAAAAATTTTTATTGAAGAGGAACAAATATCTCTGTCCCCTCGTTATAATTTTTTTTTTTTTGCTGTATGCGGGCCTCTCACTGTTGTGGCCTCTCCCGTTGCGGAGCACAGGCTCCGGACGCGCAGGCTCAGTGGCCATGGCTCACAGGCCCAGCCGCTCCGCGGCACGTGGGATCTTCCCGGACCAGGGCACGAACCCGCGTCCCCTGCATCGGCAGGCAGACTCTCAACCACTGCGCCACCAGGGAAGCCCCCCTCGTTATTCTTTAAGGAACTGGTCCCATCTTGTTTTCTCAGCTGGTTCCCACTCTCCATCCCTCCTCCCATGATCACTTTGTAGCTTAGATCCTGGTGCTCCTAAGATGTCAGGCCAGCTTGAAGCCTAGTGGACCCTAGGATTTGCCTGATCAGAGCTCTTAGAGCACAATTGATCTGGAACCTCCGCTTTCCATGCCTTTTGAAGCACTCAGAATGTGTTTGCTGTTTATCCTCTTCTATTTTCTGTGTGTATATGAAAACACATCTGATACGTGTGATGTTGCTTTTTTTTTTTTTTTCAAATTATTTCCATTCTTATTGGTATCTTGTACCAGCCCTGAGACATATGTCAGGCAGGCAGTAGTACTCAAGCCTTAGGATAGGATTTATTCAGTCTTCTGGCTTATAATATATAAAGCCAGGCCCCAGGCCCAAGGGTCTACTTTCTAATTGCATACTGTTTCCACTGTCTGTCTTTTGAATGGTTCATCTTAACCTTTTATAAAAGTGGCATTTACAGTTTGGAGCAATATTCACTCTATTAGGCTCCTGTTGACCTACATCAGGTTCAGTTTTCTATTTTAATCACCTGTTAAATGACACCAAGTCAAATGTTTCATTCATAAAAATGTTCTCTCAGTCCCTGGAATTTGACCAATATTACTTATTGCCACAAAGTAGATGAAACTTGGCCACTGTTGACAAAAAAATTAATCAATAGTCTATCTAAAGGAGAAGTAGAGAATTTTATTTGAGCAGATCTAAAAGATTATAACCCAGGAGACAGTCTTTCAAAAAACTCTGAGGACTGTTCCACTTGTTAGAAGTCAAAGGTACTTCATTGATACAAAGGTACCTCAAGGGAATTCTCTGGTGGTCCAGTGGTTAGGACTCCACGCTTTCACTGCCAAGAGCTTGGGTTCAATCCCTGGTTAGGGAACTAAGATCCCACAAGCTGCCTGGCATGGCCAAAAAATAAAAAAAAACACCACAAAGGTACTTCAAAATATACATTTTTGAGGCAAAAGATTGTACCTCAAAATGACACATATTTTTACATAAGGTTCGCCAAAAACACATAGTCTAAGTCTGCACATACAAAGCAAGCAGTAGGTCACCACGACCCCTTACAGAATTCGGAGAGAATGTAATCTTCCAAGGAGTTACACTGCTGATGTCAGAAGAAAGGAAAAAAAAAATTGATCTTTATGGTGGAGCCAGCATTCCCACCTTTGGGGAGGTCAAGTTAATGTATAATGCACACTGCATATCAGGGAGCGCTCAACACAGAGCAGGGAATGTTATGTTTCCATATTCTTGTCCTGCCTTAAAACGTAAATTTTATTCCATCACCATGTATTTTAGGGATGTGGAAGTTAAATTGTCCTTTATGGTACTTAGGTGTATACTGTTATTACTTCTCGTTCTCTGAATTGGATAATCTTCTGTATGCCTTCAATCACCTATCTGGTAGGAGAGATCCGCTGGTCTTATTTGGGGTAGCCCCCTTTTCCCTGGGGCAGTACAAGAGTACCAGAGTCTTCTCTAGCCTGGAACACTTGAGGAAGGGATCTCTAATCATCTGTCCACCCGGCCACCACCTATATGGTCCTTTGGAGGCAGACAACTCTCAAACGGTCCCATTGAAGCTTGGGCACAGGGAATGTTTCAGAGACTGGAAACCTTGGGGCCCAGCACCCAGTCCTACTGGGTGTTCCATTCCCAGCCGGATTCCCGTGGGGTGCTGATCACTGTTACTCCACGACCTGCAGACACAGGTCTCTGCCATCTGAAGGGAATTCCTCAAAACTGTCTGATTGCTGGGCTGGCCCATGTCTTCCTGTCCACTCCTTGGAGCCCCTCCCTGCCTGAAGCTGCTCTTTAAAGTAAAGGAAATGAATGGGCTTCCCTGACGCTGTAAAAGAAGCCCCAGTTGGAGGCTGTCTTTTAGGTACTCGGCAGCTACTGCTTTTGGTCCTTCATCACTTTGGCTGTCAAGCTTCTGAAATAAGAAGCGCAAAGACATGGCTGCCTTCCGGAGGGGGAGGAGATCAGCAGCTATTTCAATCTGTACTTAATATCCCAAAATACCACTGAAATAGTTCCTAGTCAGAGAGTACTTAGAACAGTTCCCGGCATTTACCTGTGTTAAATAAATTCTTTTAGGTGTGTTCTCATGAGGTGAGCAAAGACAAACCTAGAGTAAGTTACTTTCTGCCTTTATACTGTAGAAATCTTCCGCAGACATCTTAAATTCCTTCCAAAAGGGAACAGATCCCAACTTCAGATGCACATACTGTGACCTGGAGCAAGTCATTCCATAGTCCACTCACAAGACAGATGGTTTTCTGTTTCAGATTTGTAAATACTCTTGCTGAGAGCTTCAGTGTCACAATGGGTGAGGAAATTTATGAAAACGTCCCCATTCACAATGCCAGCGAATATCATTTTTTCTCTTCTGGCAGGTAAGTACCTGCAGTGGACACTTTGCTCCCAAGTTCAAGGGTTTCAAGTCTTTTCCTTTAAATAATACATTGAAACTTTCAATACCAAGAACGTTAATTTATATTAATCTTCCTTTTCATAGAAAGAGCTTCACAATAAACTCATCAGAGATTGCACAACACTGTGGAAATGAGTTCGAAACATCCTACCTTGGATTTGGTAGTGCGTATACCTATGTAATCACAAGGAAGGTTAGTAACTCATTGCACTGAATCAGAAGTTCCACTCAAAGTTTATTGACATGAGTCCTTGAAAACAGGACATAGTAATGATTTAACAGAGTGATATTAGGATCTGTATTTTAAACGAATTTAGAATTAATTCAGTTCACCACTAATTCTGTGGTTTATCATTGCCTTAAGTTCACCTTTAGAATAAAATTAAACAGACTGACCTGCTCTAAACGTTCACATTGACCACTGTCCTCATAGACTGTCAACATGGACCTTGGAAGCTTTTCGTTCAAAGAGCTGGCAATGTTTTCAACAAACCTGACTTCCAATCTGCTCTCTTATTTAAGAAGAAAAAGCTAGTGAACATATTTTCAAATCCTACCAAGTCCATCCCATCCCAAGGATAAAATGCAGTGTTGCATATTTACATTTAAAATGTGTACTTTCTGGATAGATCCTTTGGTGTAACCCTGAAGGTCCAAATTCAGTTTGCCTGTCTGAGCAATTTTTATTCTGGAAGCAGTCTCGATTTTCATTTCTTCTTCTTGCTTTTGCCTTACTGGTTTAGGATAACGGCTGCCTCGAACCGATAGTAGTTGAAGATATTTCCCCGAACACAGTCAGCATGGCCCTGCAAATCCCCCAGTACTTCCTCCTCACCTGCGGCGAGGTGGTTTTCTCCGTCACGGGATTGGAGTTCTCATATTCTCAGGTTTCCTATCTGTCGTTCTGTACACCCCTCTCCTACAACCCTGCCTTCAAATAATGCTGCTGGGACTTAGTTAAAAGCTGGGGTAGCCATGTATTTACAGTGTAAAAGAAAATTCTAGAAAGCATTATGGTAGGTTCTACCAAACAAGGTTTTAGAAATTACCAAGTCTTATTTACTGAATAAGAATATTACCGTTTAGGGAATTCCCTGGCGGTCCAGTGGTTAGGACTCCATGCTTTCACTGCCGAGAGCACAGGTTCAATCCCTGGTCGGGGAACTAAGATCCTGCAAGCCACACGGCGTGGCCAAAAAAAAAAAAAAAAAAAAGGAATATTACAATTTAGCATCATGAGTGTCCATATATAGGTATCTGAATTCCCAGTCACATGCTAGAGATTTGGGGTCCTAAGTAGGAAAAACTACATTAACGACCATTACCAGGGTCGTGATGGTCAGTGGATCCCACGTTCTGAAACAACCTGTTCATAGCAGGCTCATGCATAGGTCTGTGTCCTCATTATTTTTAAGGTTCACTCGAGGTCTCTTTGTAGCTCCCAGTAAACACACTGATTAAGGCCTAGCTTTTATTTTATTTATTATTATTATTTATTTATTTATTTTTGCGGTACGCGGGCCTTTCACTGTTGTGGCCTCTCCCGTCGCGGAGCACAGGCTCCAGACGCGCAGGCCCAGCGGCCATGGCTCACGGGCCCAGCCGCTCCGCGGCATGTGGGATCTTCCCGGACCGAGGCACGAACCCGTGTCCCCTGCATCGGCAGGCGGACTCTCAACCACTGCGCCACCAGGGAAGCCCAAGGCCTAGCTTTTAAAAGTTAAAAAGTAGTATTGCTTTTGTGACTATTAGACTAATGAGGCACATTTTGCTGATACCTAAATTAGAGCTTAGGTTCTAAACTATTTTATCAAAATACAGTGACAGTCGTCCTAAGCCCAGCGTGCCTAATACCTTCAAGTTTTGCAGTAAAGATGGTAAATATGAGCTGGGTAATCCCTTTCTGCGATGACCTCACAGTCTAGTTAAGGAGAGGACTGTAACACAGGTGACAAGAGTTCTAAGAGAAGTTTTGGTGACATAGCGGGGAAGCTCCCCAAAGAGCAAGGTGACAGCGCAGAGAGCAGCCTCCATCTGGGGGGAAGGAGAGGTTGGACTGGATGGCTTTGTCTGAAAATTCTTCTGTAGAAGCAGAATCGGTTCACCTATAGATTCGTCCATTTCATTAAGATGAGAGCTTTGCAAGCATGTGGAGAGTGAAAAACAAAGGATTCTTGTGTGTTCATACCACAGGAGCATTTGGGATGTCTTGTTATCCAAGTGATAATCCTTTTTGCATTTAGACCAGCCTGACTCTTAATGTGCATTTTGGGGGTAGACGGCCTAATTAAGGGAGTCGGTGAGTTAGCTGTGTTCCGCTCTGCGGTTGACGTCTACATCGGGACTCACTCTGTTTCGTTTCCTCAGGCTCCTTCCAACATGAAGTCAGTGCTTCAAGCAGGGTGGCTGTTGACAGTGGCAGCTGGCAACTTCATTGTCCTTATCGTAGCAGGAGCGGGCTCGTTCAGCGAACAGGTACTGGTGCAGACAGAGATCGCGCGTACCTCTGTCTTCTCACCTGTTAATCGTCATCGCGATGACCCTCCCTAGCTGTCTGTAGATACACGTGGTCCTCTTGGCTAACGGCTGAGGAGAACTGCCAGACCAGCCAGACAGGGCAGATACAAAAAGGCCTTATGGCCAAGTGCGCGCTGATGCTTCTTATTTCTACTTGGAAAATAACCAGATGTAACCAGATGGGGTTAACATACCTACACGCTCATATGGTTTTACTACCAAAGGAAACATCTTTCCTGGCCTCAGCGAATGCGGCTCAGTGGCCCCAAAGCAGGCGTGTTATCCAGAAAGTTTCACAGTACCTAAAGTTAAAGCCATCCTAAAGGTTGTCGTAATTTTTCCCATTAAAATAAAATGAGGGCTTTTCTGGTTCTGGAACTCTCCATCAGCACTCAGAATCTCTGCCTCATGAGGGAGCTGTCCCTTTACCCCATCAGACTCATTACTTCCCCCACCAGGTCCCATCAGAGCCTGTGCTAATCCTGCACGCTCATGACCTCAACGTTTTGCCAGAAGATAACATGGGGGTCTTACCTGCGAACATTTCAGCACATTCTTTTTCCCTCAAGAGTACTCTGCCTGGTGTGCTCTGGGTCCCCATCCTTCCAGGGGCCAGCTATTTGTCTTAAGACTCGGGTTTTTCGGAAATTTTGTCTCATCTTCTTAAAGTCCTGGGTGTCTGCACTCCAGAGCCGTTCCAAGAATGTGACTGTTACATTGGGCATTCAAGAAAAGCTGGCCATTCTGTATCTGTGGCAGTAGCTACCAGTTTCCCCTAACAACTTCATTTCCAACACCTTCGATCTGGATGTCTCTAGAAAACATACCCGCGATATATACATTCCCATAACCTGTATTGTTTTTGTTTCTTTCCTTGCTCCAACTTCAATTCCTTCAAAGTGGGCCGAGTATGTTCTGTTTGCGGGGTTGCTTCTGGTCGTCAGCGTAATATTTGCCATCATGGCCCGATTCTATACGTACGTCAGTCCAGCAGAGATTGAAGCTCAGTTTGATACGGATGAAAAGAAAAAGTACCCGGAAGAGAGTAACCCATATCCCAAGTTGGACTCCGACTTACAGACACAGCTGTGAATATCAAGAAGCAAGTGGAGGACGGATTGGGCCCAGGATGTGCCCAGGTGTCTTTCCCCTGGGGGCAGGACACTCTGTTGTATGGCCGCTGATGGGGAAGACTTCAGAACTGTGAAACAAACCAAGAAAGCTGTTCTCTAAGCAGCCAGCAATGAACCTAACACTCTAAAAGAAGTCCTTTTGTTTGTTTGTTTTTCAGAGAAGTCTTATTTAAAGCATACACACACACATACACATACTTTTACAACACTGAGTCCATACCCTGCCTTTAACTCCTTGCCTAACACACAAAGTTATTTTGGCCTAACTTGAATTTTTGAAATGGTGGCAAAGTTCCATATTGTTTGCATTCAAACACTCTATGGAAACAATGTTAAATGAGGCAAAAAGTGACTGTTTAGGCTTTAGAATGGTACACCATAAGGACCGGCTAGTAGGAACTGGTAACTTTACCTTCTGTTTTTAGTTTTGTCTTTCCAGTCCCTACCTCTTTTTAAATTATGTATAACTCAAAAAACTACTCAGATAAAGGCAAGTCATGATTTTTAGAGTTTCAATGGTATGAAATAAATTCTCATTCTTAAGAGTAAGCGTCTGTGTATTTGGGTGGGGGCAGAGTAAGAAATCCTTAACATTTCCTTTCCTGATTATAAAAGCTGTGCCCGCTCATTAAAATTTCCTCAGAAGGTGATAAAAGCATGAACAAAGCAAGACCCACATACAGTAAATTCCAGGAACATGAACTATCAAAGTTCGTTTCCTGCTTTTCTCGGGGTTATCTGTGGCTACACTGCTCTTTTCTACTAGGAGCTTCCCGTGTGCATATATTTATACCATCTCAAAGTGTTTTTCTCAATACTCGTGAGCATTTTTCTACTTGAATAAAAATCGTTCCAAAATATTATGAACACTTCCTGCCAAATTCATCCTATAGATATTTATCATATAACCATTCCCAGGTATCAGACTCAGAACGAGTCCGCTTTGGCACTCTTGGAAAAACGAGCAACAGTTCTCAGACAGACGTGTGCACAGTTCTGAATGTGGAAACTGGTTCCTGGGTTAGGAGCTTGGATCTCTAAGATGCTTCATGCACAAGCTTGTCATTGCAGTGTGGAGACGGAATGAAACAGACAAAGTCTAGAGTGAGAAACGCAAATGTAATGATCAAAGCTTGCTGAGGACCTTTTCTACCCTTTGGATCAAGTCCTCATTCCTTAACTGTTTCTTCTGTGGATATGTCACCTTTCTCTCTGATCTACCAACTTCTTCTAGTTCCTGGAATGCAATGGGTTCTCACTTCTAGTCAAAGGCAAAAGAAAAATCAGGTCTTGAGACACTTATTTTCTACCCACCCCTCGCCCACGCACTCCTCCTGGCAAAATGCTCTTCATATTCAGGATCCAGGCCACTTCCTCCAACGGTTTTCCTGTTCCCCAGTTTCGTTACCAAATTAAGTTGCATGGTCCCTGTTTGAGCCCTAGCCCAGCTGGGTTCAAGAAGGCAAATAACAAAACTGAAGCTGAGATGGACACAGCACAAGCTTTATTCATGGGCCAAAGAATGGAGAAACAGGAGGTAAGTTCACAGATCAACTTCTCACCCACCTGGTGAGAGGGATTTCATTTTAGAGTCAAGACGAAGGGAGGAGGAGTGAGGCTAATGACGGGAGGCATATGCATTAGTCTTTTAGCGCTTTTTCCGAGGGAGTGGAGCGCCACCGCATTTATCCTTTTTTGGTCCTTGATGTCCGGTCATGGCCTTTGGTAGGTGTGTGTCATTTGAGATGCTAATGTAGTAAAATCAGTGTATAATGAGACTCAGGGTCTGTTGGAGGTCAGAGTCGATTCGGGCCACCATCTTGGTCCCAGCTGGTTCCATCTGGGTTTGTTTTTTTTAATTAATTGATTTATTTATGGCTGCATTGGGTCTTCATTGCGGTGCGCAGACTTCTCATTACGGTGGCTTCTCTTGTTGCGGAGCACAGGCTCTAGGTGTGCAGGCTTCAGTAGTTGTGGCACGCCGGCTCAGTAGTTGTGGCTCGCGAGCTCTAGAGTGCAGGCTCAGCAGTTGTGGCGCACGGGCTTAGTTGCTCCGCGGCATGTGGGATCTTCCCGGACCAGGGCTCGAACCCGTGTCCCCTGCATTGGCAGGCAGATTCTTAACCACCGCGCCACCAGGGAAGTTCCCATCTGGGTTTTTTTGTTT
This sequence comes from Aethalodelphis obliquidens, assembly GCF_003676395.1. Taxonomy (NCBI): domain Eukaryota; kingdom Metazoa; phylum Chordata; class Mammalia; order Artiodactyla; family Delphinidae; genus Aethalodelphis; species Aethalodelphis obliquidens. Next base: position 11,668,129 of record NW_020837959.1, read on the forward strand.
GTAGCTTCCTTTCTTATCTCTGGACCCTTTAACTTAAAGATTTATGTTCACTCCTGCTAAAGGTAGGGGTTGGCAGGTTTTGAGCAGAGACCTGGAGCAGCTCTGGCAACAGTGTGGCTGTCTCTCCTCTGCACTCCTGTCACACACCCCCGGTGTGTTGTGACTCTCCAGCTTGCCGTGGGCCGGAAGCTCTCTGCATGTATCCTGTGATCCACTTAATTTCCGGAAGGTGGTTGGCCTCTTTGTGTTAAATAACAATTTAAAATCTCTTGGACCATGAGGGGTGAGATGGAAGAGGCTGAGGACTGAACCTTGAGCAGCGGTTTGAATGCGCCTCGGTGACAAGGTCTAGTGCGAAAGACTCGCTATAAGGGACTACGGATTTGCCTCTCTGGTCATTTCTACCCTCTAACTTACACAGTATGCCTTTGATGGAGGAAAACAACAGTCCCGGTGATGAGCTCTCAGCTCCATTACCTCACTCTCGTCAATAATCCAAAGAGAACTCATCCTAAATCCTCAAAATATATTCTGGTCCTAACCCTTCTTACAGCCGCTGGGTAACACGGGGCAACTCTTCACCTTTCAAATCTCATTTTCCTCTCCTACAAAACAAAGAGAACACGAGACAATGTGAAGTCTCTAAAATCCTCTGTTTGAGGGTACCTGGCACACACCAGGCTTCCAAATGTTGAATGAAGACCTGCCCCTCAATCGACTACGACATTAATATTGAGTATGCTTTGCAGTTGGACGAAAACATTAACTCAGTGTTAATGTGACCTCCACTGGCCTTTAAAGGATAAGAGGGGGGACGGGGGGCATCAGGGCACTTTGATCATCAGGGGTGAGTTTTCAGAGTGATCTTCCCTCTAATCTTCCCATTTCTTCCAAACGTAATCAAGACTGACGGGTGCGACCATGGGGGTTCTAGACAAAAGACTTTGGACAGTGGCAAGTGTCATGGGGCAGGAGTGGCCAAGGGGGACGCATGGGGCCAGATCCACAACCTCTGGTCTTCTGCCTTTTCCTTGGCCCCCATTTTTTTGTGCTTTACACCTTTCTCTAAGTTGCTGATCAGTGTTTAATCAAAATAATTCACTGACTTGAACATTGGCTGAGTGTTGAAGTACGATCCTACATGGGTTGGGGAGAGTATCTGGAATGGAAATGATTTCGTTGTACATAGCAGGATTTCATTGCTTATACCTAAAAGCCAGAATAGTTTGTGGGGTTTTTGTTTTGTTGTTTTTTTAAATTTTTATTTTGTGTTGGAGTATAGGTGATTTACAATATTGTGTTAGTTTCAGGTGTACAGCAAATTAATTCAGTTATACATATACATATATCTATTCTTTTTCAGATTCTTTTCCCATTTAGGTCATTACGGAATACTGAATAGAGTTCCCTGTGCTGTACGATAAGTCCCTGCTGATTATCTATTTTATATATACTAGTGTATATGTTAATCCCAAACACCTAATTTATCCCTCCTCCCCTTTCCCCTTTGGTAACCATAAGTTTGTTTTCTATGTCTGTGAGTCTGTTTCTGTTTTGTAAATAAGTTCATTTGTATCATTATTTTAGATTCCACATATAAGTGATATCATATGATATTTGTCTTTCTTTGTCTGACTTACTTCACTTAGTATGATAATCTCCAGGTCTATCCATGTTGCTGCACATGGCATTATTTCATTCTTTTTATGGCTGAGTAATATTCCATTGTACCATCTTCTTTATCCATTCTTCTGTCAACGGGCATTTAGGTTGCTTCCATGTCCTGGCTATTGTAAATAGAGCTGCAACGAACATTTTGGTACATGACTCTTTTTGAATTATGGTTTTCTCAGGGTGTATGCCCAGTAGTGGGATTGCTGGATCACATGCTAGCTGTATTTTTAGGTTTTGAGGAACCTGCATACTGTTCTCCATAGTGGCTGCACCAATTTACATTTGCACCAACAGTGTAGGAGTGTTTCCTTCTCTCCACACCCTCTCCAGCATTTATCGTTTGTAGACGTTTTGATGCAGAATATTTTGGACAGTGGTTATAACGTCCACATGAATCTTATTGGCCTATTCTTGTTTTGTTTCCACGTGTCTCCATAATTTTTTTTTCATTTTGTGGATGTTCTTTATTTCTTTCAGGGTACTAACATTTATTTTGCATCTATTTTAGACTTTATAAAGTTACTTTATTCAATGCATCTTCCAGTTTAATTTTTGTTGACCATTTTAGCCATAGATTTTTGTCATGCATTCTGGACTACTTCTGCAGCTTCATTTTTTTTTTTATAAATTTATTTATTTTTGGCTGTGCTGGGTCTTCGTTGCTGCACGCAGGCTTTCTCTAGTTGCAGCGAGCGGGGGTACTCTTCTTTTTGTTGCGGTGCACGGGCTTCTCATTGCGGTGGCTTCTCTTGTTGCGGAGCATGGGCTCTAGGTGCGTGGGCTTCAGTAGTTGCAGCACATGGGCTCAGTAGTTGTGGTGCAAGGGCTTCGTTGCTCCGCGGCATGTAGGATCTTCCTGGGCCAGGGCTCAAACCCGTGCTCCTGCATTAGCAGGTGGATTCTTAATCACTGCGCCACCAGGGAAGTCCTGCAGCTTCATTTTTTTTTATGACAAATAGAAGTAGTTAACACTTATTGGACACTGAATATGGGCAGACAGCATGTGTAGCACTTTACTGTGTCATGTTTACAAGCATGTGGTCCTTGCAATAGCCCTATAATTTAGATTCCTGTTATTATTCCCATTCCACAGAGCAGAAAACAGGCACAGAGAAACCAAGTAATCTGCCTAAGGTCACATCTACCATCTGGCTTAAGAGCCCAGGCTACCAGCCACTACACCAGCCTGCCTCTCACTGCCAATGGTTACTGGACAGTATGGATTAACTGAATTTAATCCTTATAACAATAATAAAGAAGGTGTTATTACCCCCATTTTAGAGATGAGAAAACTGAGGAATAACCAGCTTAAGTAACTTGCCCACAGCCATATACCCAACAGTTGACCAAGCCAGGATGTGAACCCAAGCATGTCTGAGTGGGGAGAAGTACCTCTCTTCTAATCACCAGGCTGTACTGTCTTTTTTCACGAAGTCAAATGCAGACATGTGATGGCAGGAGTGATGTACCAGGGACAAGGACAAAGGGGGCACTGGGGGGCCTCCAAGAAGCACGATCCACCCGAAATCCAGGTGGACACCCCAGGGCTGGCCTAGATGGGCAAGAGGGGCCGTGTGTAGGGAGGAGAGGCTGGTAAACCCTGCTCTCAAAGGATGAAACAGAACAGATTAAACACAGTTACCATGTTAGAGGGATCCAGGACCTCCTGTAAAGACCTTGTGACGTTCTGGAAACACTGGAACCCCCTCCCCCGTGGATCTGGGTTTTGCACGCCCCCATGGCCAGTGGGAGTCCTGGCGTTGGCGCCTCCGAGGTCATGGTGATCAGCTCTGAAGCTCGCCATGCAGGGGCCAGGGTCTCACGTGAGGGGCAGCCGGCTTGGGAGGCAGGGGTAGGTGTGGGCTACAAAGGAGGAGTGGCCAGCAAGTCACAGCAGGGGCCACAGACAGCGGGCAAGCTGTCTGGTTTCCTTTCTCACTGTGGTAAAACACATGGGACAAAGTTCATCGCGAACCATTTTGAAGTCTCCAGAGTCCAGAGGCATTAAGAGCATCCACTCGGCTACGCAGCCCTCACCACCGGCTGCTCCAGAGCTTTTATCATCTTGCAAAACTGAAACTTCATCCTCATTAAACACTACCTCCCCACCCCCTGCTCCTCCCAGAGGCCTCCAGCAGTTCCCCTTCCACTCACCTCCATCCTGTGACATCGGAGGCCTTTCAGGCTTCCTGGAGAAGCCCTGAGTGTCTGGGGCCTCCAGCTCACACCTGATCAAAAGCGATAAACAGGAGAGAGCCTGGGCCGCCCGGGGCTTCGAGGTGTGTCCGTGGGGACACAGCCCACCTCCAGCCCCTGCAGCCTGACCACGGAGCGTCTGTCCCCCCTTCCCAAATCCTCCTGACCTCTGACCACTCAGAGCCTCCAGGGTTTTTATTTTCTGGAATGTCTGGCTTGTTCTAAGGAGACTTCGAGGCTCAACAGATGTGTTTAAAGACTCATAAGGAGCAGGAGCCGGATCTGTAAGGTTGCTGTTCTGGTGCCCTTGAAACAGAGACCCTTGCACGTTTTTTTTGTTGTTGTTGTTTTTTCTAATATTTTCCAGTTGTTTTTTTTCTTTTAATTTAAAAAATAATTTTTGGCCACACCGCGTAGCCTGTGGGATTTTAGTTCCCTGACTAGGAATCGAACCCTAGCCCTCGGCAGTGAGAGCACAGAGCCCTAACCACCGGATCACCAGGGAATTCCTGAGAGCCTTGCATTTCTTAAGGTGGCAGGTCCCAGAGGCCAGTGAGGGGCCCTAAGAGCTTTTGCTGTGTGCAAGTCCGCCTTAAGTGCTGAATGAAGAAAGTGCTTCCCTTCACAGTTTCCGTTTCATACGTGGCTCCTAAATCAGTCTCTGCCCCCATCACCACAGGGAGGAGGAGGGAAGTGCAGGCCGTCTCTCACAGAACTCGCTGTGTAAGGCTTCCCAGCTCTGCAATTACCAGCAAAAGGTGCCGAGAGCCCCTCCTGAAACTGTACCTTTGGGCAGAGATGACATTCTCAGCTGCCCCATGCTGTTCAACGGATTTCAGTCTTGATAAGACTAACCTTCAATGAGTCATCAGTCTTACCTGGATCCTTGGTTTGGCTTACAAACCTGCAAAGAATTCTTAATATATCCCACTCAGCTACTAACAGTCACAACCCATGTGTGTCCAATAAGTATTAAGGCCCTACAGCAGGCAGCCCAGGCAGGAGGGAGGGAGCCCTCATGATGGAATTAGTGCCCTTAGAAGAAGTGAGAGCTCTCTCCCTCTCCCCACTGCTACCCCCTCTTTCCCTCCCTCACCCCTCCACCCCCAGGCAGCCGTCTGCAAGCCAGCAAGAGAGGCCTCACCAGAAACCAACCCTGATAACATCTTGATCTTGGACCTCCAGCCTCCAGAACTGTAAGAAAATTAATTCCTGTTGTTTAAGCCACTGAGTCTGTGGCATTTTGTTAAGGCAGCCCAAACTGGCTAATACAGGGTCCAACTGTCCCTGTTTGTCAGGGACTGAGGGAGTTCCCAGGACAATCCTGGGCAAACTGGGATGAGTTGGTCAGCCTAATTTAGAAGACAATGTATGTGCAGTGCTTGGGCTTCCTATAGTGCACGGCAAGTAGTAAGTGCTCTATAAACACTCACAATTATTATTTCATTCCTTCAACAACAATTATTTAGTAAGCACTTGCTCTGTGCTCAATGCAGTTTATTTTATTTTTTATAAATTTATTTTATTTTTGGCTGCATTGGGTCTTCGTTGCTATGTGCGGGCTTTCTCTAGTTGTGGCGAGCAGGGGCTACTCCTTGTTGCGGTGCACGGGCTTCTCATTGTGGTGGCTTCTCTTGTTGAGGAGCATGGGCTCTAGGCACGCGGGCTTCAGTAGTTGTAGCATGTGGGCTCAGTAGTTGTGGCTCGCGGGCTCTAGAGCGCAGGCTCAGTAGTTGTGGCACGTGGGCTTAGTTGCTCCACGGCCTGTGGGGTCTTCCTGGACCAGGGCTCGAACCCGTGTCCCCTGCATTGACAGGCGGATTCTTAACCACTGCGCCACCAGGGAAGCCCTCAATGCAGTTTAGTACACTAAGGGTACAAAATGGATAAAGCCTGCCCTTGTGGAGTTGGCAAGCATTTATTGAGTACCCAGACCAGATCGCCAGGGTCTAGCTGTGAAGAGTTTATGTAGGGATGTGTCAGAATGGGAGGACAAAGTTTGGGCAGGGAATGGCCCTCCATTGCTTCTCTCTGCTGTTCCCCGGCAGAAGCCACCAATCGAGGCAGTCACCTCGGTTGCTTCCTGTTTCTAAAAAACAGAAGCCCGAGAACCTGGGTAGCACCAGGGCCTGGTTAAATGACCACAGGTGTTTTGCCCAAGGGCCCTGGGCAAGCCCAGCCCCCAACTTTCCTTTTGACTAAGCAAAGACATGGCAAACTGCTCCCCTGGAAGTTCCCCAGTGTGGCCACAAGATGGCAGAAGAGAACATCCTTGGGAAAACTTGCCACAACATGCCAACAAAAGGCTTTTGTAAATGTCATAATTACCTTATTCGGAATTTTTCATGAATGCACATCAGAAGGCCTAATCATACACGGCGTATTTTTTTCTGGAAGTTCCATTCTTGGGACTGGCATTAGTGGACTCTATTCTATCTGGGACTCAGGTATAAATTCCAGCAGGGGTCGCTGTTCCTTGGGATGACACCAGGCAGCAGGTAGAAGCAACGGCCTTTGTGTGAATTGGGAAAGAAACACATTTATCAAGCACTTCCTACAAGCCAGAGTTTGCATTATCTAATGCACATCCTCATCCACTCATTTAATTGTGCAATAAATATTTATTAAGCTTCTCGTGGTTTCCAGGCACTGATACAGACCACGTAAACTAATAAATATATAATAGTGTCAGGTGTTGATAAATGCTATGAAACAAAAAATAAACAGAGTAAGGGGTGAAGGCTGGTATTTTAGAAGGAGTGGCCCAGGAGGGCCTCTCTGAAGAGGTGACATTTGAGCAGAGACATGCATGGAGTAAGGGAGCGAGATGGGGAAGAACATTCTGGAAGGGGTCCTAACAAGGGCGGATGCCTGAGATGGGAATATGGTTCGTGTGTCTAATAACAGCAAAGAGGCTCCCGTGTCTGGAGTGTGGTGAGCAAGGGGTGAGGGAGAGGTGACCCGGACTGATCGTGTAGGGCCTTGGGGGCCATGATAAGACTTTGGGTTCTCTCCTGTGCATGTTGGGAAGCTGTCAGACAGTGGTTCTCAATGCGGGCTCCCCTCAGAATCATCCGAGGGGCTCTAATCCCAATGCCTGGGCCTCCCTAGACCCAGAATCAGAACTCTGGGGTTGCAGCCTGGGCATCTGTTTTTTTCTAAACACGCCAGGGATTATTAGAAACCAAGGTTGAAGCCACAGCATTCGATATCGTGTGAGAGCACAATAGAAACTGCAAAAGCACGGCGCAAACACTGTGATTCGCGATAACGTGTGCCTTTCGGGAACAACTCTGGGTCTAGTAAGTGCGCGGAAGCATGACGTGGGTCACTGAGCACAGCTCTTTAATGCTATGAACTTTTTAAGTTGGAACCCCTATGTCCCATTAACAGCAGTGAATCTTTCCTGGGGAAAATGAAATTCCTAAAGCATCGTGAGTCATTAGAAGCTATGATGACCAGCATAAGAAATAGGATGATACAGGTAAAATACAGGCATGTCTCTGTTTCTATAAACTTGTCGGGTATGTTTAGATGTAAACTAACCAAGGCAAGGTTTGGATTTCCTCGGTGCTGTTGTTCAGAACAAGCATAATGAGATGCTGGTGGTCACGTCTCCAGAAACAGCAGAACTCCTCTCACATCCTCTCCCTTCCTCTGGGTCCTTTGTTTTCTTGTTCTGTTCACATCTGCATGTGCCCTGCTGAAGGCCTCTGTGGAAATGAGAATGCTCATTTTATTGAGCAAACATGTGTTGACTTTGATTCGAGAAAAAAATGTGTTGAGAGTTTCTTAAGAACATCCCCAGTGGTGCCTGGAATGCCCGGCAGAAGCATGTATAATTTTTAGATCATTTTCTCAAGCAAGGTGTGCCAGCCAAGGCCTCTGTGCCTTACCTTCGACATATCAGCACCTCCACACAGAGGAACTTTGAATATTACAAACAACTGCCCTGCTTGGACCCCATTTTGTTGCAAACCTAAGTATGATGGGATTCCTTCCTGGCCTGAGTTGGGGTCCCCATCTCTGCCCTGAGAAGATTACCAGCAGTTTGGAACATTGCCTCCATTTGCTGGAACTCTTTCCAGGAGTTCTACGGAACCCTGCCAGCCTCTCTTCTGGACGATCCTCCTTCCTGACCCCACTCCTCCAATCACTGGGCAGCAAAATACACCCTGGGGCCAAGAAGCCATAGACGTAGATGTTGAAACTGACGTTTCCCACCTTCAGCATAAAAATCAGTTAGGTGTGGCATTTAGCAGTGATGAAGTGCATGTGAAGCCTTTTGACTGGTCTTTGAAATTTCTGACTGCAATTTTAAAATAAATCAAAGAATGGTAGACCCTAAACAATGTGGTTTGGGCAGCAGAGATAGGAAACAGCACTGCACTAACCCTTCCTTTGTTCTTCTCCAGTGAGTGGTGGTGTGAAGCTTTCAGATTATGCTTCCCTTCATCAATAGCTTGGCAAAATTGTGTGCAGAGTGGCTGGTCACCTGCTACCTCAAGTTTATTTTTACAAGGTAGAGGTAAGGCACCCAGTAAGCTTCTCGCTAGAGATTTGATTGCATGAAATCTACCCACACCCACCTGAGTCAAACTAATTGTTCGAACCCAATCCATCTTGAATACTCTGTATTAATGTGGTATATTTTTTAATTAGTCTTTTAAAAATCAAATCAGTACATGCAAAGTCTAGAAAGGCAAAGATCTCTACAAGACTTGTTTGGAGAAATAGTCCGCCGTTTTCCCTCCCCTGGCCGATCCCCACTCCTTAGAGGTCCACTTTGAACTGTTGCAAACAATCTGATGGTTTATCTCCAAGTGGCATGCTTACATAACTACTTGTTGGTTTCTCAGTTCTCAACTTTATATATTAACTTCCTACTGTAGACAATGAGAATTCAGCTCTTCCTCACACCCCCCTGCCATTCACATCGGCTGCAAATGTGCACTTGTATTGGGGGGAGGGTGTTCCCATCCACTCAGTACAGCTTTATAGTGACTTTAGTTAGATTAATATTCACTGTCACATTGTTATGCTCATGTAAGTGCTGTTTTCACGTAAGCTACGTAGTGTACTAAGATTAGCTTTTCCTTCTCTGCAGATACTGTACTTTGGTTTCCCTGGAGTTACTTACTCTTTTAAAAACGTGCTTATTCTTCCATATATTTTTACTAATTCAGCCTCCAAATCTTCCCTGGTTTAGTAAATATCCTCTCAGTATGATCAAATACACTAAATGTTCTATTGATTTCATCATCTAAAAGAGGTTTCTTCTGGAGCCTTCTGAAGGACTCCAATCTGGAAGCCAGAAAGAGCCTTTTAAAAGTATCCTGGGGTCCCCTTCACCTCTCTGCTTTGTCACCTCCTGTCACCTTCTGTATCCCATGTCATCTTTTTTCTTGATTCTTTCCTTTTTTCTTCTTCTTTTTTTTTTTTTTTTTTCCTGATGGGGCACTTTTCTGTAGTAGCTTGCTGAGAAATGAAACATGGGAGGTAAATTTTTTCTAGGGTCTTGAATGTCTGAAAACGTTTTTATTCTACTTTCCCATTTGATCGACACTTAGCTGGGTGTAGAATTCCAGCTGGAAGCCATTTTCCTTGGGAACTTTGAAAGCATCCCTCCACTGACTTTGAGCTTTCAATGTTGCTATTGAAAAGCCCAAGGCATTCTGGTTATTGATCTTTTGTATGAAAACGTTTTTCTCCCTAGAAGCTTGTAGAATCATCTCTTGGCTTCTAGTAATTTGAAATCTCATGGTGAAGTATGTTGGTGTGGATCCTTTTTTTTTTTTTTTGCGGTACGCGGGCCTCCCACTGCTGCGGCCTCTCCCGCCGCGGAGCACAGGCTCCGGACGCGCAGGCCCAGCGGCCATGGCTCACGGGCCCAGCCTCTCCACGGCATGTGGGATCTTCCCGGACCGGGGCACGAACCTGTGTCCCCTGCATCGGCAGGCGGACTCCCAGCCACTGTGCCACCAGGGAAGCCCGGTGTGGATCCATTTTTATCCATTATGCTGGCTGCTCAGTGGGCCCTTTTTATCTGGAAACTCATGTCCTTGGATTTGGGGCCATTGTCATGAATTTTATTTTAATCCTCTCCCCTCCATTTCCCCTGCTCTCTTCTAGAACTCCTATTATTTAGATGTTATTCCTTCTTGAGCATCTAATTTTCTTATCCTTTCTCTCCTACATTTTTTTCTTTTTGTTTTACTTTTGAGAAATCCTCAACTTATTTTCCAAATTCCCTAATTTATTTTTCTTAATTCCTACCAGCTTTAATCCAAAGAGTCTTTTTAATTATCTGAATTGTTATTTTTGATGGTATCCAGCTTATATTTCATGAGGACGGTGTCTTCTCTCCCTTTAGACTATGCCCATGGGTATTTTAAGCATTCTTCCCCTATTTAGTCTCTGTTCCCTCCAAGTTGTTTTTCCCCAAATGTCTTATGATTCTTGGCTGTCTGCTCATGTTTAAGAGGAGGGGTCTGAAAAGCTGCTGGGAAGTTCTGTGCACAGACCCATGGTCTTCACTCTAAGGAAATATGGATAAGCCATTTTATTGCAGAAACCCAGAAGGTGGCATTTTTAGATTTTTTTTTTAGCTGATCCAGACCAGAGGGTGAAAGCATGACTGTCCTGAGCTCTGAATGGGGGGCAGGGGAGGAGGAACTTAGCATTCAGTGTGTAAAACTTCATTTACGTCCTATGTGTGCTGGCTGTCCCCAAGCCCTTGATGCTTGGTGTTACCCTCTCCAGAGACTAAACCACCAGGGAGGTGGTGGGGCGGGAGATGTACCCCGCTGTGCAGGAACGGGGTAGGGGAGCTTAACAATCAGATCCCATGTGTTGCTCCACCTTCATACCTGCTTCCTAAGGTGCTGATGCTGCCGATTCCTGAGGTGGGTGTGAGTGTGTGCATGGGTGTGTGTGCAACTTGAGTTATTTTATCGCTTCCTTACTATAAAACTTTGAATCCAGCTCTCTGCATTGGCTAAATCACTCACCACTCTTCTATCTGCTTTTCAGCTTCCAAAACTGTCAACATTGTTGTCTTCTCGCCAGTTTCTTGTGAGTTGATACATTTAAAAAAATATATTTCACTATCCTTACTGTCATTTACTGAGTTTGAGGAGGGAGTAGGTGTAAATATTTCTATCCAGTCCACATCTCTATCCAGAAGTCCGCCACCGCTGTGACCCAGGTGTATAATTGCAGCCTTCTTCTGATTGAACAGACTTTCTGTCTCTACTCTTTCCAGCAACTTGTTCAAGAGGCCTGGAAAAGCCACTTTCTCCCCAGGTCTAGTTTGCCGACCTGTTCTTCCCAAACCCAAAGCAGTCTTCCCGGTCCTGCAGAGGTTAGCTCGCTCCCACTCTCCTTCCGTTGGACTTCAAGCCATAAGCCCATTTGCAGCATCCACTCAGGACAGACTTGGTGGGGCTGAAAATCCAAGGACCCAGGGAGAGTAGAAGTTATTTATCCCCACTGACATCCTGACATTAAGAACCAGGCAGCCTCAAATTCTGATCTGGCCACCTGGCATCCAGGGAAGTTGGTTTCTGATTTGCTTTTAATTTCTTTTCCATCTGCTTAGACTTAAAAACAGGGAAAAACTCTAGTGGTGTACTTGCCTTTGGCTGCAAGTAACAGAAACCACAAGCCACACAGATGTAGGTAACGTGGACATGTTTTGGCTACATGATTGAAAGTCCAAAGATAGGACAGGCTGCAGGGTTGATTGATCCAGCTGCTCTACGATGTCATCAGTGACTCCATTCTTTCAGCCTCCATTTTCTTTCAGTTTTTCTCCATCCACATCATTCTCATTTCATTTTCCCCTCGTGGTTATAGGAGGGCTATGCCAGTAGCAGTGCTTCCTTAGTCATGGTCAATTTCAGTACACACGTAAGAGAGAAGAGACTTTCAACTCACAAATGGGTGTATGTGCATAGCATGCGACCCACGTCTGGCTCATCACTGTTAGCAGAGCACGTGCACAGCCAGCTCAGGTCCGGGCAGTGGGGAGGTTGTCAGGAGACCAGGACAGGGCAAAAGAGGTGAATGCCTTAAAACTAGGGTGGTGGCAATGGGACCAGGAAAGAAAGAAGAGTATTCAGGGGGACATCGTTTGAGGTGATTGGGAAGTCAAGTAGGAGAGCAACTTGAATAAGGCTGGGGAGGAAGAAGGACCAGTGGAGGAGATTTGGGGGCATGAGAATTTGGAGGGAGAGAAAAGCCCCCTTGGGGCACTACATCAGTCAGGCCCTGTTGTGGGCTGAACTGTGTCCCCCCCAAAAAGATACGTTGAAGTCTTAACCCCTGTTTCCTGTGAATGTGACCTTATTTGGAAATAGGGTCTTTGTAGATGTCAACAAGTTAGAGTAGGGTGGGCCCTTAATCCAATGTGACCAGTGTCTTTACAGGAAGACAAGAGCTATAGAGACACAGAGGGGAGAGTGCCGTGTCATCAGGAAGGCAGAGACTGGAGTGAGGCACCCACAAGCCAAGAATGCCCGAGCTTGCTGGCAACGCTGGAAGCTAGGAGAAATACCTAGAACGGAGTCTCCCCTGGAGCCTTCGGGGGGAACGTGGCCCTGCTGACAGCTGGCACTTTGAGTTTGGACTCCTGGACTCTAGAACTGTAAGGGAACGAAGTTCCGCTCTTTTAAGGCACCCAGTTGTGGTAGTTTGTTATGGCAGCCCTAGGAAACTCATACGGGCCCCCATCAGAAAGCAGATGGCGCCCTCGAAGTGGGGAAGTGAGAAGAGTCTGTAGAAACCATAAGCAAGAAAGACGGTGGGTGAGGCTGGTGGGACCAACACGATGATGAAGCACCTGGATTTGGTAAAAACCTTATTAGTACGAGACAGAGGCAAAGGGAGGGAGCAGGTACTGGAACCCAGAGAGGGCAGCTCAGCCGTGGGAGAGGGTGATGGTCCTTGACGGAGGGATGCAGCCAACCCAAGGCAGCCTGGGAGGAGAGATACCCTGACTTCCCTCTCCTCCTGCCTCCCACTGGCTGAACCCAACCAGAAGCCCGTGCAAGGAAGCCCGGTGGGCAGTTCACGTAGACAGCCTCCCGGGGCAGAGAGCAGAGTGGAGGTGGGCAGAGAATGGACCTGAAGGGGCCCCTGGAAAATATTCCTGGGAAAAAATTGGGGAATGTGGTTTTAGCTAGAACCTTCTGAGAGAAACTGTCAATAGGCTGGTTGCCTAACCAGCTGATGTGAACTAGCTTCGTGGTTCCCCAGCTGGAATGGGTCTTGGGGCAAGGGGCTTGGTTTGGGGCTGGGAGGCCACACCTCAAATCCCAGCTGGCTGCTCCAGATGGCCCACACGGGCCTTGCCTCAGTTTTGTTCCTGCCTCTGAAAAAGGTTACTGTGCCCAGGGACCTGTTCCTAACAACTCAGGACTCCCGTCACATTTCAGATTTAGGCTTAAAAAAAAAAAAAAAAGCGTAGCACATTATCGTGGAAATCACTCAGAACCTTTATTATGGCATAAAAATTAGGATTTTTAATAGCCTAATGAGAATTGAAAACTATACCTTGGAATAAAGCAAATAACCAAATTCCAGTTAAAAACTCTGAAGCCTGCTGTGCCCTCTCTCACTTGTGGGATTTTTTTGTTTGTGTTTTTGTTTTATTTCAAAATTGAACTTTTTACAAAGTTTTGCATTAAGTTTGTCATATTTTGCATCCATTTGTCGTTAAGGGAGAATAAAGTTATTTGGATTATACATCTCCGGAAAATGAAAAACAAATGAATTTTTTTTCTATTTAATTCTGAACTGCCTCAACGGCCGGTTTTTACAGAGGTATTTTATACAACAGCTGAACTCAACATTAATCTATGAACCAAACATTTCCAAGGGCAGAGGACTCAGAATTATAATAGTTCTGTTACAGAACAAAACCATCCATTACTATCCCTTTCTGCATATGCACAAGTCTTTCATTCTCATTAAATTGTAAAAATGATGAAGTAGTGGCCTCCATGAGATATGTAACATGCTTGTCAATGAAAAAATACATTTGAGGGAGAGGATTTTATTTATAGATGATCATAACCAATGTAGTCAGATCAATGTAGCCATGTTGGAGAGGTGTCCAATAAATCATTCCCATTTCGTAAGAGTTATCGTGAGCTTCCTCACCAACAGATTTGCACATAGTAAAATGGCTAGAGCTGGGATTTTTTTGGCCAAATGAGATGAAAGATCACTGTTACAAAAAAAGAAATAATTATAATAGCACTAGCTCCCATTTATTGAGCCCTTACGGTGCCTGATCCACAGGCATGAATTTATTTACTTCTCACGACAGCCCTGTGGAGTGGGCTCTGCTATTACCCATTTTACAGATGGGGCCCACGCCCTGTTCAATGACAGGCCATTTTTTTTGTTTGTTTGTTTTTTAATTTTATTTATTTTTGACTGCGTTGGGTCTTTGTTGCTGCGCATGGGCTTTCCCTAGTTGCGGCGAGCAGGGGCTTCTCTTCGTTGCGGTGTGCGGGCTTCTCATTGTGGTGACTTCTCTTGTTGCGGAGCACGGGCTCCAGGCGCGCGGGCTTCAGTAGTTGTGGCGCACAGACTTCGGTACTTGTGGCTCGCGGGCTCTAGAGCACGGGCTCAGTAGTTGTGGCGCACGGGCTTAGTTGCTCTGCAGCATGTGGGATCTTCCCGGACCAGGGCTCCAACCCGTGTCCCCTGCAGTGGCACGCGGATTCCTGTGATTTAACAGGGGTTTTCTCCCCTCTTGTGTAAGACAAAATCCAAGATTTGATTTTAAGAAGAGCTGTAGTTCAAGAATAAATTGATAAGGCATGAATTACAAGATTGATCATGAGAATAGAAAAAAGAAGCCTTAACAATGAAGTCATAGATTCTCCCTAAATGGCTTTGTGAAATTAACATTCCATGTAAAAATACAAGCTTTTGTTTGATTGATTAACTTTGGGAACTAGATTAACTAATTCTAAAGTTGACATGAACAGATAGACATGTAAGAATACCAGGAAAACCCTAAACAAGGAGACCATTGAGAAAGGACTGCCCTGCAGGATAATGTCAAGAACTGGATGAGAGTGGGAGATTTTACTCTTCTTGCAAGCCAGGAAGCTGCCCCACCACAGTTGCATGAGGCTTGTAGAAGACATGAGATCCCCCAGTACATCCAAAGTGTCGGCATCATCAACGTTTTCCTGTGTGGCTTCCCCAAGCCTTTCCCAGAGGTGACATGAAGAGGGCCAGGTGGGTTGCATTAAGGGGAAGAGACCCTGAGTTCAGGAAGCCCACATCATCATGGACAGGACCATGCCTGCCCTTTGCTTCCAGGAGACACTGCCTCTATCTTCCAAGGCTGTTTGCTACACACATATCCTTGATAGATAGCCCAGAACAAAGGCATCTTCAGCTCAAAAGATGTGCAAAAATGCAAGAGACCAAAGACAACTGTCTCCCAACAGATATTGTATTATACAATTTCTATAATTAAAACAGGGTCATGAAAAGACAAATAGAATGGGACACACAGATCAAATAGACCCCAATATATGGGAATTTAGAATTTGATAAAGGTGTCATATCAAATCACTGGGAAAAAAACATGAACTTTTCAAAAAATGGTGTTAGGGAAATAGAGTAGTTATCTGGGGGAAAATTAAGTTGGCTTCATATGTCACAATGTGCTCAGAATCATTCCAAATGAAGAAGATATTTAAATACCTAAAAAATTAAATACCTAAAACTATGTGGAATTGTGCACATCAAAGTAATACTTATATATATACCATCCTACTGGGAAACTTAGCTTTATTTGCAATTTTCTAATTTTCTAAAGGCCAATAAATATAGAAGGAATGATGGAGTTAGAACATTGCCATTTTGAACCATCATAGTAATGATTGATTAAAGCTAGAAATATCAATGGTGCTAAAACCACTAGATGAAGGTTTGGGGAATGTAATGGTTAATTCTGTGTGTCAGCTCGGCTGTGCCAGACATTTGGGGAAACACCAGTCTAAGTCAACACTGAAATCTGTAGTCTCTGAGTAAAACAGATTATCCTCCACAATGTGGGCGGGCCTCATGCAACCAGTAGAGAGAAAGCCTGGGGCTCCCAGAGGAAGCGGGAATTCTGCCTCCGTGCACACATCCTATTGGTTTTGTTTCTCTGGAGAACCCTAATACAATGGTATATTCCCACAATTAAATTATTCCTTGCAAAGGAAAAAAAGGGAACTTTGCAGTGGAGGGAGCTGGAGGGCAGTTCTTTAACCGAGGGGCCACCAATAATGGGAAGAACCAGCATCACATGCCCCTGAGGCAAGACCCTGAGAAGGATCTAATAGCATCAATGTGGCAATCCTGCCAAAAACGAACAACCCGATTCTAATCAGGAGGAAAGCTGATTGCAATCACAAGGAAACAATCACAGCTAAAACAGAGGGGGCTTCCCTGGTGGTACAGTGGTTACGACTCCGTGTTCCCAATGCAGGGGGCCTGGGTTTGATCCCTGGTCAGGGAACTAGATCCCACATGTATGCCACAACTAAGAGTTCGCATGCCACAACTAAAGAGCCTGCGAGCCACAACTAAGACCCGGTAAAACTAAAAAAAAAAAAATGTAATCCTGGACTAGATCCTGGATCAAAAAAAATTTTCTATAAAGGATATTAATGGAAAATTGGTTAGATAATAGGATGGCATTGTTAAAATCTCCTGACTGACTAATTGTACTGTAATTAGTTAAGAGAATATCTCTCTTCTTAAGAGAGAAGGAGGGGGAAGAGGGAGAGAGAGCAGGAAAGCAAAAAAGAAAATGTGTAAAAATGGCTAAAATTGGTGAATTCATGTAAAGGGTATATGGAGTTCATTATACTATTCTTATAACTTTTCTGATGTCTGAGATTTTTTTCAGGATAAAGAGTTTAAATTTAAGAAAGAAAACATAAGCATTGTAAATGTTTAAATCAAATATTAATAAGCCTGCTTTGAAAAGACAGACAGAAGGATTTCCAATTCATTTAATTACATGGCAAAAATTTTTGCACCTTCATGCCACTATTCTAGCCATATAATCAAGATGAAGTAAGGTGTTGCAGCAGTAAGCTTTCCACTTGCCCTCCCCCAATTATCTGGTACGAGTCCTCATGGGGTCCTCCCTCCCCACAACTGATACAATTGGTATAAATTCAAAGCCAGGTATTATCTGGCTTGGTACAAGAACTATTTTTTTAAATGCCTGTACCTATGATATGTTTTTCTTCCTTTACCTGTTTATTTTAAAGATTTCTTGAATTGCGGTTTATTTTGTCTTAAAGCTCTGATCAAGCCCCATTTTCATACTTTACAATATGGCAACTCTGCCATCATTACGGGATTTCAGCTCATGCGAAGTCAGGAGCAGAACCGGCCCATCCTAGAAAGTTGGGACTCAGCCCAGGAAGGGGTGTGCAGTGGAGGGACATTCTTGTCGGAAAACCCGACAATGGGCAGTAGGGGCGCAGCCCCAAGCTCAGGGTTTCAAGGGCCGGCTTTGGGGACCTTCGAGACTTAGGAGACAGGGCAGGGTCCCAGTCCTGGAGGACCTCTGGACAAAAGAACTCAGAGCGGAAGTGGGGACAAGATGAGCGTCCAGGTGCTAAAATGCTCATACCAAACAGGGCACTGGTCTCAAAGCAGAAGTGTAAGGGGCATCAGTGTAGGGTGAGCTGCTAGACCAGCGTTGTCACAAGCTCTTGAGGTCACAACTCCTTCAGCCATTTGGTTACCCTCTGACCTTTGCCTTCATTGTCCTTTACTCACCCCTCCCCCTGCCCCACCCCGACTTCCCCAAGGACCAGCCATTTAGAACTGTGCAGACTCAGTTTGACGGTGTCCTCAGTGACCACGGGTGCACTGAATGTTTACTTTGGCTGAATAGGAGTGACTGAGTGTTAAAATCAATACCTGGTTGACGTTGAAGCCAAATATCAAAGACTAAACTCATGGGTTACAAAAAAAAAATCTGAAATATCATCAAAAAGCATTTAATTATTCTTACAATGTTATAAAAATTTTAGAAGTTAATTTTTAAATTTGACATTTCAGTGTTGAAACGATTTCTCTTGCGGCCACGAAACTACATTTTCCCGATATTAGTCACTCACTTTCAGCGGAACTCGTTGGGGGAGCAAGATTTCTTTGGCTTGGCCTTGCAGGGCAAGGTACTGACGCTGATAATGTCACCAAGTTATTAAGCTTCCATTCCTCTTCAGTGGCAAGCGACAAAGGTAAAGATTTATCTATTCTTTAATGCCTGAACTTAAAGATTGATCAATGGGAATGATGCAAGTTCACTGAAACAATCCTGCAAACTAAGACCTGAGCTGTGCTTTAAGAATGATGCTTTATTACACATCGATATGTTACCAAACCAAACTCGGATCCGCTTGCCCTCACGCAGTAAAAACGATCTACTGACGGTAGGTGGCAGTGAAGGAAAGTGCAGCGTTTATTGCAGAGCGCCAAGCAAGGAGTCCAGGGCAGCACATGCTCAAACACCCAAACTCCCCGGTGGGTTTCAAGGAAGCCTTTTTAAAGGGAAGGTGAGGGAGGGGAATTTCAGTTTGTGCACTATTCTGTGATTGGTTGATGGTGAGGTAACAGGGCGGAGCCACAGGGGTTAACATTATCAATCCTTAGGAGCCCTAGGTCTGGGGGCTACGTGCTCCTGGTCATCAAGTAGTTAACTTCTTCCATTTGTGGTGGTTTTAGCACCTGTAAAACAACTCAGAAAATAGGCATCAGATACTATTATTATCTGGGTACTTCAGAGAGGGGCTGAAGCAGGGGATATGGGAGAGGGGTCTGTCCCAGCAAGGGCCCATGGGGTCCTGCTTAGTTACAGATATTTACTCATATTGGAGAATAAGTATTCAGGGATAACAATAAATGTGAACCTTATTCCTTGTATTCCTGGCATCAGCGCGCTGATTAGAGTTAATGGTAACCTAGGTGCCTGAGGTCAGGATGCCTGAAAAGACAAAGAAGTTGGCTCTTTGACCTTCCACAGGTGCGCCTGATTGCACAGCTGAATCAGATTTGGGCCGAAAGCCAGAGCTAAGCACGCTTGCAGCCTTATCTCTTATTGGGTATTTTTCGAGAAAGGTTTCCTGGTCTCTCTACCAAATATTTTTCGGGAAGGTGCGGTACAACAGGATTAGACCACATGCCTGGTGACTGCTGGGGGCTCACTTAAGCCTCTTTGGGGGATGGATGGCTCTGACCCCACAGCTCGACATACCTGTTCTCTCGGTAGGAACATAACACGCACAGGCAGAATCTGTCCTGCGTCCACACCATCAGAGCAGTGCCCTGCACAAAGCTGGCCATCAACTCATTTTCGTGGAAGGAATGAATGAGTGAAGCAATGAATGGATGTCCAGTCACTGGCAGCAATGGCAACATTTTATTTAAGATAAGACCAGCAAATTCCCTGCCTGAGGACATCTGGCCATGACCTAGCTAAAGGCAGAGGGTCTGACCTTATGATTTACTGGAGGTCTTTTTTGACCTCTGATAGCTTTGCTAGAAACCCACCTGGGGCCCCTGGGGGAAGTTTTTGAAAAGCAGGAGGCTCACTCCACCAGAGCCCTGGAAGCAGGAGGGAGGCGGGGCCGCATTTCCAGAGCGGGTAGGTTGCAAAGAGAAGGAAAGAGAACGTGGGCGCGCAACGCCTGTGGTGTTCTGGCAGCTCCCGTTCTCTTTTGCTTCCCGCTGCAGCTCAAGCGGCAGCCTTCAGAGTAGGGCTTCTTAAGTTGCTGTTGAATGGCTTTGACTCATCACCTGACGCTCGTTTTTTGCTCTCATTTTCCATTATGGAAACCTTATCTTGTGAGTCGGGATCGGAGATAAAAACGTGAGAATGGCGGAGGGCGGGGGCGGGGAGTGGGTAAAGGCTGTCTGGGGAGAAGGAAGGGGGACAGAAGCCCTCATAAATCCCTCCTTTGCCCAGAGGGTTTCTTCCGCCGGGAACGTGGAGCCCGCTGCCCTCGCTTTGGGCTGCAGGGGGCGGGCGGGAGAGAGGAGCTCATCCGAAAGGGGAAACTGCGCCCCCCCACGGCTGGTTTTTCTGCCTGCCATCCTCCCCAGCCTGGTCCCTCTAAACCAGGAGCCCCTGACTCCTGAGCCAGGTGTGGGGTTTTTAAAATCGAGGCATATTTGATTTGTATTATATTAGTGTCAGGTGTACAACATAAGTGATTCAATATTTTTATAGATTATACTCCATTTCAAGTTACTACGAAATAATGGGTGTATGTCCCTGTGCTGTACAATATATCCTTGTTGATGATCTATTTTATACACGATGGTTTGTGTCTCTTAATCCGCCTTGCCTGTCTTGCCCACCTCACCCCCACTGGTAACCACTGGTTTGTTCTCTATACGTGTCTGTTTCTGTTTTGTTGTATACATTTGTCTGTTTTATCTTTTAGATTCCATATATAAGTGATAGCAAAGAGTATCTGTCTGACATTTGTGGCTTTGGTAAGGGCAAATATAAATTAAGAATAAGAGGCTTAATTCCTCCGGTTGAAAGGGGGCGGGGAAAAGCCTTCTCCAACCTCTCCCTTTTCTTTCAGAATTTTTCTCTGTCCCTTCAAATGTATGTAAATCTTTTTATTGGACAGAGAAGCCACTTGCCACCCTTAAGACTCAGGGTCATTTCCTCGAGGACCTGGAGCCAGTCCCTTTGCAATGTAATATCAGGGAAGATAAGGCCCTGGCTCCCAGTTTCCCAGGAGGAGATGGGCCGGAATTGTCACCTGACTCTGCACTGTGAAACCCACAAATGTAATCGATGTACCCACTTAGCCACGGAAGAGTGAGGCGCTTCCTGTCTGCAGTCTCATTAGCAGGTTGCCTGCTTGATCGATAGTAAAACTGCTTTCTTTCTCTGCTACCATTGTGGAGAGGTTTTCAGGGTTAGGAGCGGATTGTGTTTTTAATTCTATTCCCCACACTTTGTACAGCGCCAGGAATGAATTTCATGTCAGGAACAAGCAGAGAGACAAATCCTCTTACTGACCTGACGAAGGCGGTCCAGGCCCAGCGCTCTGTGGCTTCTCTCCCAGATTTTTAGCCGCTGATGTTTGTACTTGTGGGCTTTGAATTGTGGGCAGAACATGCTCTGTGAGCATCAAAATATGGAGCCTAAATCTACAGGAACGGGATTTCGGAAGTGTCCTGAGACGGCTGCTCTTGGCCCACGTGCTTTGATTCCATCTCCAGCCTGAGAGGCCTGGTGGATGGTGAGATTCCTGTGAATCGCATCACCCCAGGTGGCACCAAATCCCTTGCTCGCTTATCCTGGTGCAGCCCGCCCTGGGCTGTGGCTGTCCTCAGTCAGCAAACCAGCGAAATCAGAGGCCCTCCCACTGTACGGGACATGATTACCTGCCGCAAGACACTCCCCTCCTTTATTGCCAGCAATCTTTCCCTGAGTCCCACCCCGGGACTCTCAGCGGTTGGAGCTGAATCAGCTTTAATCGGCGTCTTCTCTTTAGCTACCCAGAATCACCTGGGGAGGCTCTGCGGGCACACTCACACCTTAATCTGTTTGCTTTTTGCAAATGTCCACCAAGACCTCACACTTGGGATGGAGCTTTGGAAGGAGAAGATGAGGACTGAAGAAATATGGATTAAGAAAAGAAGTTATTTTAGAGCTGGGCATGTAAATGGAGGGCACCATGGGGGAGAGGTCTGTTAGGACATTTATGTACAGCCCAGAAAGCCAGCCGGCTAGGTAAAGTCAGACTTGTAGGAGGTCAGACCATCATCTCCAGTAACCAGTCCAGGAAGCTAAACAATAACCCTTCTAGCAACTGTCCCAGAATGGCCAGGACTTGCTTAATAACTGCCAGCTTCCCTAATTTTCATCCTCGCTTCCAACTTGGGGCCAATCAGAGAAAGCCAAACATGCTCCCCAACCAATCACATAGAGGCCCTCTTCCTAGTTGTCCCGCCCCCCCAGCTTCCGCAGGCCAATAGCCTCCAATCAGGGCCCAGGTGGAGCCTTCCCTTTTCTCTTCTATGAAGCTCTCCCCTTGCCCTGCCTGCCCTCGAGTCTCTGCCAAACACAAATGATGGTGGCTGACTCCCTGCTACAGCAGGCGCTGAATCAATAGTGTCTGCTTCTCTCATTTGGCTCTTTGTTTATTTCCACAAAGGTAAGACCACCTTCTCCTGTCAGAAGAGAGAAGGCTCCTTCCAGGGCGGGGGGTGAGTGGAGTGAGTGATGGGTCAGTGTCCTCTCCTCCTGCCAGGGTAAGTCTGTGTGCTGCATCCAGGGGGCCAGAGCTGCTTTTTAGGACTGGGAGCAACGTTCATGGTCACCACAGGCAGAGGCTTATGAAAGAGGTCTTGCCACGTGCCAGCTCTTCCTTCCAGAATCCTCACACCGTCCTCCCAGACGGTCCTGCCATCGCATCCCAGCCTGCCCTCCCCAGGGCGGAGATGATCAGACAGGGGTCTGAGCTGGTGTTCTGGAAGCGCCTTCCCCACGTGGGTGTTCCAGTTACTAAGCCATCAGGTCTGTGGGCATCATTTTGGAGTGTCATGGGAAGTGACTCTCTGGCCCGTCTCCTTTAGAAAGCAAACAAAAGCCCCACTGGCGGTCACCCTGGCAGAGCGGTAGGCACTGTGGCAAGTGGCAATACAGCTGCAGGCAGGAAGGAGAATGCTCTGACAGACCCTGACAGAATGGGCAGCACTGTGCTGCTTGGCAACCGCTTGGGGTACCCTGACGGCTGGTGATAGCAACGATCAGATACAGAGGATGGGCAGCCTGACCTCTGCCTTCAGACAAAGAATGAATCAGGTTCCCGGTAGACATAGTGAGTTAGACCTCATGGAATAGAGTTTCATGTACTTTCTCCAGCTCTTCCTTCATGAGGTGGCCTAGCTTTCCATGAAAATATTCAGAGGTGTCCCTAACCTTCATCCTTTACACTAAAGCCTCAGGGAAACTGATTCTCCTGTATTTTTTGAGAGTGTTAATTCAGCCATGTGGGATGTTCTGGGGGTTATAAAGAAACATCCATGAGCAGGCCCCCAAATGTCTGTTCCCATCAGAGACTAGATTGGACACTAAATGTCCTTGCTAAGTCCCGTATTGTTCTTGTGTTTGTTTGGTTTTGTTTTTGTTACTGTCCACAGAAATCCTGTAGACCTTACAGATTTAAGGCACTGGGATGAAAAGAAAGGAATCAACAAAGCAAATGCCAACAAGCATCTGTGTGCTGATGCCACTGGGTTAGGGGGGTGTTTAGATTTGATCTTGTCCTCAAAATGTAGCCAAAAATGGATGCAGAGCTGTCCCTTGGATGGTGACAGTAGTCATGTTCGCTTGGTCTGAGAATGTTCTCAAAATGATGCTCATGGGACTTCCCTGGTGGCTCAGTATTTAAGCATCTGCCTGCCAGTGCAGGGGACGTGGGTTCAAGCCCTGGGCCAGGAAGATCCCACATGCCGCGGAGCAACTAAGCCCGTGCGCCACAACTACTGAGCCTGCATGCCACAACTGCTGAAGCCCACGCGCCTAGAGCCCGTGCTCCACAACAAGAGAAGATGCTGCACTGAGAAGCCCACACACCGCAATGAAGAGTAGCCCCTGCTCACAGCAACAAAGACCCAATGCAGCAAAAAAAAAAAAAAGTATGTTAAAAACGACGCCCGTGTGACTACTCAACGTGGTGAATGTACTGAATTTCACTTTATGGACCTTTTTTGCGTCCAGAAAAATGCTTTCAAAAATCCCTCAGAGGAGAAATGTCGAGCATTATCAAACTCCCCTGTCTCTACCATTATGTTCCAAGCCCTTTTTGGCATAATTACTACATCAAAGGCCATTATCAGCGCTGGGGGTCACCTCGGCCTTTCTCATTTTTAACTGTCAGTCATCACGCTGGAATTTTTTTCACTTCCTGTTCCATTTTTGTGCTTACTCATTTTAATACTTCCTATCTGTTACTGCACCTTATTTTAGCCAATACAGTGTTCCACGGAATTAAAACTCCATTTAGAAGAAAGCACGTGAAAGACAAAACTAAAACGTGCTAACCAACAGAGACCACTAAGCGTCCCAGTGCTGCTGTTCTTTTCATTAGAGGCGCACAGTAAAGGAAACGCACCTCATCTGACCTCGATGCCAGTGCATTTTGGAGCACGTGCATTGGCCTAATGATATGAAGATGCTCCCATAAAACAACTTACCAATTGAAGAGCAGTTAGTTGAATTTTTTTTTAATTATGATGAGGCAGGGTACAGTTTTTTCTTAATAAAAAAATTATAACTCCTAGGCTAGGCCATATTCTTTTCTCATTTTAAGCAGTGTGTCCTCATTTGGTCTGGAAATGTCAAAGAGAGCCTGAATGATGAATGAAGGAGCTTAGGAGAGGCTCAGGGCCCTGCCAGCACTTTGCTGTGTTCTCGGGGAAAACAGTTAACCGTTCCTGACCTCAGCTTTGCCGTCCTGCTTGCTCTTAATCATATTGCAGAATACAGCGCGATTCCAAAGTGAACGAAGGTGAGGCTCCTGGGGTTGGGACAGAACCAGCAGATACGAGACAGTGGCCGACTCCAGATCAGCCAGAGAGGCTGTGCTCATAGTCTACAACGCGTAAAAGCCATCGACGTCAGACGTTTCCTACCAAAATGGTTTCTCAAGATCGATTTCTTGCCTTACTGAGCATCAAACAAAAAATTACTTTTACGTTTCCCATGGCAACAAGCATGCATCCATCCCGTGGATAGATATTTTCACGGGCTTTGCCACAGTTGTTTCCCGGGACTCTGAGCCCCTCTGCCTCAGCCCCAGTCGGGAGCATCGTAGTTTTCTGACTCTTATTCTCAGCTTTTCGTGTTGGAGCATATAGGCCAACACCTCCCTTTCCACTGCATATCAAGTCCTGCTGCCAGAGGATCAGGCCTGAGAGTGGTATCCCCTGGATACCATAACGTCACAACCCCACGTTATGCTACCCCTGGGTCTGCTGTCATCTTTTTTTTTTTTTTTTTTTGCGGTACGCGGGCCTCTCGCTGTTGCGGCCTCTCCCGCTGCGGGGCACAGGCTCCGGACGCGCAGGCTCAGCGGCCATGACTCACGGGCCCAGCCGCCCCGCGGCATGTGGGATCTTCCCGGACCGGGGCACGAACCCGCGTCCCCTGCATCGGCAGGCGGACTCTCAACCACTGCGCCACCAGGGAAGCCCTGCTGTCATCTTTAAGACTTTCTTGATGTTGGAGCCTTGCGTTTCTTCTGGACTTTGATCTTCACCACTGGCGTGTAAGACTTCCTTAACTCCAGACCATCCCTGTTCAGCCCTGGGTATCACCTGATCCAACAAGCTGGAGTCCCTAGACTCCTGGTCCTGGCTCTGCCCAACATGGCTGCCTCATGTACCTCCCCATGGGCCTCTAGCCTCAGTGCGACCAAAGAGGAGGAGTTCCTGGGCCAGAGCAGGCATGAGGTGGCCTCAGAGTCATTGTTGGAATCTCCGGGAATCCGCCTCACAAGACACTGGCGATCATGATGGCTGTCTCTCTAATCCAGTGTGGGCCCCAGACAAGCAGCATTAGCACCATCTGAGAACTAGTTCGAAATGCACAGCTGTACTTAATCAGAAACTCCGAGCCTGGGGCCCAGCCATTGGATGCTTTAACAAGCCCCGCAGGTGATCCTGACATAGACAGGGAGCGTGGGATGCGGATTTTAAGGAAGGCTTTGCTGAAATGCTGGGCCCTTCATGTACCTCCTTGTGATCTAGACTGTCGCCTGGAGAATGCACAGCCCTCAGCTGGCCCACTGGGCTGACAGGACCTGACCATAACCCTGGGATTTCTGGAAGGCATCAGTAAGTCATCTGGATACCCAAAGACAGCAGTCAAAGATTTCCTGAAACGAGATCCTCACGAAGATGGAGGAGATACAGCACAAGCTGCATTGTATCACCACCCCTTCGGAGCCCACTACCCTGGCTGGAAGGCCGTTGTTGTCTTCGACTCCAGAAAACAGACCGCATTGTAGTGGCCCCAAAGGACCACCCAGTGTAGACCGTGGCTGAGCAAAGTTGATCTGGAAATCCAGGACTGAGGGTAAGTAAGGGCCCTGATTTTGAATTTTATGCATCCAGTAATCACTGAAAAGGAACATGTTGCCTTGCTTTGGGGTGGGGGTGGATTCCAAGACACCTGGAAAGTTGTAGGTTAGAATAAATTCTGTCTCAAGTTAATTATTCAGTTTTTCCACTTATTGACTAATGTGCCAGGCATTGTGCTAGGAGTTTCTTGGTTGATCTGCAGAAAACTGTGTGTGAAACCGTTTGCTGGTGGAGAGATGTCAGGCGGTGGAAAGAACTGTGCCTGGAGTCTGACCACTTGGGTTGGGGTCTCAGCTCTGCCACTAGCCACCAACTAAGTACAAACTAAGGGATAAACAGTACTGGGTTCGTGGGCTTTTTTGGTGGCTCAGTGAGAAAATGCCTGATCAATGCTCAAGAAGTAAGTTTCAGTTATGAGTGGTTACTCCCTTTTTAAGGGACATAAGCAACAAAAAGCTTGGAGAGGCAAACCAAAGGTGCTCAGCGCTGGTGGCACATTGGAATCACCTGCGGGGCTTTGCAAAGCCCAGTAATTGGCCAGCACGGCCCCTGCGGCTGAAGCTAGCGGCTGAGTGAGTTGCCTGAGATCTCACCGCCGGCAGGTGGCAGGGCTGGGACTTGAGCCCAGGTGTCCTGACACCGAACGGTAACGAGCCAGTTCAGGGAAGCGCAGGTAACACCTCCAAGTCACATGGCAGAGGTGGTGTGAGGATGCCAGCCTCTGCATGGCTTCCCCATGACAAGACTTACTTGTCACCGTGGGGATGGTATTTTCCCAGCGGGTCCAGTTCAGAGTCTGTCTCAGGTGGTGCTGATCTCAGCAAGAGTGACCCTTCGCGGACATAGACAATGTTTGAAGTTGCAGAGAAGGATCTGAAGGTTTCCTTCTGATTAAAGGGATTACTCGGCCACTTCAAAAAGAAGGAAAAGGAAAAAAAGAGAAAAAAGCTGCTTCCTGACATTATACAGAGCTGACTAATGAATGAAGCACATTCATACTTACTTACCAGCTCTGTCACTTCCTAGCTGAGTGTCTTTGTGCAAGTTACTTAACCTCTCTGTTTCTCACTTTCCTCATTTGAAAAGTTGGGATGATAGGGCTTCCCTGGTGGTGCAGTGGTTGAGAGTCCGCCTGCCAATGCAGGGGACACGGGTTCGTGCCCCGTTCCGGGAGGATCCCACGTGCCGCGGAGCGGCTGGGCTCGTGAGCCATGGCCGCTGAGCCTGCGCGTCCGGAGCCTGTGCTCCGCAATGGGGGAGGCCACAACAGTGAGAGGCCCGCGTACCACAAAAAAAAAAAAAAAAAGTTGGGATGATAATATCAATAGTATGTATCTCAAAGTGTTTCTGTGATGATTGGATGAGATAATATATGGAAAGCCCTAGGAATAGTGAGAGGCATGTAGAAAATGGGCAATTATTAAATTCAGATTTCACAAAATTGAACCCGAGTTTTCTAAGTCTAGGTCTAAAAGTCCCCTCCTTCTATACCTGCACTGCATTGGCCCTGTCTTTGTCATCTTTCACCTGGGCTATTCGGTGGCTGCCCTACCTGTGTCCCTGTCTCTAGGGCTCTTCCAGTTCCTCTTTCCTCCTTTTTATTTATATATTTAAAAAATTTTTATTTAGTTTGTTTTTATTTTATTTTTCATAGTAAAAGTAAAATACTTTACTTTTCATTGTAAAGATAAAGTAGCAGTAGCAAAAAGTGTGGGGTGAGAAAAATCCACCAACAATCCCACTAAATCTGATGTAACTCCTGGCGGCAGTGCTACGTCCTAAGCACAGAGTTCTTTCCGTCGTGGTTCTCACTCTTGAGAGTCCACAAGAACCACCGGGACGACTTGGGTAAAATTCAGACTACTGAGCTCTAGCCTCAGATGTTCTGATTCAGCAGATGCAGGGCTGGAGACCTAAGTACTTCTGATGGCGTTGTCTTTGAGAAATACCCTCGTGGCATCGTGCACGTTCCTATCCTATGTCACCTATTCATGGAAGTGTTTCACCACAAGCACCTTTCCTGGTTGCCACACAAGGCTTCACGACCGTAACCTGGCCTCCACAGGCCTTCCATGGGTCCTGATATTCACTTGTCACAGTTTGGGTGTGTTTTCCTAGCGACCCAGCTCAGATTCTTTCTGTGGTTGCACCGATCTCAGATAAAGGGTGCAGGAATACAACATTCCATCACAGGGGGGCACGGCCATTTACCTCTCATGGAACCTTTCAGTTGAATCTGTGTAAACTATCCAGGCACATCTGTGTGCGATTAACCCAAGGTAGGGTCCAGGGTGGAGACGCAGACCCCGAATCAACCCACTGGGCCAAGACCGAGTCTGGAGCAGGAGATTTAAGACTGCAGAAATTCCAGAAGCCAGTGGCTGGAGCATCTGGAAGAAGACTCCGAACCACCAGGGAAGAGACTAGGATGAGCGAGGGCCCAGGGCTGGGATCACCCTGCACGACCCCAAGAGACAGCGCCTGGCTGGTCCCCCCGGTCCTCACTCTGTTAACCACGTTGGCCGTACTTCTTCTCAAGACCTCCTGTTGAGTTTACTGCAGTAAAAACCTTTTATGCCTACTGACTTGCTTGCTCATCCATCTGTCCCATGGCTCTGGATTTAAAAGGGCCTCTCTTTTCCCCACCCCTTGTCTTGGTTAATTAGTAAGATCATGTTCTCAGCCGGACTGATGGGAGGACAAGATCCTGACGGCAGAGAGAGAGCCCAATATTCCGGTGGTTCAGCGGCCGTGTGGCCTGTCTTCCCTCTGTCAGTGTTGTCAACCGGGGGCTGAAAACCATTTTTAATACCTTGTTACTGAAAGACTTCCGCAGAAGCAAGATGGTCCCTCATCTTGTCACCATGAAGGTCGCCCAAGGCCTCCAGCTCTGTTTCCAGGATCCTTAGCACTGCGGGTCCTGTGATTCAGACTCACCCAAAGGTGAACAGGCCGGACTCAACAAAACCAAAATGCTCACTTATTATTTTACAATAAAAACAGGCAAGTCTTCATTTTAGCTGGTCGACAGAAAAACATGACCTCAGAAAACCTCGTCGAGGTCAGAGTTGCACAGCGAATACAAAATTAAAGCCAGATGCTGTAAGAAATATTTCCACCACACCACGGTCATGTAGTAAGTTTCCGTTCTTCGCTATCGAGACTGTTCTATCCTGTCCGTGAACCCTTTTCCTCTGATTCTTGGTGCTCTGACCCATTCCTTTTCCTTCATCTTTCCCTTTTCAGGGTCTCGAGCCAAACTCTCTGAACTAAACTCCCGGAACTATTGTTTTATCGTCAGCCTTTGGGCGGAGTTTATGCCAATTTAAATTGCACTTCCTCATACAACTTGGTGGTTTTATGATCATTTCTTTTTTTTTTAAATAAATTAATTAATTTATTTTTGCCTGCGTTGGGTCTTTGTTGCTGCACGCAGCTTTCTCTAGTTGAGGCGAGCAGGGGCTACTCTTCCTTGCGGGACGTGGGCTTCTCATTGTGGTGGCTTCTTTTGTTGTGGAGCATGGGCTCTAGGCGTGTGGGCTTCAGTAGTTGTGGCACATGGGCTCAGTAGTTGTGGCTTGTGGTCTCTACAGCGCAGGCTCAGTAGTTGTGGCGCACGGGCTTAGTTGCTCCGCAGCATGTGGGATCTTCCCAGACCAGGGCTCCAACCCGTGTCCCCTGCATTGGCAGGCAGATTCTTAACCACTGCGCCACCAGGGAAGTCCCCGATCATTTCTGATAGCTTCTCTTCTTGGCCAGTTTCCTCTTCACCTAGTCCTGGGCCTTCCATGCCCTCCTGTGCCTTTGAGTTCACATAATCAAGGAAGAGGAGCTTTGGAAATGTCAGGGCTTGGCTGCCAGGCTTGGGAAACTGGTTTTACAGGAAACTTGCTACGGTGAGAAACAGGCTTTACAGAAAGGGCGTTGGCACAAAGGCGTCTTGAGCATGTAGGAACGTATGTATGTCTCGGACACAGCGTCGGGGCAAGGGCCAACTCCTGTGTCCACTTAGGCAGACTGGTGAGGTTAGTCTTCATCCAGGCAAAGCTTCCAGGCACAGGATCTCCAGGGGCTGATGATGTCACTGGGGCAGAACTGCAGGACTGGCCATGACCCTTTACCTACTTTCTGTGCCCTTTGCAAATGACAGCCTGCCACAGGGGACTAGTCCGGAAGCCCCCGCCCTGTCTTCACTTCTCTCATCCCTAAAGCACGTCTTCTCACCTCGGCATCATAGACATTCGGGGCTGGGTCATTCTTCGCGGTGGGTAGGCTGGTTTGTGCATCGGAGGGTGTTTAACAGCATCCCTGGCCTCTGCCCTCTAGGTAGCAAACATCTTCCTCGTTTATGACAACCGAAGGAAGAAGTGTCTTCAGACGTTGTCCAATGTCTGTGTCTTCGGACGTTGGTGTATATTCCCTGCAGTGGGGAGTGAGGCCCGACCACCTCTGGTTGGGAGCCACAGGTGTAAGAGCGACCCTGTGCTTTCAGAGTCTCAGGGAAGAGGCCAGGAAGGGAAAGCAGCTGACACTAGCTGCCTCTAATTTCAGGTGGGTGCGGAGGGAAAGACCGAAGGCAGAGCAGGGCTGGAGCAAGCCGCACTTCCTGAAGCAGAGGGCTCTGACGCTCCTCTGCCTCTACATCTCAGAAATTTGTTTATACAGCCAATCGTTATATATGCTAAGCACAGAAATCTGCCCTTTTGGGGTACTGGCCAATTTCAGAGCCATCCCCACCCCCGAAGGCTACCCACATCTATTATGTTTACTCAACTAAACAGGATCTTGAAAAAAAAATTTTTTTTTTTTAAAGAATAAGACTTTATTTTTTAAAAAATCCTCCAAGCAAAGTTCTCAAAGCCAGAATTCATCACCAGCATCTTAAGAAGTAGTATTTTTGGGGCTTCCCCGGTGGCGCAGTGGTTGGGAGTCCGCCTGCCGATGCAGGGAACACGGGTTCGTGCCCCGGTCCGGGAGGATCCCGCATGCCGTGGAGCGGCTGGGCCCGTGAGCCATGGCCGCTGAGCCTGCGCGTCTGGAGCCTGTGCTCCGCAACGGGAGAGGCCACAACAGTGAGAGGCCCACGTACCGAAAAAAAAAAAAGTAGTATTTTTGTTGTTGATGTCGGCCTTGCATGAACAATACTGAGAGTAATTGAAAAGAAAAGAAAAACTCTACTCTTAGGCCATCCCCCAAGTCTGAGGCGTTCATCTGTCACTTTCCTTCTAGTTCTCAACTATACAAAGACATGTCTTCCTCACACACTAAACTCCTGAGTAGACCCACCCTCAAGTTCCCAGCACCACCTTCTAATGGACATTTATGGGATAGGCATACATGAGTTGTTCTTTTGGTCTCCAAAGATATTTTTAAAGAAAACGTAAACCGATGCATATACATTGGCAACAGTTATTTCAGCTGTGGCGTGATATTTAGTAGAGGGCGTCTAGGAAGACCGTTTCAGTCTTGATTCCCCAGCTGCGTAATCACTCTACTTTAATGACGGGACTTTAAACCAGAAATGACCTTAGGAGTCATCCAGGGTGCTCACTTTACAGATAAACTAACTGTGACCCAGATATGGTGACCACTCCACCAAGATAACATGAAGAGTAAGTGGCAGGACTGGGAAGAAATCCCAGGCGTCCTGATGCCATGACCGAAGCTGATGACTTTTCAGCAACCCCTTCCCTACTGCACACCCATAAAAGGTTCCTGAGGGGAAGGACCAGTCAGAGCAAAAGTATTTATAAGGAAGCTTGTACAGCCGATTTTCACAAAGGGCTTGAGTTAGTTTCCCACACTGCCAGGATGAGGGTTCTGGGTTTGTGACGTTTCATAAAAATACGAGTTTAATCTGCTTTCTTACTTTGAATTGTGAGAGTGCTTTATTCAACTTGTTGTGTTGTTGTTGTTTTGGCCACGTTGCTCAGCTTGTGGGATCTTAGTTTGGGATCTTAGTTCCCTGACCAGGGATCGAACCCAGGTCCATGGCAGTAAAAGCGCTGAGTCTTAACTACTGGACCGCCAGGGAATTCCCAATACAAGTTTAATCTGGCCCCTACCATTTATGAGCACCTAAACCTAGCTGAATTGCTTAACTTCTCTGAGCCTTGGTTTCTTAATTTGACAGATGTCAGTAATAACACCTACCAAGTATATATTAAGGATCTACAAAACATTCTATCCTTTGGACAAATAATCTCCCACTTGGGAAATTTTATCTTTAAACAAAAATTCTGGGGCTTCCCTGGTGGTGCAGTGGTTAAGAATCCACCTGCCAATTCAGGGACAAGGGTTCAATTCCTGGTCCGGAAAGATCCCACATGCTGCAGAGCAACTAAGCCCATGCACCACAACTACTGAGCCTGCACTCTAGAGCCTGCGAGCCACAACTACTGAGCCCGCATGCCACGACTACTGAAGCCCGCATGCCTAGAGCCCGTGCTCCGCAACAAGAGAAGCCACTGCAATGAGAAGCCCGCACACCGCAACGAACAGTAGCCCCGGCTCGCCGCAACTAGAGAAAGCCCGCACGCAGCAATGAAGACCCAATGCAGCCAAAAATAAATAAAATAATTTTTAAAAATTCTGGCATACAGAAATAGTACATTTTTGTACATAATACTATCCCCCTTTGGTTTATAACTACTATTTGTTGAGCCTGCTCTGTGTGAGGGCTGCTGGCCACACTACCTGCTTTATCTGTGGAATTGTCCCTAATCTTCATAACAAATCAGAGAAATGGGTATTGCAGTGTTTATTTTACAAAGGAGAAAACTGAAGGCCAGAGAGGAGAAATGCCTTGCCCCAAATCACACAGGTGGTAAGTGGCAGGAACAGAAGTCAAACTCACATCTGCCTCTCTCAAAGCTGCTTTCTTTCCACTATGCCTTGTTATTTGTATATAATGGCAAATATTTGCAAACAAACTAAATATCCAGTGATTGAGGATGACTTAAAAATGATAGAATGGAATATTTTCATCTATTAAAATTTCATTTCTTGAAGGTTTTTAACCACTTGTAATCAAATGCTTAATAGATTCTCCTGCCCGTTATTGCTGGGGTGGCCATAGGGTAGAAGGAAAGGGTCTCCATGCCCAGCACATACGTCTTTTTGTGGGATGGAACACTGTGCTGAGACTGGTCTGGAGATGACAAGTCGTTGTTGTCATTATATTAAGTTTAAGAACCAGGATACAGCATTGCATACAAAGTTGAACCACAACTTTGAGTCTTTTTTTTTCCTCTATAATATTTTATTATAGTTTTTATTTTTTAATTTTAATTTTTTTAACATCTTTATTGGAGTATAATTGCTTTACAACAACTTTGAGTCTTAAATGCACAGGAAAAAAGTTTGGGAGGAAAAACAGCATTATGGAAGTACCTGGTTTTGGTGTTAGGATTATAAGTTTTTGCACTTAAAAAGAATTATTTTCCAAGCTGTCTAAAATGTTTTCGATGAGCATCTCTGAATTTTATATTCAGAAAAAAATTTAACACTTAAGTATAAACCACTGCTTTTCTGTCCATTCTTATGTAAAAGCAATGAATATAGTTTATGTGAAATTGCTTTGAAAACTGTAAAGAAAACTGAAAAAGCAAAAATTTTAGTATGTATCATAATTGGTTATTATCCAAGGAGAAGATATTACTAGCAAGGCAGTAGATTTAGGAGTTACTGATTCTTCAATTACCAAGGCAGATGAATTGTGTTCTGAAAGATACTTTTTCTGTGTAAAGTTTGCTAGCTTACTGCTAATATTTACCAAGCACTTAGTATTTACCAGATAGGAGTTTTTCACATATGAAGGAGGTTCTGACATTATCCCCTTTTTTCAGACAGAGAAACTAAAGCTTCTGGTGATTAAGTAACTAGCATAACACAGTTAGTGGAAACCACCTGTCTGACAGACTACCAGTGAAGAAATAGAGAAAGTAAGCTCTCCTCAAACATATACCAGGTCCAGATTTCATAGGGTAGTTCTATCTTCTACCAACCTTCTAACGATCAGATAATCCCGGTGCTACTTAACATATTCCAGAACGTAGAAGAAGAAGGAAAACTTCCAAGTCCATTTTATGAAGCAAGTGTTGCATTAATCCTACCTAGTACTTGATAAAGATGGCACTGAGAAAGAAAACTATAGACCAATTTCACTTATGCATAACAGTGTAAAATTCTTAAATAAACATTAGCCAACAGAATTCAATAGCACATTAAAAATAACGCATCATGTGGTTAGATTTTGATGCCAGTTGTATCCTACTCCACCTGTTAGCTTCCACACTCAACAAAAACACTGAATTTTTAAAAACTGTGATAAATACAGACCGGAACATGTACAGATCATAACTGTACAATTGGTAAATTTTCACAAACTGAACATAACCATGTAATAGCACTCATGTCAAGAAACAAAACATTATCAGAATTCCAGAAGCCCTCTCAGCCCCCTTTTTATCCCCCTCAAGGGTATCAACTATCTAGATTCCTACCACCATTAGTCGGTTTTGCTTATTTTTGAACTTTATATAAATAGACTCACACAGTATGTATTCTTTGGGATCTGGTTTCTTTCACTTGACATTAAGTTTGTGAGATTCAAGCCCATTACTGTATGAAGTTAAAGTTGATTCATTCACAATGAATATAGTTTTGTATACAACAGTGTGAATATGCCATAATTTCTCTGTTCCTTCTACTGTTGATGGAGAGTTGGATAGCTTACAATTTGGAACTATTCTAGTAGTGCTACTGTGAATATTCTTGTACATATCTTTTAGCAAACATACGTGTGCATTTATCTTGGACATCTACCTAAGACTATAATTGGTGGGTCAGGGGAGATGCACAGCAGCAGTTAGTAAATATTACAAATTTTCCAAAGTGATTGTACCAATTGACACTTTCAACAGCAGTGTATGAATGAACATTATGATTGTTCCATATTCTGACTAATCCCCATATATTTTTGTCTTTTTCCATTTTAGCCATTGCACTGAGTTTATAATAGTGTCACATTAGAGCTTTAGTTTGCATTCATGATGTCTAATAAGAATGAGAATCTTTTTCATATGTTTATTGCTCATTCTTAAATTTTTACTTAAATTTATCAGGCCACTGGAATTTTATCTCACTTTGCATCAGTGTAAACAGACTCGTGTTAAAATTGAGTGTGGATGCTTTTGATATCCTTGGTAATATGACACTTAAAGAACTCTCACCCACATGGTCCAGTCTCAAGAGTAGTGTGTGATCAAATGTAAGAGTTCATCAATAAAAAAGTAATTTCAAAATAACTCAAGTTCTTTTATTATAGTTCTCAGACATCATGAAAAGAAATACATAGACCACAAAAATGCCTCTTTAAATCTCTTTTTCTCTATTATCTAGTCCTCACAGCTGCCCTGCCATCTTTCTTCCAAAAAGCATGAAAAAAGAGAGGTATAAAATAATTTCAGTGGAAAGTCTTTTTATCATTAATCAAAATCCAAATTTCATAGAAGACTGATAAATGCAGCCTCAGACAGTAAAACAAACAAAACCCACAAAAGCTTCTGCATCTTATTTAACATCTCGCTGGAAGCCTTGGCCAGTGCAATAAGGCAAAATGTAGAAAGGAAGGGCACACAGATTGGGAAGGGATTCAAATAGTTTCTCTGCACAGATGAGATGATTGTCTACATTGACAATCCCAAGGAAACAAAAAAAGCCTCCTGGATATAATAAGTGAGTTTAATAGGTTGTGGAATAAAAGGTCAACATAAAAATCAATCATCTCTACATACTAGCAATAAAACACGTACTGAAATTTTAAAAATACACACATACACACACACGCTATTTACAATAGCTTACCCAAAATGAAATGAAAAATCTACAAAATATGTACAGCATCTGTATGCAGAAAACTACAAAACTTGAATGCTGAAAGCAATGAAAGAGATCTAAATTAATGGAGAGTTCATAGACTGGAAGACTCAACATAATTAAAATGTCATTTCTCCCCAAATTGACCTACAGATTTAACATAACTCTAATCAAAATCCCAGCAGGATTTTTTTCTAGATATAGGCAAGCTGATTCTAAAATACATATGGAGAGGTGAAGGAATAAGAATGGTCAAAGTGGTTTTGAAAAAGAAAAATTCAGAGGAATCATACCTCTCGTTTTTAAAACTTACTATAGAGCTACAGTAATCAAGACAGTGTGGTATGGTGGTCCAGTGGTTAGGACCCCGTGTTTTCACTCCTGAGTGCCCAAGTTCAATCCCTGGTTGGGAAACTAAGATCCCACAAGATGCGTGACATGGCCAAAAAAAAAAAAAAAAAAAAGACAGTGTGGTATGGCAAGGGTTAGGCATATTGATCAATGGACCAGAACAGAGAGGCTAGAAATAGAGCCAAACAAATATGGCCAATTGATTTCTGAGAAAGATGCAGGCAAGTCAGTGGAGGAAGAATAGTCATTTCAATGAATAGTGTTGGAGCAATTGAACATCAACACACACACAAAATGGGCCTGGATCCAAATCTCACACCTTTTATAAAAATTAACTCAGAATGGATCATAGATCTAAATGTAAAATGAGAAATCGTAGGAGAAAATCTTCATGAACTACATGAACTTAAGCAGTATTCTTAGGATGCCAAAAGCATGATAAACAAAAGAAAAAATGATTAATTAGACCTCATCAAAATTACACAATTTTGTATAAAGCACAGAGAATTTTGGTCTGCAAAGATACTGTGAAGAGAATGAGAAGACGAGCTACACACTGAGGCAAAATATTTTCAAATCACATATCCACCAATGGGTTATATGCAGAATATATGAAGAGCTCTCTAAACTGAACAGGCAGAAAACAACAACCTAATTAAAAAATGGGCAACAGATTGGAACAGACACTTCACCCAAGAGGACAGCAGGAAATAAACACATGAAAATATGTTTAATATCAAACCGTTAGGGAAATGCAAATTAAAACTGCAATGAGATACCACTACATACCTATTATAATGGCTGAAATAAAAAATGCTATCTGGAATTCCCTGGGTGGTCCCCACTGCAGGGGGCATGAGTTAGATCCCTGGTCAGGGAACTAAGATCCTGCAAGCCACGTGGCATGGCCAAACAAAAAACAAACAAACAAATACTATCAACACCAATTGCTGACGAAGAGGGGAAGCCACTTTGCTGGTGGGAATGAAAAACAACGCAGCCGCTCTGGAAAACAATTTGCAGCTTCCTGTAAAGTCAAACATACAACCCAGAAACCCCACTCCTAGGTATTTATGATATGTTCACACAAAAACCTCACATGAATGTTTATATAGCTTTATGCATAACTGTCAAAAACTGGAAACTATCTAAATGCCCTTGGTGAATGGATAAACCAACTGTGGTACAACCATACAATGAGCTACTACTTAGCAGTAAAAAGAAACGCGCTAAGGATGTAACCACAACTTGGATGAATCTCAAAGTCATCATGCTGAGACACACTACATACTGAATGATTCCATTTATAAAATATTCTTGGAAAGAAAAAACTAGTGAAAGGAGAATATATCAGTGGTTTCTAGGGTTGAGGAGAGCATGGCTACACATAGATAGCACCAGGACATTTGTGGGGTAATGGAACTGCTCTTATCTTGATTGTGGTGGTGGTTCCATGAATCTATACGTGTGTAGAACTGTACACCAAATAAGAAAGGTCAATTGTACTTTATGTTAATTTTAAAAAAGAAAATCACCTTTTGCATGGCCAAAGACATCATAAGCAAATTCAAAAGACAGATGACAAAGTTACAAAACATATTTACATGACTCATATCACAAACAAAGCACTAGTCCCCCTAATATATAAAAAGCTCTTAGGTATCAATAACAAGACCAAAACACTATTCCTGAAAGGGCAAAAATATGAACAGACAGTTAACATTAAAATAAATACAAATAACTTTAAAAATATGAATAGATGGTCCCCCTTACACATAAGCAAAATTAAGGGACTTCCCTGGTGGCACAGTGGTTAAGAATCTGTCTGCCAATGCAGGGGACACGGGTTCAAGCCCTGGTCCGGGAAGATGCCACATGCCGCAGAGCAACTAAGCCCATGAGCCACAACTACTGAGCCCGCATGCCACAACTACTGCAGCCCATGTTGTGTTTGTTTCCACAACAAAGAGAAGCCACCACAATGAGAAGCCCACATACCACAACAAAGAGTAGCCCTCCCTCACCACAACTAGAGAAAGCCCGCGCACAGCAGTGAAGACCCAATGCAGCCAAAAACTAAATGAATATATAAATTTATTTTTAAAAATGCATATTAAAACTACAGCGATGTACCACTCTTTATCTATAGGATTGACAAAAATGTCAAAGTTCAACAAAAATTGCTGGCCAGGCACTCTCATTCATTGCTGGAGGTAACGTACATTAGAAAATTTCACAGTATCTATCAAATATTTCCTTTGACTCGACAGTTTATTCTGGGAGAAATGCAGCATATTCAAGGTTATTCCTTGCAGCATTTTTTATAATAGGCAAAAATGGAAACTAGCCGAATTCCATCACTAGGGGACAAAGTGAATAAATCATGGAATGTATCCATTTATTGCACTGCTCTGCAGTTATAAAAAAGAATGAGGGAACTTTCTATGCCCTGATAACGGATGATTTCCAATATATATTATTGTTAAGTGAAAAAAGCAAGGTGCAGAATGGCGTGTCATGTGTGTGCATTCTGTATAAAAGGTGAGAGGTGTAAGCATGGAAATTGGTACTTGTACTGCATAGAGAAACTGGAAAAATAAACAAGAAAATACTGGAAGTGCTTATTGGTGGGAAAGAGAGCGGAGGGAACAGATAGATGGAGAGTAACAGCAGAAACAAAATTTTCACTCTATGTCTTACTGTCTGGTTCGTTTGGGAGCCATTTGTGTAAATTACTTGTTTGAAAAAATAAGTTAACAATTGTATTTTCAAATAAGAAGATAGGGCTTCCCTGGTGGCACAGTGGTTGAGAGTCCGCCTGCCGTTGCAGGGGACAGGGGTTCGTGCCCCGGTCCAGGAAGATCCCACATGCCACGGAGTGGCTGGGCCCGTGAGCCATGGCCACTGAGCCTGTGCGTCCGGAGCCTGTGCTCCGCAACGGGAGAGGCCACAACAGTGAGAGGCCCGCGTACCACAAAAACAAATAAGAAGATAAATTTTCAGTGATAAATCATCCATTCACTCTGTTGGATACGGAACAGGCAGAAGAGGATGGGAAAGCTGTGACAGGAAAACAGAAGAAGAAGAAGCACTTCCCTTGCTCACAAAAGGTAAAAATGCAGAAGGAAGTAGAGTTGGTGAAATTCATACAAAAGAAGCAGAGCGTGCATCCTAGAAAGGGGAGCTGGTGAGTGCGACAGAGTGGAAGAAAAGGACTTGTTTTGGGTGTAGAAGTCTTGGATTTGTGTCTTCTTTACACTGACTGGGGGACTTAGGGCTGGTCTTTTAAGTTCTCCAAGCCTGTTTTCTCGGAGAAGGGACAGGGGGCAAAGTCAGAATCCCCCTCACAGACAGGAAGGAAAAGGGCAGGATATCCTGTCCCAAAGGATTCTGCATCCCAACTGAACTCCAAGAGTTTGCTCATTTCGTTGTCAGTAGGCTACCTAACTGTGTGGCCAATTTCAGAGAGTTTGAATGGTGTCCTGAGGGAAGCCATCTTTGAGGGCTTTGAGTAGGGGTGTTGGAGGGGGCGCTGATAAAACGTGCTCTGTGCAGAAAGGGGGTTGGATGAGGCGAGACTGGGGGCCAGGAGGCCGCCACAGCAATCCGGGGAGAGGCGATGGTGGCCGGAACTGAATCGAAGGGATGGAAAAACATGGATGGAACTAAGAGATGCTGAGAGGAACTGAGAAAGTGTTAAAGGGAAACACAGCTGGACATTAGTTAAAGTGGTGAAAATAGATCTTATTCAGAAACTGCTGGCAGTAGGGGAAAGTTCTGGGCTTCATTCTGATCCGTGCAGAGGTGACTGGGTGTTTTAAAAGAATAGGGTGGGGTTGGCAGGGGCTTGAGAAGAGTCAGGGAAGTGAAACATTACAAGAAACAGGAAAAGGGGTGGGTCCACGGGAATCCATCTGGGTTTGCTAAGTTAGGCTCCTTCCCTGTCACAGAGGCTGGGAGAAGGGACCTCTATCTTCAGGCGCTGGCTGGAACAGTCACTTCTTTGGGCAGCCTTGAGTTTTCTCAGGCAGGCACTTTAAGGGGGGAGGGTCATCCCAGGGATACGAACTTGAGATGTTAGAAACCATGCTAGTGTTTGACCAAGTCTTCCTGGGCCAAAGTTGAGGCCTGGCCAAGAAGAGGGCTCAAAGGAGCCTGGGTAGAGTTTGGTCAAGAAGAGAATCTCGGTCAAGGGTTTGGTGAGTGGGGGCTTCCCTGGTGGCGCAGTGGTTGAGAGACCACCTGCCGATGCAGGGGACACGGGTTTGTGCCCCGGTCCGGGAAGATCCCACATGCCGCGGAGCGGCTAGGCCCGTGAGCCGTGGCCGCTGAGCCTGCGCGTCCGGAGCCTGTGCTCCGCAAGCGGGAAAGGCCACAACAGTGAGAGGCCCGCGTACCGCAAAAAAAAAAAAGAGTTTGGTGAGTGGCTGATGGTGTATGGTGGGCAACAGAGCAGAGGCAAGGGCGCCTCCCAGGTTCCCCATGGAACAGCCATGCGGGTGGGCTGTTGTTACTATTCCCTGAGACAGAAGCTAAGGTTGATAGGGAAAGATGGTGAGTTCAGTTCTGAACATAGTGAGTGCCGGGGGTTAGGTGCCAGGTGAAGGTGGTTGGCGGGCAGCTGGAGATTAGGGTCTGAATTCAGCATAGAGGTCTGGGCTAGAGACAGCTACCTGCAAATACCCATCGAAGGCCTGTGAGCAGGTGGCTGGCGCCTGGCAGTGGATGTAGAATGAGCGGGACCTGAGATTCAACCCTCAAGAATGTCACTTTATTTAATTCCCCCAAATGCCGTATGGGGTTAGGAAAGTGGTCATGATTATCTCCATTGGTCAGTGTCAGATCAGGGCACTGGATTTGAGCCTGAGGGTGTGACTAAAGTCAACCAGTCATTCCAGAATCCTAGCCCCTAATTAACTACCTAATTATCCACCTATTAATTCACTCATTATTGATTAATCCACTCGAATATATTTCTCCACTCTTAGAACTAGACAATTGTATTTACTTTTTATGGATTTTGATGAACTATTTTAGTATTAAAAAAAATTTACCCACCAGGAGTTAACAACAGATAGGAAAAGAGGTAGAAGAGGCCACATGGTCCCCCTGAACTAATAAGGAATGCTTCCACTTGTCACGTGCAGCATCTCAAACGTGCATTCTCTCTCTCTTCAGTGACGTTGATCCAACCAAAGTCATCTGTAATCTCTGCAAGGTAAATTGTGAGAGCACACGTCCAAGGGATGAAATTTCTCAAGGTCCGCTAAAGGCAGCATCCCAGTTCTGTACCCCCATCAAGTGTCACCGAAGGGGCTGTGTACACAAAGTCTCTGGTGGGGCAATTAGCATCTTCTTGCTATGCGTTTAAAGTTACCTCACGTCCAGAAACACACCTTATAGATTAAAAGAGATCATTAGCCTATCAATGCCTTTCTCTTGGCTTCCATCTGCTAAATTATTTTTTTCAGAACGGTTTTGTCATTTACTATTTTAAACCCATGATATATTGCATACAAAATAAAAATCCATTTATCAGTCCAGTTAATTTAACACTGTTTTCTCCTGCAGTGGGCAGCAATTCAGCCACTAAGACGAGGGAAACATTAGTTTTTATTTCCTTCATTTAACCTCCATCATTCCTCATTTGAACTCGAAGTTATATATCACAGCCTATGTGTAGTAAGTTTGATTTCTGGGAATTGTAATCTTTAGTCCCACTCTGCCTATGGGAAATCCTCTTTACCACACGTACAGGGTTGAATAGAGTACACACATACCCCAAATTCGTGCCTTTCCTGGAACCTTGGAATGTGACCTTACTGGGAAATAGGATCTGTGCAAATGTAAAGTTAAGATGAGGTCATACTTGTCATACGTTTATTAGGATGTGAGTATCCTATTACGGAGAATATGGAAAATAACAAGTGTTGATGAAATTGTTGAGAAATTGGAGCCCTTGTGCATTGCTGGGGGGAATGTAAAATGGTGTAGCCACTGTGGAAAACAGTTTGGTGTTTCCTCCAAAATTAAATGTGGAATTAGCATGTGATTCAGCAATTTCACTTATAGGAATATACCCAAAAGAATTGAAAGCAGAGACTCAAACAGATACTTGAGCACCAGTATTCCTAACAACATGATTCACAATAGCCAAAAGATGGAAACAACCCAAATGTCTATCATCAGATGAATGGATGAACAAAATATGGAATGTACGTACAATAGATTATTATACAACCTTAGAAAGGAATGAGATTCTGATACATGCTACAACATGAATGAACCTCAAAAACATTATGCCACGTGAAATAAGCCAGACAAATACTACATGGCTCTACTTACATGAAGCACCCAAAACATGCAAATTCATAGAGACAGAAAGTAGAATAGATGTTACCAGGGGTTGAGAGGTTGAAACAATAACTGGGAAGTTATTGTTTAATGGGAACAGAGTTTCACCCTGGGGTGATGAAATAGTTCTGGAAATAGATAATGCAGATGATTGTGCAACAATGTAAGTGTACTTAATGC
This sequence comes from Aethalodelphis obliquidens, assembly GCF_003676395.1. Taxonomy (NCBI): domain Eukaryota; kingdom Metazoa; phylum Chordata; class Mammalia; order Artiodactyla; family Delphinidae; genus Aethalodelphis; species Aethalodelphis obliquidens. Next base: position 11,710,915 of record NW_020837959.1, read on the forward strand.
TATTTAATTGTACACCTAAAACTGGTTAAAATGGTAAATTTTTGTTATGTATAGTTTAACCACAATAAGAAGTAACAATAATAAAAGAAAAAAAAAAGCATGAAGTCATACTGAAGTAGGGTGGGGCCCCTAATCCAACATGACTGGTGACCTTAAAAGGAGGAGAAGGACACATGGCAGATGGCCATGTGAAGATGGAGGCGGGCATTGGAGTGATGCCTTTACAAGGCAAGGGTCGCCATGGATTTCTGGCAGCTGTCAGAAGCTGGAAGAGGCAAGGAAGAGTCCTCCTCTGGAGGCTTCAGAGAGAACGTAGCCCTGCCAACACCTTGAAGTTTGGACTTTCAGCCTCCAGGACTGTGAGAGAATAAACTCCTGTGGTGTGAAGCCACCCAGTTTGTGGCACTTTGGTACCTCAGCCCTAGGAAACAAATACATCATATTTCAGATAGTTAAATATAAAAAAGAAGCATTTGATTTGGGAAGTTTGGGAAGGGCCAGGAAAGGAGAGTCTCAAGGGGACACTGAGAAAACAGTTTCCCATCATTTCATTTTTAAAAACCAGCTACATTTAAATTCTCTCTGAGGAAATCTCATTGTCTATTTAGGGCTTACTCTGTATACACTAAACCTTATCTCAAGGACTTTTCCACTTTATACAGGTTTTAAGTGTTTCCAGAAGACCATATTTGCATGAGGGAAAACTATATTCTAGATGTTTAGTGTCTGGGAAGGTATTTATGAAATATACTAAGTCCACAGAAAACATTGCAAAGCCACCTGATTCAAAACTTGAAAACGTATGTACACCAGAGTGTACACAGTGGCCACGGTTTTCTTATGAATTTTTTAATTTGGGGGGCGTGAGTTACTTTATTTTTTTCTTACAGATATTAGATCTCATTTAATACTTGCAACAGTTCCACGTAGTAGGAATTAATGTCTCCATTTTTTAAATTAATTTTTATTGGCGTATAATTGATTTACAATGTTGTGTTGGTTTCTGCTATACAGCAAAGTGAATCAGTTATACATACACATATATCCACTCTTTTTTAGATTCTATTCCCATATAGGTCATTACAGAGTATTGAGTAGATTTCCCTGTGCTATACAGTAGGTTCTTGTTAGTTACCTATGTTTTTAATATATAAATTTATTTATTTATTTATTGCCTGTGTTGGGTCTTCGTTGCTATGTGCCGGCTTTCTCTAGATGCGGCGCGCGGGTTTCTCATTGTCATGGCTTCTTTTGTTGCGGAGCACGGGCTCTAGGCACGCAGGCTTCAGTAGTTGTGGCATGTGGGCTCAGTAGTTGTGGCTTGCGGACTCTAGAGCTCAGGCTCAGTAGTTGTGGCGCACAGGCTTTGTTGCTCCTCGGCATGTGGGATCTTCCCGGACCAGGGCTCGAACCCGTGTCCCCTGCATTGGCAGGCGGATTCTTTTTTCTTTTTTTTTTTTTTTGCGGTACACGGGCCTCTCACTGTTGTGACCTCTCCCGCTGCGGAGCACAGGCTCCGGTCGCGCAGGCTCAGCGGCCATGGCTCACGGGCCCAGCCACTCCCCGGCATGTGGGATCTTCCCGGATTGGGTCACGAACCCGTGTCCCCTGCATCGGCAGGCGGACTCTCAACCACTGCGCCACCAGGGAAGCCCTAATTTTCATTTTATAGAAAATAGTGTGTATATATGTCAATCCCAATCTCCCAATTTATCCCTTCCCCCTTTCCCCCTTGGTAACCGTAAGTTTGTTTTCTACATCTGTGACTCTATTTCTGTTTTGTAAATAGATTCATTTGTACCATTTTTTTAGATTCCACATATATGCGATATCATATGATATTTGTCTTTCTCTGGGCATGAGTTACTTTAGTAATCAGAAAGCAATTAAGTTTAAAATAAAACTTTTGAGTTTCAAAATCAGAAATAATTCATTTGATAGGTTGAAGTTAGCCTCTTGGGGGCCGGCTCCTACAAACTCCAGACCAGAGGTTCACAAGCATGCTGCTGCCCATGGACCCCGGCCCATGACACATGGCTCATGACCCTGGTGCTCCCCACTCAGTGATCTGGACGGGAGACCATGTGGAGATCGTGATCCTCTGAGGAGCCCCATTCATCCCTGGGCTCACAGCTTCGGATGCAACTATGCTCTGAGTTTTTCTTCCACCAGAATGATGATGTTCCCATGTTTAGAGACATTCTCTACATATTTGATTATCTTTCTCACCAAGAATAAACCCTCTTTAAACAGTTTGGTTTGTACCGACAAACATTTATTTTACCAGACACCGTGCTAAGTGCTGTGAGGGGTGGTGCAGTTTTGTGATTAAGGACCGTGAGACCTAGGATGGGACTGGCTGGGGTTTGCATCCTGGCTCTATCATTTCCCAGCACTGGGAAATGGGCACATTACCCAGTTTCTTCAATCCTCAGTTTTTATATCTGTAAAATAGAGATAATAGCTGTAATCAAATCTCAGAGATCTTTGATTAAAGGCATACATTATTTGTTTACTTCTAAGAAAGGCAAACACTGCCATTGAAACTTCGGCATGTTGCCTTAAAAAATTAGTCCTGTATAGAGAGGGAATGGGTCACACCAGCCTGCCCTGGCTTTGCCATTTCCTACTGCATTGCTCAGTATGTGATGGGCAGTCCTTCTGTGCACATTTCAGGAGCTAAAGATGACACAGCTTCATCTGCCTATGGGGAATCTTCCTTTCTCAGGGCCGTGAAGCCCTCAGTTGTGCCTTTGCAAGAAAATGTAGGCGTGCAATCATTTCTCCAGCAGCACATTTCCAACTCTATTCCCATGTTTTTCTGTGCTCACATAGTCCCAGCAAGGCATGCAACTCAGTTGAAATACTAATGTTAATTGCAAAGACCCAAGTCTGCGTATACACAGGCAAGGACAAGTACGTATTGCTGCTGCCAGGTCCAGACTAACTGTGAAATGCCATCAGTTATAAGATGCATCAGGATTCTGAGTTGTTAGTGAAAACTACATACATATATACTTAATATATAGTATATTAGCATATATAGTTTTTATTTGTATTTATTAGTAGTATCAATATTATTAGTATCGTTATATATATCATTAGTATATAAGAATTAATGAAATAATTCTGATGAATTCTAATAATTCTAATTAATGAGGTAATTCAGTGTTACTTCCTTCTTTCAGTTTTGTGGCAATTAAACAATGCCTGTCATATATGAAGTACTCATTCAATGTTAGCAGTTATTCTTTTATTATACGTGTGGCTATGACAACATCCCAGCCCTCCAGAAAGGCATGGGTCCTGAGGTTTAGATTTAAAAATGGGATCCAAAAGAAGTAATATGAAAAAAAAAAAGAAGTAATATGTGTGATTACTAAGTGAGTGGAAGCCTAGTCCGTCCTTCCTCTCCTGAGGGATCGCTATACACCATCTCTCCTTTGATCCAGCTGCTAAGCCAGCATTTACTGAAATCTTTCTGTGTGTGGAGCTGTGCAAAGCGCCCTCCAGACTTGCGGTCAGCATTCAACAAATCAAGTGCAGGGGTCTGTGGCAGTGCTAGATGGCGATGTCTAGAGCCCCTAAGCATTGCTCGTCTGTGTTTAAAGGTGGAAAACGATCAGGGAGACAAAAGACAGCTGAAAACAAAGGAACAGTGTGGGGAGAAATTGGAAAAGAACAAGGCCTTTTAAGGCCTTCCATCTTTAGATGATGGAAAAAAGCAAAGCATTGAACGAGGAATGGGAACTAATGTCCAGTCCTGTGTTTCTCCAAGTCAACGTGGGGCTAACGTTTCCTTCCCATATCTCAATTTTGAGCATCATAAGGAATCATCGAGGTTTTTACGTCCACGTCATTATTTCATTAAGGAACAATGTGAAGCCTGATTTTCTGTATTTATCAATTATTGTATAATGTGTTCTCAACACAGTGGAAACACCTAATCTACTGACAGAAAAGTCTGTGAAGCAATATTCCTTTTCATCACGGCCTGGGAGAAACTTGATAACTGATGTACAAAAAAGTCCCTGGCTTTTAGTAAAGAACCTTAGAAAACAAAACAAAAAACAAAATCTCTGTGTCAGCAACAAAAATATCTTTGCGAGGCAGGCTCCAGTAGAAGAAACACAACCACCAAATAAGGAACATGAGCTTCTTTTCTTTTTTTTTTTTGCATTTATATAAATAGACTTTTGGATAAAAGGGCAAAGGACAAGACCTTTCCATTAAAATAATATTTTTAAAGCTGTTCATTATAGTAAAAACTTTTGCTCTACGACAAGAGTGGCACACATATATAATAAATATGTATATAAAATATTTACATATATTAAATATTAGTTCTTTTATATAACTAAATAAGTATAATGGTATAATGGTATAAAGTATAATTTTGGCCAAGCATAAGCATGGCCAAAAATAGCAGTGATTGAGTGACTTAAAGATCTAGAAATTCTTCTGGAAGCCACTTTCCAGTAAAAGCAGAGTCTCTGATGAATTCTAAGCTTGTCTTACTGATAATATCACCTCGAGATGCTGACCAGTGGAAATAAATAATTGATCAAAGTTAAAGCTTGGGAACTCTGGAGCACAGTGACCGCCAGCAGGGAGGGCGTGCTGGGTGCCTGAGTCAGGTCTTCAGGGTAACAGGTCAGAGAAATTGGCTGGTTGAAGCCTAACCCACCAGGAGAGTGAGTTGAAGATTCAGGAGCAGATCACTGAACCCTCAGGGGAAGAGCTTCGGGCCTCACAGGGGACCTCAACCAGGACTAGTCATCTCTCAGGCCCGAGGTCACTTTCTCCATTTCTCTGGCTACCTGGTTTCCCATGGGTTCTGCATCAGGCTTTCCCAAATGCCAAGAATTCGGGTATCAGTGAGATGCTCCAGGGGGAACTTAGTAAGGGAAGCTTAGGGGTGTAAATTGGGCCTCGAGCAATGGAAATGGACGTGTGTACTTGCGCACTGATCAGTTGATGATCGTAGAGGAGGGAGGGGAGGCATAGAGGGAAACAGAAAACACCCAGGGGCTTCTAGCCCCATGAATGGGGTGGCTCCGGGACACAAAGGGTGATGCTCAGAAAGTCACCAGTGAGGGCCGTGAGGGACGAGGCTTGCAGAGGCCGGCAGTGGGCACACACGGCTGGTAAAAGGAACCCAAGGGGATCTGGGAGGGGCAACAGTGTGTCTGTTGTAGTATCTCCACTTCCTTCTCTGTGCCTGCTTTGTTCTTCTCTCTCGGAAAACCAGTTCGATGTCATCTGCCTCCATCTGGGCCAGATGTGGCTCCCCCGGGCTCTGCTTCCTACCACTTCCCATGCAAGGGCCTGGAAGAGACTGATAGTCCCTGTATCCCCATTCCATATGCCCAGGAGAGAGAATCTACTGGCTTGGTTTGAACCAGACATCTCCGCCCCAGTCCCACTGACTATGGTCCTGGAGCCAAGCATAGTCCATAGACCAACCATTGAGTGCAGGGTCTTAGCCTCTGTGTGTGTGTGTGTGTGTGTGTGTGTGTGTGCGCGCGCGCGTGCGCGTGCACGTGCACGTGCACGTGTGTGTTGAGGAGGAGGGATGGACAGAGCAACAAGTTCTCAAAATGTCAGGATGGACCTGGCCAACTTTGTGCTGGATCCCCAGCTCTGGGCTCCGTCGACTACGTACCCTAGATTTTAGGAAGGCAGATGTCAGAAATGTTCAGAGGGAAGGAATAGACCTGACTCCAAGGCCAGAGACTCTAAAGGCTTAGTTGGCTTAGGAGGGGTGAGGGCTTAACAACGGCAAAATTCTGAACAAGCAATTACAAGTGATGTTCTTTTTTGAAGAAATGGCAAGATATCTAAAGGAAGTCAGGGTGTTCATGGGTGACACACAGGGACAGATTACAAGGTATTGTTTATAGATTATGATACTGTTTATATAGAAGGATGTATACAGAATCAAGTCAATGAAAATTATGGAACAAAAAAATGGTACAGGAACCCAAAGAACAAAATATTCAGGAGCTTTAAAAAATAGATATATTTGAAACAAGGATAACAAAGAGGTAACTCACAGCTTGAGACTGGGGTATAATGACAAATGACTAGCGTGGGGAACACAGGCCCTTTTAAGACATATTGCTAAGTGGAGAAAGCAAGTTCAAAACAGTACAGCCAGTAGGATACTTGGTCAATATATAATTATGCCTATATGTATCCATTAAAAAGAGAGAGATCTCAGTGTTGAGTTTATGGGTAATTTTACTTCTCTTGATCTGTCTTTTTTCCTTATTTTTAAAAACTACGAACTTCTGTTGTTTAGATAAAGAGAATAAAGTTAAGCAATGAAAGAAAAAAGGAGAACTACTTGATTTCAATATAGTCGCTCCGCGGGATGTGGGATCCTCCCAGACAGGGGCACGAACTCTCGTCCCCTGGCGTCGGCAGGCGAACTCTCAACCACTGCACCACCAGGGAAGCCCTAGTGTTTTTTTTTGTTTTTTTTTTTAATGAGAAAATTTTCAAATCCTTAAAGAGGAGAACAGACTTAAGAGATCTAGATGTTTTAAATGAGTTTAACACTCCAGGCCCGAGCAGATTATTCCTCAAAGTTCTGCAAAAACTTTAAAATTACGTCTGTGGAACCACTGATAGTAAGCTAGACAGACTCAGGGCAGCTTCAAAGGGTGAAACATGGATCAGTGAAAAGAAGTTAAAGAGGCAGAAGTTGCTTTAAATCAGAAAGGGCATGATTTGCCCTGGGCGGCAGCTATGTCCTGTGCTCGGACATGTCTGAGCAATGTCTGGAAACTTCCCTGTGACGATGCTGTAATGTGCGTCCTCCAGGTATGGGAGGTTGGACCAGATCAGGATCCTGAAGAAAGGTCAGTGGACCACAAAGTTCCTCCGATGAACCTAAAGTGATCTAAAAATGCAAGTCCTCTCTTGATTCTTATGAGTGACTAATACACAAGTCATAGGTTTTAAAATTTTGTAAACAACCCAGGGTCACTTACACATAATCTACGTGACAGGATAATTTACTGGGGCATCTCTTCCAACAGTTTCTCCTCCCCTGTTCCACCAAGGTGGGCAGGGCTTTTGTGCTCCCTCATTAACACTGTGCCTCAGAGGAAGTTGGGGGCTACTGTGTCCAAAACGAAATTACTCAAAAGACGCTTTTTCTTCAGACCTTTATCCTCCTAAAACCAGAGTGATTAGAGAAATAATGCTCTCTTCCTTTGCAGACACCAGTGGGCAGAGGAGCATCTTTGAGGCAAAGGCAGGGCAGCAGGAGGGATTTCTTCCAGTCCTTGGCTTTGTCCTCTGCTGTCCCTAGTGGAAGTGCTGAGATTTAGGAGGGCCATGGGAGGCTGGTCCCTAACTATAGGGTTCCCGGCTCCAAGGAAGCAGAGCCTTCATTGTGGTGGGTTTAGAAAATGGAGATAACAAAGAGGACGAAAAACCCGGAAGAGTGACCTTGCCTGTTCCCCGCACCACATAGAACTTGTGCCTTCCGCTGAGGGTCAGGGAAGAGAAGAGAGAGACCTCATAACAATGGCAATGCCATTTTCTTCCAGCCTAGCAGGCCAGAGGGTTGAAAGATTTACTTTGATATAAAGAAAATGAAAAGATAGAATTTTTTTTTTTTGCACACCTTGAGTTTGTGAACTTATACCTGCTATTTAGGTAGTTACTGGTACTAGGTTTAGAAGTGGTGAGAATTGACGCAGGATTCTAAGCTGGGGCACTGGGCAGGAGTCTGGCTGGCCGCCTTGAAGCTCTTAGCACATTGGCGGCACTTGTGCATACTTGGATGGTTGGAATTCCTGCAGTTTGGGGAGAAGATGCTATTTATTAAGGCATTAACAGTAAGTACTATCTTGAACGGGGCATGGTCTCCAGTTGCTGCCATTCCTGCTTCATGTATTAATTACTGTTACTTCAGCAGCAGCATTTCCAATTTAGTTTGTCATGGGTCCCGTGACAGTTAACTTCCAACACAATCCTTATTTATCTCCATGCTCAAATTGCCCCAGATTTAACCACTGGGAACTCCAGCTTGGTCCCGCTGTTCTTTTGATATCTCCCCATCAGCATTTGAGCCACTTTCTCATTTAATGGCAGAAGATGTGTCGGGGTCATTTTGTGCTTTCCCTGGAATCAGCCATTTCTCCAAAGAGCCCTGGTTCCTTTCAGTAGAAAGTGATATTTAGAAACCAAGATCTGGGCTCTATATGTGCTCAGTATTCCTGGTGCATCATTGCTTCTAGGTCCTCTGAGCAGACGGAGTTAGGAAGTGTGTGTATGTGTGTGTACTTGTGTATGTGTACATATGTATGTAGGTCTACCTCTATCCATATAAACCCATGAGGTCATATTGATGCATCTAGTTCCAAACCAAAACCACAGGCCACATTCTGGTCTCCCCTCTGTCCATATTTATAATTCCCCTTTTCCAACAGTGAGAACAGAACTCTCATTATCCTAAGTATATCCTATCCATTTGCTCAAGACTTGAGTACACAGAAGGTAGCGTTACTAACCTGTACCACTGTTAGAGGGAAATCTACTAGCTAAATATTTCCTTATAGTTTATTTTTTTTTAGGTAAAATGTATACAGAATGAAATGTATACATCTTCAATGTACAGGTTAATGAATTTTGATGAATGCATAAGCCCATGCAATCCATACCTTTGTCAAGATATGACCATTTCTATCATTCTGGAAAGTTCTTTCATGCTTTTCTGCAGTTAATCCCCATATACCCCACCAGAGACAGTCACTGTTCTGGTCCCCCACCCATAGATTAGTTTTGCCTATTCTGTGATTTCATAAGAAGAATCTTATAGTGTGTATTCTTTGGTTTTCAACCTCTTTTGCTTAGTGCCATGTCTGTGTCACCCATGTTGTTGTATATCAGCACTCCATTCTTTCTTGTTGCTGAGTAGGATTTCATCGGACAAATATATTACATTTTGTTTATCCATTCTCCTGTAGATAGACTTTTGGGTTATTTCCAGTTTTTGCCTATTGTGAATAAAGCTGCTGTGAACACTCTTATTTAAAAAAGAAAAAAAGAGCAGTTGTACGGGACATTTTTTCTGTCCCCCTTTTCCTCTCAGCCCACCTCGTTCTCCAACCACTGCTTCAGCAACCTGCTTTGAGCAGTGTAACATGACAGCACCTCGCCTCAGCCGCACCGCACACCTGGCACTGCCCCAGCATGCAGTACGGCCCTCATGCATGTGGGAATATGAAGCTGGTGGAAAAACGTTCCCCCTTCTATCCATGGGTGGACAATTCTGAGGCACGTTCTACATGGCTCCTCAGAAGGCCCCAGCAGGACTGAACCCCAGTGGTCCGTGGTGGTGACAACCACGGTGCACCTTGAAAGCGCTCTCCCTCCTTCCCTGCTGCACTCTGCCCAGCCCCTCACACCTGTTCCTGGGCATCAGGCCCCAAGTAAGCTGTCCATATGGAAGCTCTTGCCCCAGGCTCTGCTCTTGGGAGGAACGCAGCATCAGAGAGCAGCTTCAGCACACTATTTAGAAGCCTACAGGCAAGTAGCAGAGGCAAAAACTAAAAGTATTAAAATAGGACTCTATTGCAGTGTTCTCTAACTTGGCGACTGGAAAGTTTCTCTCTTCTTCCCACCCCTACCTCCTCTTCCTCCATCTTTCTCTCTCTCTCTCGTCACATCTAAGATGTATTTGAACTTCCGAAATACTGAAAAGTACAAGATCACACATCTTCTTGTGAGTATGTAGGTTGTCTGATTGGTTACTATCTGCCTGCCTCCCCCTTGTGATTTCCACCAGGGCAGAGATGGAGTCTGATGTAAACACATAAAAGCGTAGTAGGTGTTCAGCAAATATTTGTGAATAAGAGAATGGTGGACAGCGAGGAAAAGGGAAGCGGAGGAGGCTGAAGTAAGTGTGGGAAGAACTCTAAGAGACAGATACTTAGTAAAAGACTCGAAGAGGAAAGGAAAGCGGATTGAATCTCCCAGAGCTTGAATGAATAAATAAAGACGCATAGGGATTAGGGCCAGGACCGAGAAGTAGTTTAACCAGCAAAAGACCTAGGGAGGGGCTTCCCTGGTGGTGCAGTAGTTAAAAATCTGCCTGCCAATGCAGGGGACATGGGTTCGAGCCCTGGTCCAAGAAGATCCTACATGCTGCAGGGCAACTAAGCCCGTTCGCCACAACTACTGAGCCTGCGCACCTAGAGCCCATGGTCCGCAACAAGAGAAGCCACCATAATGAGAAGACCGTGCACTGCAATGAAGACCCAAAGCAGTCAAAAATAAATAAATAAATTTATTAAAAAAAAAAAAAAAAAGACCTAGGGAGGCAGGTTTCCTCCACAGACCCTCCTTCATTGGAAGGCAAGGGAGGAGGGTCTAATAGCCTCAGCAGAAAGTAATGCCTTTGCCACGATCCTCTTCCAGTATATCAGAGAAAAATAGGTTCAAAAAAGATTATTTTCACAAGCATGCTTCCTAACTAGCTTATGACAATTTTTCTATAAATCCTTCCAGTGCTGCTTTTGTAACCCACGAAGGAAATTCTGTAACTCAGTTCCTTCCGGTGACACCACTTCCTAGATAACATACTTGCATTTCACAGATTAAGATGGTTACTGTGGGTTAATAGAACAATTACTGGATCAGCAATATCATGCTAATTAAAGGCAGAGCCATTTGCAGACAAAAAGAAACAGGCATTAAGGTATCCAAAGGGTGGCCCCGGTAAATGTGCCGCAGTCTCTTTCTGTAAAGTCTTGTTTGCTCCTCAGGTTAGGACCCTGAAAAGGCAGCAAATGTTTTGTGTAAGGAACCAGAGGATTGTATATATGGAGGATGGTTTAGGAAAATGAGCGGGTATTTTTCCTTTCTCCGCACTATGGAAATCAGAGCTGGATTTGCTATTTAGACTGGGTAGAAAACTAGTCTAGAGTCCTCATCCTAAGCATAGGGCAATGACAAGGACTCCTGTTTATGACGGTGAAAAACGTCTTTATAGAGATCATTATAAACTTAACAGGCAAAGGCTGAGTTGATTTTGTGGTTGATAGTTTAAGTGGAGGTTTAACCTTGTAGACTTTCCAGAAAACCAGAGATAATAGGAGTTAGGCTTGTGTACTTGGGTAACAGATGAGCCAGGGGCCAGTTGGATTTACTGGTCCAGGAATCTTAGCACCACTGATGTTCCTGAAGTGCAATGGGGAGCCACTGGAGGCTTTGGAGCCGAGGAGAGGCATGATATGACCTTTATTTTTACCGGAACACTCTGTTGAAAATAGACCAAGGACAGAAGTGGGAAAACTAACTGGGAGGCCATTGCAGTGATTCAAGGGAGAGCTATTGTGTCTTAGATCTGGGGCGTTGGGTGGGGATGCGGGTGGACATGGGTGTACTGTGGAAGTGGTGAGAAGGTGTTGGATTCTGGGTATATTTTGAAGGTAGAGCCACAGGGGTTTGCTGACAGATCAGATAAGGGATGAGGGAGTAAAAGTGAAGTCAGCGATGCCTCCGGGGTTCTTGACTTGAGCAACTGGGAAAATGGTATTGCCGTTTACTGAGACGGAAAATGCAATAAGAGGAGCAGGTTTTGGAGGGGAATCAAGAGCTCAGTTTTGAACAAATTAAGTTTGAGATGCCTACTAGATATTAACGTATAGACGTTTAGTAAGCACTTGGATATGGTCCAGACTCCAAAAAGAACTCTGTTGGAGATATAAATTTGAGAGTCATCAGTGCTGAATATTGACCTTACCAAAAATTACAGTACAGCTCTAATGGGAGGGCGAGGAAGAAAAAGTGTACATGTGCATGGGGGGTGGTATGTAAGAAATGGAAACTTCATCTTTTATAGCAGGAAGTCAATGGTAGATAGCTAACCTGGAAAAAAAAATCAAGAAATAGCTGTATATGCTTCATAAGAAACAATCATCCCTATTACTTCTACTCAATATCTTAAATTTTTTCTTCCTCATCTTTTTTTGGGGGGGTATTTTTTTAGAATTTATTTTAATTTATTTTTTAACAGCTTTGTTGAGATATGACTCACATACTATAAAATTCATCCATTTAAAGTGTACAAATATATGGGCAAGACAGGAATAAAGATGCAGAGATAGAGAATGGACTTGACATGGCGAGGGGGAAGGGGAAGCTGGGATGAAGTGAGAGAGTGGCATGGACATATATACACTACCAACTGTAAAATGGATGGCTAGTGGGAAGCAGCTGCATAGCACAGGGAGATCAGCTCGATGCTTTGTGATGAACTAGAGGGGTGGGATGGGGGGGGAGGGAGACTCAAGGGGGAGGGGATATGGGGATATATGTATACATATAGCTGATTGTTATACAGCAGAACCTAACACAGCATTGTAAAGCAATTATACTCCAATAAAGATGTTACGAAAATTTTAAAAATAAAGTGTACAATTCAGTATCTTTTCGTATATTCTATCATTACAACCAATTTTAGAATTTTCATTAAGCCAAAAAGAAACCCTATACCACTTCGCCATCAACCCCTAATCCCTCTATCCCTCTCTCCCAGCCCTAGGCAACGAATAATCTTATGTCTCTATGGACTTGCTTACTCTAAATGTTTCATATAAATGGACTCATACAATATGTTATCCTCTGTAACTGGCTTCTCTTACTTTGCTGTTTTGGGGTGTTTTTTTTTTTTTGATTCTTCTCCCCTTCTTCCCTAAGTTCTGTCCTTTCAAGCCCATCCCCAAGTTTCAGGATCTTTGATCCCTACTTTGCAGAAGCCACTGTCATCCCTTCTGATGTTGTCTTTAGAAAATCCTGCCTTTGCTTGTGGCCCTCCAAGGCAAGACAGTACCTCCCTGTAACACCACCAATGATTGCTATCCAGCGCTTTGAATAAAGCAGAAACGTTCTGGGGAGCCCCTTCAGTCTTCCTCGAAGTACCTTGGACTCTGCTTCCTGAAAGGTGGGCTGCCTGGTGATTTCAGCCTGCATTCCAGACAACTTAATTAAAGTTTATCAGCAGTATCTCTTATCTGACTGCAAATGATAAGGTATAGAGAGCTTTTGAGGAAAATCTGCAATGCATTTTGTACTTTGGATTCATATTCTTTGTACTTCATATTCTATGAAATATTTCTATTCCCAAACTCCATTTTTATGTTTGAACAAGTGAAAGGGTTTTTATAAAATTGAATTTTATAGACTCGATAGTAGTGCTTGTTTCCAAAGGCCTGTGGGTTACCTATGACAACAAAAACTTGTCCACACTGGCATTTGACACAGGATTGAAACAGAGTGCTGAACCTATTTTCAACATATTTGGGTATATCAGATGATGTTCTTTCAAAGAAATGGCCATCGTGTCCAGGGTACAGTCTTCCTCATAAAAAAATAAAACGAGAAAGAATTTTATTTTCCATACTTACAACATTTGGATTTTGATCCTTTATCCAAAGGGGTTTCTCTTAAGCTTTCAGAGCATAATTTATGGCATTTTGCAAAGAAAACCACTTCTTTAATACTTGAGGGCTTTTTACATGCATTTATTACATGAATTAACTAACTACATAAACTGAGAAATAGTCCCATTTGCAATGCAACTATAGTATTCATACAAAAAAGGACAAAATCAAATGAAACCTTTCTTGATTTAAAGTACTTGAAAAAAATAAGGCTGTCAAAATACTTCTTATCTTAAAAGAGATACAATAAAGATGAAAGTTGGACAAAGGAAAACAATATCTTAAACCATAGCATATAAAAGGAACACTATATGGAATACACTTTATTCTAAGAAAAATGGGAGGCTATTAAAAGGCTTTTAGTATATGAGGGACGTGATTTGTTTTGCTATGTGAAGAATCTGTTGGGAGGGACCAGAGTCAAAGCAGCGCGGTCAGGTGGAGAAATTGTAGTGGTTTAGAGAGGTGCTTCTTAAATTTCATATACATGCAAATCACATGGGGTCTTATTAAATGTACATTTGGATTCAGTAGGTCTGGCATGGGGCCTGAGCCGCTGCATTTCTGACAGGCTCCCAGGTGAATAGGATGCTCTTGGTCATGGACCACACTTGAGTGGCCAGGGTTTAGAGCAGGGCAGTAACAGCAAAGACAGAGGAAATGGATGGACTTCAAAGCAATGTAGAGGATAGGATAACGGAACCAGCTGATTAACCAGGAGAAGGAGATGCAAGGGCCAGGGATTTTTGAGTGAGTGGGTTTGTGTGATCAGATTAGTCAGTGCTGAGAACGCAGGAGGAGAAGCAAGCTTGTGGGGGAAGATCTTGACCTTGGCAAACATCCAAATGGAAATCACAGGTGAATAGTTGGAATTACAAGTCTTGAGCCCAAAAGAGAGGGCCAGAGATATAAATTTGGGAGCCACCAGGATGACTAAATGGAATAATGGACCCAAGGGAGCAAAGAGGAGTAAGAGGATGAGGGGGCCTGGAACTGAGCCTTGAGAGCTTCCAGTATTTAAAGGTTTGGTGAAATAGATTGAGTCCACTGGGGAGAATAAGAAAGAGAAACCTAAAAGGTAAGAGGAAACCAAGAGAATATATGATACAGATGCCAACAGAAGAGAAGGCTTCAAGAAGGCAACATAGTCAACAATGTCAGGTGCTAAAATGAAAAGATGAGAGACTTCAAATTGCCCATGAGATACATCTGCCTCGGTCATTGGCGAATTTAGTGCAGCTTCTGCAGAGCAGGGGGAATGTCCACAGATCGGAGGGATCTGCTGAGTGGTGTGGGTGGACGCCAGATTGGGGGGATCTGGGAGGGGAGGATAAGGTAAGGAAGTAGAACACAGTTCCAAGAGGTTGTCTGTGGAGGGAGAGAGACAGTTGGCATGGTAGCTGGAGCGGCACCTGGGGTCGAAGGGAGGTTGATTTTGTATCTTTTAAAATAGAAGAGACATGAGTGTGTTTAAAAGCTGATGGGACATATTGAACAAAGAGAAACTGATGACGTAGAATCGATAGAGAACAATAAATAGCATAAGGTCACTGAAAAGAGAGGAGGGCTGGAGGAAATAGACTTAGATGTGGGGAAGGGCACGTCCCCTCTTGCAACAGGAAGAGAGGACTGGGGCCAATGTCAATAGGTTTGTAGACACGGAGGTGAGATACTGAGGGATTTCTCATCTGATGGCATCTGTTCTCGGTGAAGCAGGCGAGGAGGTCATCTGCTAAGAGCGATGGGCCAGAAGTGGGAAGAAAGGCCGCCTAGAGTCGCAGAGGTGGTCTACAGGGAGCGCTAGGGCCCCATCTGAGACCGGTGATCTTAGGTCTATAGCCAGTCCACCCCGCAGTGAGATTTACACCGGGTGCTCTGCTTCCCAGGTGCCAGAGGGAGAAGATGGACATCTGGTTCATCTAGGATTAGAGACTTGCCAGGTGGATATGCAAGAAAAGTCCAAAGAGATACAGAGTTTAGTTTAAGCTACTGAAAAGAACATTCTGTGGGCTATGGGGCCTGGGACACAGTAAGGTCCCCAAGAATTGTGTTTATTATTACAGGAGAAGAGAGACAATTCCTCGCCTCCCCCCAGCCCTCCACGGTTCCTGCCTGACCACCATCACCTACACATGCAACTCCAACCCCTTTGTTCCCAAGATATTTGTACAGAATGTAGAGGGGCTTTTGGAGGTAGGTATGATTTTTTTTTATGGTTGGTCATTTTCCACTTGTTATGTGTCCCCACTTCATTATTATTCAGGGATGATTATAAAGCCTCAGAAGTTGGGTTCTTTGTTCAGGCGTTCAGTTTACCGCTGGAGTAATGTTATGTGCAATGAATTCTGAGTTTCAACAAATGATTCTACTTAAGAAAAGTAATCATCAGATGAGCCACGGTATGTAATTTATTATAATCATAATAATTTCTTAAGATCCCTTATGGAGAAAATCACATTTTTCTAAATATAGTTGCGCTTAAGGTCTTTTTTTTTTTCCTTTAAAGTGTTTTATTAATTACTAGTCTGTAAGGAATGCTGTTTGGTCTGCTAATCTGAAAATTAAAAGTTTCTACGGAGGAAGTAGATTTCAACACAAAGGTCACATTAGGAATGACTAGTGACAATACCAGGAACACGTTTTGGTACAAGAAATTAGGAAGTTGGGCAAATAATATAGCTTCTTTAAGGCTGAGTTTCTTCACCTGTAAAGTGAGAAAATTAGAAAATACAACTTCCAGTATTAAGTGCAAAATTAACTGCTCTATCCAAATGGTAGCCACTAGCCACATGTGGCTACTTAAATTTAAATTTATTAAATTAAATAAAATCTAAAATTCAGTTCATCAGTCACACTAGCCATGTCTCAAGTAATCAATACCATAGGTAGCTAGTGACTACCCTGTTGCGCAGCACAGATGTAGAACATTTCCCTCATTAGAGAAAGTTCTACTGGACTGCTCTGATCTCTAATTCTAGTTTTAATACAATTGCAACAAAGGGAAGATGGTAAGATGCTTCCAGAAATTATCATGTTATAATTTTCCACTTAACCACAGTAGGACATTTCTAGAATACACCCACATCTCACCTGCCCCAAAGGACCGGGAGTGAATTAAAACAAGGTGGACCTATTGCAATGAAATAATCTCCAGGTGATGGAGAGACAATACATTCTAGACCCTTCCCACTTTCCTTCCCACTCTGCCTGTCCTCCTTTCCCACATTTTTTATTGAGTGCTAAGCCCTGAGTCAGCTACAAGTCCTGAGGCATAAACATGATTTGACCTGTCTGTTTGATCTGACAGAAAAACAGATGATGATAATACAGTGTATTTGGTAAGGAATATGATAGAAGGATCCTTAAGGTTCTGTGGAACTCTACAGGAGGAATACATAACCCTAACAGAAGAGGCAAGGGAAAACCTTCCAGAAAGAGTGATACTTAAGGAAAGTAGTAAAGGATGTTTATGAATTAAAATGGTTTACAGGTTTGAACATTAATTATGACCCTATTAAAATGCAACAATGAAGAAAAGAGAAATTTGAGGAAAATCAATAGCAAGTAGTTTTTGATATCATTAGTGTTACAAACTCTCTGTGGTACGCATAATTTGCAGACACTATTAAAATAAAACCCATCCATTCTGAAGGGTTACCTGCGTAACTCAGTCTTTTTTTTTTTTTTTTTTTTGCGGTACGCGGGCCTCTCACTATTGTGGCCTCTCCCGTTGCGGAGCACAGGCTCCGGACTCGCAGGCTCAGTGGCCATGGCTCATGGGCCCAGCTGCCCCGCGGCATGTGGGACCCTCCCGGACTGGGGCACGAACCTGCGTCCCCTGCATCGGCAGGCGGACTCTCAACCACTGCGCCACCAGGAAAGCCCAACTCAGTCTTTTTAGTTGCTTCCTCCTTTGTATTAAAAGGACAGTGAGTTGATTCTGCTCATAGAGACCCATTCCCTAACCCAACTGCATTTCTCAAGACTACCACTGTTTCAGTAAAAGTTGCATCTCAAATCTCCTAGTTTCTCAGACCAAAATTCTTGGAGTTATTCTTGACTCCTCTATTTTTTTGCACTCCATGTCTATTCCCTTAACATCCTATTGTCTTTGCCTTCAAAATATATCCAGAATTATATCCCTTTTCCCTTTTCCTTGTAATACCTTCGTGGTCCAAACCACTATCATGTCCTGCTGAGAGAATAGCAAGAGTCTTCTCATGGTCTTGTCCACAATTGCCTTTTCACCATCAATTCTCCACTCAGAAGCCAGAGAAACTCATTTAAAACTTAAGTCAGATCCTATCATGCCTCTGTTCCAAACTCTCCATTTCACAAAGACAAATTCGAAAGTCCTCATCATGGACCACAAGTCCCTACGTGACCAGCTCCAAGCTACTTCATCACTTACATTCTCTCTTGCCTACTCATCCTGCTTCTGCCACACTGGCCTTGCTACTTCAGGCATGGTCCAAGCACGCTCCCTCTTCCGGGACTGCTCAAAAGCCACATGGATCACTTACTCCCTCACTTCATCCAGGCGTCTGTCCAAGTGTCCTCAAACACAGAGGCCTTCCTTGTGCATCTAGCCCATGTAAAATTAGATGCTCTGTACCATGAGCTCCACCATCATTCCTTATCCTTACTCTGCTTTGTTTTTCCTTCACTGCACTTATCACCACTTGATGTGTTATATAATTGTTTACTAGAATGTGAACTCCATGAGAGCATACATTTCGTTTTGTTTACTGCAATAGCCCAGTCTCTTATTTAGAGTCTGACCTATGCATGTACAGTTCACAGTTGTTAATGGAGGAGTGAATGGCATTTACTCTATCACATTTCATCTATAATTATATGACCTGCATAGACTGTGAGGCCCTGAAGACATGATTACATATATTATTCCCAGCCACCAGCCCACTATGTGGAAAGTAAACTCACTATGAAAGAAGTTCCTTGAATGTATCTCCCTCCTTATATGGAAAACTATAGGATCGTAGATGCAAAATGAATCTTAAGAGGTGTTCTGGTCTACAGCCATGCCCTCGGGAAGACCACACTTAACACTCACTCTATTTTGAAAGGCCACCCAGAGAGAAGAATCCATCATTTTCTCTATTTAACTACTTTTAGTTCCAGGATATTCTTAAACCAAATCTAAATCTCATTTTCTTTTATCTTGGGATCAGAAGAATTTTAATAAATAAAACTGGTTGTTTATACATCAATTATACCTCAATTAAAAACAAAAACAACCCCCCCCCAAAAAAACGGTCAGTATTTTTTTTTCTTTTTCTTTCTTTTATTTTATGTGGCAGGTGGGCTCCTTAGTTGTGGCATGCAAACTCTTAGTTACGGCATGCATGTGGGATCTAGTTCCCTGACCAGGTATTGAACCCAGGCCCCTTGCATTGAGAGTGTGGAGTCTTATCCACTGTGCCAACAGGGAAGTCCCCTCTAATCAGCTTTTAAACCCACCAATTAAAAAAAATGTCAATTATATTTTTTATTTCTAGAATTTTTTACTTGATTTATTTTTTATAGCTTCCAGTTTTCTAGAAAATTCTCCATCTTTTCATTTAATTTCTTGACAATATTAGTTATATTTATTTTAATGTTCATTCTGATCACTGAGATAGCTCCTATGAGTATTTTTTTGGTATATTTCTTCTCTTGGTTTTCTGTCAAGTCTTGCCTTCTTGTATGCCTAGTTATATTCTATAAGTTCTATTTCACTATACCTGGTTATTTTTTTTATTGAGGGCCATACGTTGTTTATGAAAGAAATGTAGAGATGGTTTGAGACTCTAAATGATGGTATCTACCTCAGAAAGGATTTATGTTTACTTCTGGCACGGAGCAAGGCTAGGACAGAACATCTTAGGCTAATTTACTGAGCTGATTTGAAGCTAGACTTAATCCTTGTGAGATTTAGGCTATTTCTGATTCACCCTTATTCTTAGGAGGTAGTGCTTCTGTGGTCCCAATCAAAAGTCTGGATTGGGGCTTCCCTGGTGGTGCGGTGGTTGAGAGTCTGCCTGCCGATGCGGGGGACACGAGTTCGTGCCTCGGTCCGGGAAGATCCCACATGCCGTGGAGTGGCTGGGCCCGTGAGCCATGGCCGCTGAGCCTGCGCGTCCGGAGCCTGTGCTCTGCAACGGGAGAGGCCACAACAGTGAGAGGCCTGCGTACCGCAAAAAAAAAAAAAAAAAGTCTGGATTGTTGCCAGAATTTCACTTCCTAAGAGGGCACTGAAATCTAAACTTTGCCCTCCTGGCCCTGTGTAAGTGCCAAACCTCTGTTTTGCTCTTTTGCCACTAAATTGTCTCTTCCAAATTAGCCATTGCCTCAAGAAGAAAAGCAGCTCCAGATGCCAGGTTCACCTCTCTTGGCTCCTCTTTCCTCTGGATCTTGGCCCTACAAATTGCCTTGCTAGTTCTCTGATAATTTCCAACACATGGGATTTTTGTCTTCTTTATTAATTCATCTAGTAATTAATTTGTCTAGCTTTTCTAGTCATTCTTAACAGCTGATTGTTCTGAAATAACCTAGTGAGCCATTGCCAGGAGCAGAATTCTACTTATATTCTAATGAAAAATGGTTATGTCACACCTCCATTCCTATAACTTACTTTTCTCACTTATCCTTATGTGAACCATGTATAGCTTTAGTAAACATGTCAGTGTTAATTTACACAATAGCTTAAAATCACTACATAGAATGTATACCATTCTAAGGTAAATCATGATTTTTTAGACAAACTCTCATAATTGGACACGTCAACTGTTTCTATTTTTTCCCTATTATAAACAGCAGTAGGATGCACATCTTCATGTACACGTTCCTAAGTAGTTGTAATTATTCCCTAATTATAACATCTTGAAATAAAATATTTTATTTGAAATAAAAATTTTAAAGTATGACTATTTTAAGGTTTTTGTTATATTACTAAAGATCCCTCTAGGAAAATCAAACCAGTTTACACTTCCACCAGCAGTGTGTAAATGCCAGTTTCCTTATATTCTTAAGCACTTTCTAAATCATGGAATTTTAATTTCTAAAGTCACCTGTGTCTGACATAAATAAGTATTTATTATATGATTCATCTACTTCCGTACCAGGAACACTCTTGGGATTACAAGAGAAAGAAACTAAACTTGGACCCTGACCTTACTTCTGACCTCATGATTCTTCACAGATACTCTATGACTCTCTTTTGATTATGAAGGTTTACTGATAGTGTTCCCAGAAGGCCTGAATCCTCCATATGGAAATTGGCCTTCTCGTGTTCTCACCAGTTATATATGTATTTTGGACCCTGCCTTTATCTTTAACTACAATCGAGTATTATGGACTTATTTAAAATACGTAGTCCAGGATAGCTCCTTGGTCTCAACTCTATCTAGCCATGCGGTGTAGCTATAGTTTCCTCTTCCTTCTTCCTGTACTTCCCTGAACTTGTACTGCTTGAACTCCATTCAGTGGTCTGACCACTCACCCAACTCACCGAGGTCACTCATCCAGATCAGGGCTCAACAGACCACGGCCCTGGGGACAAATCTGGCCTGCCAGCTGCGTTTGTAAACATTTCCCTGAACACATTCATCCTAGGTTGTATGCATATTATCTGTGCTGCTCGGCTGACACAACAGTGGAACTAAGTAACTGTGACCAAGGTCGTATGGTCCACAAACCTACAATATCGACCATTCGGCCCTTTACAGGAAAAGTCTGCCAACCACTGATCCATATACCTTTGTAAGAAGGGTCTGAACTTAGTAAGAGATTTCCCCGCTACTAGATTAAGCGGCTGTACAGAGCAAACCTCCAATCCCCCCGCCCCAGCGGGCATAGGACTCTTGTCTGCTCAGTGCCATTTTATTTAGGGTACAGTTCCCCCCAACCCGTGCCTTGAAACTGTCCTCTGTCCCTGGATTCTGATCTGAATCTGGCTGAGTTGTCACCTCTTATGATTTAGGACCTGGATCACGTGTAGACTTTGGACTCAGTAGGCATGGCACACTGGTCTGGACAGAAGAGGGTGCTTCTCACCAGAGGTCCCTGGTCTGGGGCTCTGGGTGCCTTGGCACTGCCCAGAGGCTAGTACCTTCGGGCATGGACAGCTGCCTTACTGATATGCCACCACCCAACACTTAGGAGGCTGTTGGTACAAAAAGGCCAGAAAATGGAATGAAAAGGTAACCACTAGTATGTTCTCTGTATCTGTGAGTGTGCTTCTTACATGTTATATTCACTAGTTTCTTGTATTTTTTAGATTCCACATATGTGACATCATACAGTATTTATCTTTTTCTGGCTGACTTATTTCACTGAACATGATGCCCTCCAAGTCCATCCATGTTGCTGTGAATGGTAAAATTTCGTTCTTTTTCTATGACTGACTAGTACTCCATTGTGTGTGTGTGTGTGTGTGTGTGTGTGTGTGTGTACATGGATATACATATATATGTATATATACACACACACACCACATCTTCTTTATCCATTCTTCTGTTGATGGACACGTAGGTTGTTGCTATGTCTTGGCTACTGTAAATATGCTGCTATGAACGTTGGGGTGCAAGTGTCTTTTCAAATGAGTGTTTTTGGTTTTTCTGGATATATACCCAGGAGTGCAATTGCTGGGTCATATGGTAGTTCTATTTTTAAAACTTAACATTTAGATATAGATTTAACATTTAGATGTAGCTGGGCTGTGAAAAGCCACATCTAGACTTGACAAAGAGGAATACATATTCTCCAGAGTGTCTGGACTAGGAAATGGATGGGCTAACTAGACGGTACTTGGGCTGAACTGCTTTGGGGAAGAGGTAAGTACATGGATGGATACGCATAGGTTGGCTGTATCACGTTGGGGGGCAGTACAGAAGAAATTATATGTATGGAAAAAGAGAATGTGTGTGTGCACAAGTGTATGTATGTGTGTATATGTCTGCGTACATGCCTATGCTGGTCAGTCAGGGGCTGGAATGTATCAGGCCAGGAGTCTTTTTTCCGTTGGGAAACTGCCCCTTCCATGTTGCATGCTTTGGGGATTGGACTCTTCCACCTCTGTGTCTCCTTGTCCTCTGTGGGGAGGAAGATCTCCGCGTCTTACTCTTCCGCCATCTTCCTCAACTCCCTCCTTGTCCTCTGGTCACAAGAATAAACGTGCACATGCACTAATTTGTGTTCCTCCACTAGATGTGGCCTAGGGACACTGGGTAAGAGAAAGTCACTCTTTCTGGGGTTGCAAAGACTATATAGAGTGACTCTTGTCATCACACAGAGAGGACTCATATGCGGATGAAGCCATGCAGAGGTTAGCAGGAGTGACACATAGAAAGACAGAGCTCTGATTTTATCATTGAACCCACCCTCCTGGACTTATCCATGCCTGACTTAGCCAAGCTTGGATTTCCGTCACTGAGCTAAAATTTCCCCTTTTTGCTATGGAGGTTTGAGCTAGATTTTTGTCACTTGTTATTCAAGGATCTCTGACTAATAGTATCACTAACATAGCTTCTTAGGAAAGCAGATATATCTGGGCTGGAAAATCAAGGTATGGGACTACATGCTTATCCTTTTGCCGGCAAAGTCTTGATGACAGGGTAGTGTAAGGCCAGTATTTTCATGAGGATTCCAAGTATACTTGGTTCTGTGCATTTCGGAACTAAGGCCCGCAACCACTGCCTGCAACTCATAGGCACATTTTGTCTTTGTGTGTGTATACAATGTTCCGTAAGCACAGAATTCCCTAGATCTGCTTGAAGTGAAAATTAAAATCATTTTCTACAATTTATCTTCTGTGTCAGAAAACAGGGCCAAGGGCTTTTAAGAACTGGTGCTGCAGTTCCGTGACTGTAGGATGAATGACATCACCCTTCTGGGGATGATTTCATTTATGCCCTTTATGAATACTCTGAAAGCAAACCCAGCCTTGGGAGAGGGAAATACACACACACAGCGCTTGAGGAGCCTTTGTATACGGAAGCCTCTATAAGCTGATTGGCGGGGTCAAGCGGCCACTATTCAGAGGGTGACAAGCTCTGTTATCTGGCTCTCTGCCAGGCAAAATTGCACATGAGAATTTTTCTAGTGAGGCTGTTCCAGTGAGTCCTTCTGGAGAGACTAAGCCCCCCTGTTGTGAGCCCCTAGAACTGTCACGCCAGGAACACACAACAGGAAGTCCCCTCGTCTGCTGTGGGCTCAGACTCCAACCCTCCTGGTGAACTGTACCTCCAGGTGCAGTGATACTCATGGGTGAAGGAGGCACTAAAAAGAAAAACAGACCTTATTAAAGCACAACCTTTTGGCTTAAATGAGTGCTTACTACTTTTAATGAACGCCCTGCAAAATCTACTGAACTTTTTTTTCTGGTAGGTATTGCCATGTATTCCAGATGATTTCTTCTCATTAGAAATATTTTACCAAGCAAACACCTAGCTCTGTTCTCAGCTGTCCAGCGATTGGAGATGAGTGCTCTGGTTTCTATGCAGGATCAAGTTTAGGGACTACGCCCAAGGAAATATGAAGCAATGCTTCTGAGCAGAAATGTGAAATGCGAAGTGTGTAGAAAGGCCTTGGGAGAAGAAAAAGGAAATTCTTGTTCATGGAGCTAAGCCTGGAGGAGCCAGTTAAAGTGGGTGACCAGAAATGCATTTACAGTGAGAAGGGTGTGTTATGGGCTGAATCGTGTCCCCTGACCCCATTCATATGTTAAAATCTTGATCTGAAGTATCTTAGAATGTGACTGTATTTGGAGATAGTCTTTAAAGAGGTAATTAACATTGAAGTCATTAGGGTGAACCCTAATCAAATATGATGAGCGTTCTTATAAGGAGAGAACAGGACACAGACACACAGACATACACAGACACATAGGGAAGACCATGTGAGGACACAGGGAGAAAATGGCCAGCCACAAGCCAAGGAGAGAGGCCTCAGAAGAAACCCATCCTGCTGACACCTCGATCTTGGACTTCTAGCTTCCAAAAGACTGTGAGGAAATAAATTTTTGTCGTTTAAGTCACCTAGTCCTTGGTACTTTGTAATGGCATCCCTAGGAAACAAAGGCAGATTGACTTAGAGTGATACTGCTGCGAGGGCTTGCCCTCTGAGCCCGGCACCCACAGAATGATACGTCATTTGCACCATTCTTCAATGGTAGCTGGATCTTTTCCTAGGGCTTTAGCATATATTTTCTCGCTGTCGCGTCATCCAACTGTGACCAGACATGCTTCTTTATGCTGGTCTTAATTATCTGTCTTCCTCTTTTGTGTCTTCACCTGCTTAACATGTGTAGAAATTTGTTAAGCCTTCTGTTAGTTACTTATCCAAGCTACTCATATTTCTCTTTAAAGTTCACCAATGGAAGTCCCTTTCTTTAATCTGTACATTTAAATTGCTAATGTGCTACTTGTCTAGCTGTTCTTTATGAAGTGGCATTTGGGGGTGTTTATCTTTTCAACTCCGAAGGAGAAGTGAAGGGACTGATTGTTGAATTCTTGTTTTCGGCTGAGCTTTTCGAGCTCTGCTGAGACTATGAGCTGGCTTAGGGGAAGTCAAACACAAGGGCTCTATATTTGGAGGGGTATGCAAACGTCCTCTGTGGTCCCGAGTATATGTGAGAGCACAATGCATTGCCCAATTCGTGTCTTTAAGTCAACACAAAAGACAAAGAGGGTCAGGGGATGAAAATAATTCCATGGGTTAGTAAGCATCTCCATGGAGACCAGGAAATGCATAATCTCTATGGAGACCCTCAAAATCTCTCCTTCTGAAATTATAGTAGTGTATGATCTGTGGTAACTGTCATTGAGAGTGGAGGGAAAGTGACAAGAGGAAGAGGATGAGAGGATAATCCTCTTCTTTCCTTAGTGGAAATCATGGCTAGCGTGGCTCTAATTTTAAGCAATTGGTATTGTAAGATTCTGAAATTAGGATTCCGGGAGACCATGTCACCCAGGGTGGGATGAGGCACGTGAGGCTCGGGTTGTTTTTATGCCCAGCGCTGAAGTAGATGTCTGACATAAATTGGCATTCAAAAAATGTGTTACTATCTGAATGAATGTAATGAACAATTGGGCAGGATCTCATCATTAGCTCAGGCCCTGTCAATCATCTCTGTTCTGCTAAAACAAAGGGAGAGGGCTACTGTCAGGGCCATACTGGGTACCGTCTGCATATGACTGAGCAGAGCCAGTAACTCCTGTTTTCTCTCTTCTCTTTCAAGGAGAATGCTGCTCAACTGTATAAATATGGTCAAAGGAGGAAATAAAGTTTAGTTGTGGTGAGGAGATAAACAGGGTATAGGGAAACAGACCAGCTAATGAATGCAAGTCACTGTGTCCAGATAAATCCCATCCCATTGTAACCTACGTGTTCTTAGCCCTACTAGCCTCTGGATACAAAATGGGATTCTGAATACTTTTTATGCCCAGATTATTATGGTTCAATGCCCCCCGTGGCTCCTTCATTGGAAATTAGCCTACTGCAAAGTGGGCCCAAGGGTTCTTTGAGTTTCCTATGGTACTGCCTTAGATCAGTGCCCAGACATTTCTGTCCACTTGTCCTGTTTCTTCCTCATCTTGCTGCCATGTTATTGGCCTGACGGCTGACGCTAAGGAGAGACCTCTTAGCATGATGGTCTCTATTGGATGACTACTGATTTAAAAAATCATCTTTAATTCGAGATAGGCACTGTTAAGTCTTGGTGTATATATAGATAGTTCCAGGTTTTTCTCTATTTATTTACACATAAAATTATATATATGTATGTGATATATATTTAAATATAACTTCATACATATGAAGTAGCTTGAGATCAGACTATACATACTGCTTTGTACCCTCCATTTCCTTAACAATATATAATGAAAATATTTTTCCATGTTACTAAATATTGAAGTACATCATTTTAAATGACTGTATGAATATATTATCATTTAAGTAACAATCTCTGTTAGACTTTTAATCTGTTCCCAGTTTTCCCATGACCATAAATATCACCGCATCACATCTTTTTTTATCCATTCTCCTGTACTTCTCGGTTGTTTCCTTACGATATGTTATTGTAAGTAAAATTCCTGGGTTGAAGATGATGAACTTTTAATATTCATGCTCTTGCCTGTTTTGCCATCCATCTCTTTATGTACCCATTTTTTTGGTACACAAAATTTACACAAGCTGGTGAGCTCTTAAGGATCAGGGTTCATGCTTTAACTTTGTATCTGCCATATTCTCTTCATAGTACTTGGGGGTGGCAGGGCTTCAGGACTCAGTGAAGACAGTGCACCAGTGACAACCATGAAGGTATCTGAAAGTGTCCTGGAGGATGCCGCGGAAAAACATGCATATTTCCAAAGGGAAAGCAGGGATTGCGTTTTAGCACCTCGCTCCTTGTCTGATCCAGAGCACACGAGGGCACTCTGAATACAGTGACACTTCATAGAATAAACACTCCTTACTTCGGTGGAGGACTTTTTAGGTTCTTCCAATAGTCTGTGAACTCTCAGGGGCTCATTTTTGTACGTCCAAACTCGCCCAGCCATGGTGCAATGAGGGCATTCATGGGCATGAATGAGATGCCGGGGTCCTAGCAACCTGGGAAGCAGATCACTTCAGTGGCTGCCACTGTTCGTCGTTGTAAATAAAATACTACTTTCTGGAGGCAGCACTGACTCATTCCTTCTTATTTCTTTCCTCTGCAGTTGGAGGAGAGGTGGCTAAAAGGTGGAGGCAGCCGAAAGAGCGGGAGAGGGCCAGGGGTAAGTCTAGACACGGTTTCCTTCCATTGTCTTCCCTTCCTCCTTGCCCCTCCCTCCTTGCCCCTCCCTCACCCATTTTCCCTTCTCGCTGGTGGACGCCCCCGCCTTGGTCCGGAGCCCAGAGATGGTGGGGTTCAACCCCCCTCGCTTTTTAGCTAAGTTTACAGCTCCTAGCATTCCAAGCGGGGTGTTTTCCAGTAGCCAAAGCACCGGGAATTAACAGCTCTCGGCCTCTCCCCTCCGGCTTTCCTCCTGGGGTTGGCTGGAAACTTCACCCAGACACCGAAGAAGCTCCGCCCCGGTAGTTTTGAACCGGCCACTGGCTGAGGCTCCGCTGGGCACTCTCCCTCCCGAGGTCCCCCTGCCCGAGGCTCTGCCCTCTGGAAGGTCGCCTGGAGCCCGCTGCCCCGGGGCCAGGCGGAGAGGGGTGGGCTGGCGTGAAGGGCAGGAGAGAGGTGGTAGAGTAAGACCTGGTACTCACAGCGCCCTCACCGCCCAGACCCGCTGGGCGCCCGACCGGCCCGTACTTGGGGGGCGGGATGGGCACGTGGCCCACCCCCGGCTCGGACCGGTCCCCGCGCTCCACTGGCCGGGGGGTCGCATCAACTGAGGCCCCCTCCCCGCACCCGTCCGCGCGTCCACCTCCCCGCTCCGCTCCGCCCCGCCCCGGCGGCTGCGAGGCGGTGCAGCCCGCCGGAGACGCGCGGACCTCCACCCGCTCCGGCAGGCGGCGGCGCAGGCGGCGGCGCAGGCGGCTGCGGCCTAGGGCGCCGGGCGGCCGCGAGCCTCCTCCCCCTCCCGGAAGCGCGGGGCGGGGTCCCCGGCCGGGCCGCGGGGGCGGGCGCGGGGGCCGGGCCGGGGCGGGGCGCGCTCCGGGCTCGGCGCTCGCGGGCTCGGCCGGCTGTGCCCGTCCACTCCGGCTCCAGGCGGCCAGCGCTCGGGCCCAGGCCGCCAGGTTCCAGCCAAGCAGCAGCAGCAGTAGCAGCAGCAGCGGCGGCAGCTCGCGGGGAGACCCCGCGCTCCTGGCAACCCCTCCCCAGTGCGGTGCATGGAGACGAGGCCCTCCGCTCGCCCCTGAGCCCGCCGCCCGGCCCGGGACCCACGGGGGCTGGGGTGGCCTCGGGCTCCGGCCGGCCCCGCCGCCCGAGGGCTGCGCGCGGCCCGCGGGCCTCGTCGCCCGCGCGGATCGCCGCGGCCCGGCCGTCCCGTCCCAGGAAGTGGCCGTCCTGACCGCCATGGCTCACTCCCCGGTGCAGTCGGGCCTGCCCGGCATGCAGGTAGGCAGGGACCGGGCCGCCGAGGGGAGGGAGGGATGCGCGGGCCGGGGCGGAAGCGGGGAACTTGGCGGTGTAAACACGGCCCCCCCACCACGCTGCACCTTCCGGGGTCGCGCCGGCCTCCCGCGTCGTGCTGGCAGCGCCCGGGGTGCCCTGCCCAGCGGACACGGGTGCGTGTGTGCAGGGGCCTGGGGGCCGCGGCCCGGAGGCGGCCCTCGCCGGCCGGGAGTCGCGGCGGTCGAGCGGGGGGATGTGGGGCTGCCGGCCGCTGCGCCCTCCTCGCTTCCCTCTCCCCCCGGGGCCTCCCGAGCCGCAGGCCCCGCGCCGGCCCATTCCCGGGGAGAAGTGATGTGGAGAAATGCCCTCGGAGGCCCGGCTCGCTCTCAGGGCCCCGGCGCGGGCGGGGGGCGGTGAAGGCCCGGGTTCCCCTCGGCGAGGGGGCGGTAAAGTTGAGGGGCGGGGAGGGCCTCGGTCGCGCCACGGCTAGTCCCGGGCCCGGAGGGCGGAGGAGGAGGCAGGGCGGGGTGGAGGAAGGTGCCACCGCCAGCTCCACTTCCAGCGCGTCTGTTCCGCGCGTTTCCTCCCGGTGCAGATGGAGGGGAAAGTGCGAGCCTTCAACCCTTCTGGAAGAAGGAATCGATGGCACAGCGTGCACTCGAGTGTGGATCCCGGGACTCAGGGCTTTGGCTTGGAGTCTTGATTGGATCCAGCTGAGTCCCTTCCCAGAAATCCTCTCCGTTGCCACTTTGTGGCCTCTTGGCTTCCCAGTGACTTTTTTTGGAGTGGGGTAAAGGGGGAGAAGTTGAATTTCAAATTTACACGGATGCTTTAAGGTTTTTCGCCATCGGGGACAGTTTTTAGCCCTTTGAAAGATAAAACCACTGCCCTTCTTGGCTAATTTGTAATGTTTGTAAGCGCGTAAATGGGGGCAAAATGTTTAGGATTAAAATCTGACGGTACAGCTAGGGAATGTCTTTAAAGTTTGGCTCTCCCGGGTTAGCCGAGTAAGGGAGCAGAGGAGCTTTAAGAAAACAAACACAAGTATCTCAGTGGACTATTTATTTTACAGCGTTCTACGGGCTCATTTTCTCCCCCCCCCCCCCACTCTTGAGGGATGAGAAGTGCAGTATTCGGACCTGGACTCCATAGGAGCCGGGAATCTGCCCCCTCCTTAAAGAGAGAGCATTTCTCTCTTTCTCTCCCTCTAAATCTGAAAAAGAAAACTCGATTTCATTGTTCAGGTTTGATATCTAGAAAAATAAGAACACAGAGTTACCAGAATTGTAACCTCTTTAAAAAAAATGTTGTAACAGTTAACATTAATAATTTGACGGTGCTTGAAGAAAACTGTCCTTGAATCTCACGTAAAGAGCTGTTAAACTCAACACGCATTTAAAACCTAAGCTTCTGCTGACCGCTAGGTAAAAATCAGATGTGGTTTCTTGGTATTTCCTAAAAATTCCTGCTTTGGTTTGAATTTAGAGACAGGAAGGCAGGGTGAACTGGGTAAAAAATTATTTCTGACCAGTAGAGCAAGAAGGGCCTCTTGTAATGATTAAAAAATACATTTGCTGGGTACTTTCTTTAGACAGACTCTTATGCTGTTAATCAGGTTGTAATCTAGCGCACTTGCCTCACTTAGAGCTTACCATGGAGGTATTCAGCTTTTGTGGAAAGCGAATCAGTTTAAAAAGGTACTTAAAGCCTCGCTGGCTGGTGCCCTGAAGTCAGTATCAGATGGTCACCAGGTGGTGTCTAGTCTCAACACTCCTTTTGTCCTCCCCTTTTAATTTTTTTCTTCAAGAGTGTGGGCCGGAATTCTTAAATCGTGGGAAAAGAAGGTACATTTCTTTTAATAATTGGGCCTCCCAAATGTATTTCCTAGGTAGTGTTACAAGGGAACTGTTTTTATTTTGCTTTCTCAGTGGAAAGGCTGATAAATTTTTGTTGGGTTGAAACAACCAAATTTTCAGCCGTTACAGTTTTAGGGTCGCGAAGGTGGCTTCTGACAGTCATCCCTGTATTTAAGTGCATCTACACACTGTATGATGATTGTTTTTAGTGTGCCATTTGGGGAAGAACATTCCTTCCCTCTCCCTTCCACTCCCAAAGAAAAACAACCAGCACATTTATTTCCTACTTTGAATCAGCAGCTGTTGCTGCCCAGGGAGGCCTTCCTCAGAGTTGTTGTTGAGGATTAAATTAAAGGCACACCTGCCTCCGACTGCTCTCCAGGCTAAAACAGGAGGAAAGAAGTACTAACCCTCCTGTGCTGTGTCCCGATACATCCCATAACCTCCCCTTTTTCGTCTCTCATCTCCTGATGAGGGTTCGTAAGGAGTTGGCTTAAAAATTTCAGAAAGACAGCAGAGTGAATTCAGGCAGCCTAGGCAAAGATGCTTAAAAAATAAACCTGAATGACAGCATAATTTCAGTGAAAACATCATTTTCATTGTCTTGCAAATCATTTTTATGCCTCTTGATTCTTATTGGTACTGCTTGAGGCATAGGTGTAATGTATGCCATTTTCTAGACGTGGAAACCAGCAGAGACTGAACTGACCAAGGTGAGATAGTGCCTTATGTGGCAAAGTTGTGATTGGAAACCAGGTCTTTCCTGCCCTCAAGACCCATTCTCTTACTCACCATGCTGTGTTATTGCTTTATTATTACTCTAGCAAACAGTAATGCTTATTTCATTCCAACTTGGGTTTGCTGAAGAAATTAAAATACGGTATTTTATTTGTTCAATCAGCAACCGTTATTGAACACTGTTGTGCCGGGTGCTCGGTGAGGGTTGATGACTGTAAATCTGAGTGAGTTATGAGTGATCCTGTTTAATAACCTTTTCATGAAGGCTGCCAGGGGCCTTTCCTCTTTTTTTTTTTAAACCTCCCACCCAGTTTCATATTAGCATGGGGGAAAAAAATAGAAATCATGAACTGAATGTAATAACTACGAATAGACATAAAGAAATTCGGTTGAGTTGTGGATTTAACTACTCCCTGTCCTTCACTGAACATTTGTTGCTTCTCTCGATTTAATTCAGCTTCAGCTGGAGGCAGCAGCATCCATCAGCTTTTAGTTGCATAAGTTGTAATTTAAAAAGAATTAGATTTTGGTTTGTAAGTTTCTATAACGGAATTTTATCAGTCACTTGAAACCTTTTCTGGACCGTGACCCGTGTAAGAAATATATTTTACATCAAGACCTGAAAGTTAACGTTTCCGAAGACAGCCCTAATCCTCACTACTTGTGATGTACTGTTGTGTGATGCATTTTATTAAGAAGAAAAAAAAAGAGCTGCTGCAAAACTAAATTGATTTCACAGCTGACTGAATTACACTAATTTGATATGTAACATGTATGACAGGACCTGAGTTAGTTTAGCATGTTTTGAGGATGTCATGCATGTAAGATATTCTCATATTTGAAAGTACAGACCGTTTACAGGAACAGCTGGAAAACGTAAAGTCTCTACTTTATTAACATCATCTTTGCGTTTCTCTGGCTGCTTGGAGAGACCTTTTGCTGAGAATGCCCCTCTGTGTGGGGAGAGAGAGAGACGTTTAATGGCCAATTTGGGTGAGTTGGGAACTTTTCTCCAGTGCTCTTCCTTACCCTGGGGAAACCTGTGCGCTCTGGAAATCTGGGAGGAGAAGACAAACAGGACAGCTGCATTTAATCTTGCCTGAAGAGCTCTGGTACTTTTTCCTCCGCGGGTGTGGACGTTCAGGGTATTTGTGAGGTGGTAGTGCAGCGTTGGACTGGGCGAGGAGCCGCGTCCTTGCCGCGCATTTCCCCAGCAGCCGCGGCAGGTGTAGGTGAGACCCTCCTCCTGGCCGGTGCTCAGGAGGTCAGCAGCCTAGCGAGGGCCGACTGGGGTGCTCTCCCCGAGAAGGTTCAGATGAGCCGGGGAGGGGTGCGCAGAGAGCAGGGCGCGGGGTGCGAGGGCGGACTCGCGGCGCCCAGCCGGGGCCCTGGAGCTGGAGGGGCGGCAGCCGGGGAGGGGGCCTGCGTTCCCCGCCGCCTAGGGCGGCGCACTGTCCGGACGCTGCTTCCTCCGGGCACGTGGTGGGCCAAGGTGGAAGGATGCTGGGAGCGCTGGCTGCTGCTGGGAAGGCGGCGGTGGCTCTCTGGGCGAGAGGCCCCCAGGATGGCGAGAGGAGGAGGCTGAAATGGTGGGAGGGTCTCGTGTCCACCTGCAGCGCAGGTGGACCTTTCAGCAAGGTTGCCTCAAACCTTGTAATGTGAACTCTTAGCCAACATTTTATAGTCCTTATTAGTCTCCTTCACGCCCCTTGCTTTTGACCTTTTCCCATGCTCTATGCTGTAAGGAAAATGAAGACACATTCTCTGTTATTGTTAGTAGCCTATATTTAAGGTGTTTTTTTTTTTTAATACGCATTTCAAGACTTCATATTCCCTCTTCTCTATCACCAAAATTTAACAGTGTTAAGAATTTGTTTTGCTTAAAGTCAGTTTGGGAGGGGGAGGGTCGTCAGAAGATTAAAATAGAAAACACCTTGGAGGAGTCCAGGACATTTTGGTTCTAATCCCGTATCAGGGAATGTTCTTGATAGTATTTCGCGTACAACCAGTGACCTTCAAGTAGAAATTGGTCAGATTAGACTTTTCTAGGCAGCTAACGCAGCACCGTGTCCCGGCGGAGGGTAGTTACGGGCAAGTGGCACCGTTGCTTTCTTGTTCCTTTCTGTCATTTTTGTGGTCATCTTTGAGTTAACTCTTCTGGTGTGTGGAGCCGAGTTTACTTATTTGATGCGACTTGACACAGCTTTTGAGTTGAACAGTTTTTCTAGGACTTTGGTGCGAGATGCAGTGTGAGGCGTTTCTGAAGAAATGAGCCTGTTGGTCGTTGTTGCTTCTTCCTAGTGTACTTTACAGCCACCCTGAGGCCAGGGTCCAGGAGCCTGAGGATCCTCGGGCCGCGTTGCTCTCTTTTCGGGTGATTTCTCCCTGTGATTCAGAATTGCCTGCGGGGAAACTCCATACCTACAGGAAGTGGACCACACCCAACCCAGTCGTGCTGTGGCTTTTTTTGGTGCTTGGGCTCAGCATTGTTATCATTAATGGAATCTTGCGGCGGGTACGAGCGCAGGAAATAGAAGTGGACTCTTACCCCTCTATTACCACTCAGAGTCAAGCACTGTCATCCGACTGGTCGTTTCCCTGCCGTAAGTCCCGTTTTTTGCAGTGCAATACTTTTCAAACTCTCAGAGCTCAATGCTTTGAGAAAGAGAAAAACTAGAGCTCTTACAGCACCTGGCTCCTGGGGGGATGCCGCGTTTCCTAATCCTAAATGGCTCCCTGGTTTCCAAGATTTAGAGGAGGGAAAATAAGATGAGGTGTACCTTTGCTTGCGACAAGGCATAAAGCATCCCGGTTGTGTGTTACAAAGGCCCTTGGTGTGCAGCCCCCCTGGGGATGGCACTGTCCACTTACAGACCTTCCGTTATATTTTCAGGAGGGTCTTGGTCAATAGAAGGAGCCCTGTTGGTATCTGAATACATTGTGGGAACTTTTGGAGTTTTACATTAATGCTTACCAAATACGTAGCCCGTGTTTATCTTCCCGCCAAGTCTCTTCCTGTTTTTAAAAAGACTTTCTGGCCCTAAGATTTGAAAGGACCGTGGAGGTCCACATCCTTTGTCTTCTATTAATTACTTAGGACTTTTGTTTAGTTTTTATTTGAAAAGTTATGCACGTGGTGAGGGTTGTTGGGAGAGAGCAGTTCCTTGCCGTTGGCGTCCATTTCCTCCCCTCACCCCCTCCGAAGGCAGCCCCTTCCATCCCCTTTGCTGTCAGTTGTTGTTGTTACTTCTTTGTTCACAAAGAGCATTTAAAAATCGCTGTTTCTTTTTCCCCTAGTTTCAGGCATTGTCAGTAGACTTTGGACCCTGAAGATGAGGATTTAGTTCTCGTGTCCTTGCCTCCTTCGCTCCCGTGTCCCTCCCCTCCCTGTGCCCAGTGCACTTAACGTTGGTGACTTCAGTTAGATTCGTGTGTACATTAACGTGACTGTGGAAACACTAAGCCCAGCCAGCCATGAGTAAACCAGGATTACTTTTCAAATCTTGTTTGGAAGTTTATTTATTTATTTTTTTGGAAATGTAATTGTCTTAGTCTGTTTGGGCTGCTGTTACAAAATGCTGTAGACTGAGTGGCTTAAACAACAAACATTTCTCACAATTTTGGAGGCTTGGAAGCCCAAGATCAAGGCTGTGGCAGATTTTGAGTCTTTTGAGGGCCTGCTTCTGGCTGTGTTCTCACAGGGCAAAGGGGGAGGGGGTGCTCTGGGAGGTCTCCTTATAAGGGCAGCAATCCCAATCCTGAGAGCTCCACCCTCATGACCTGATCACCTCCATCACATTGAGGGTTGGGTCTCACCATATGATTTTGGGGAGGGAGCATAAACATTTACTCTGTAGCAGCACTTATAACTTATTCAACCCCAAACCCGCTGCCAGTTGTTGAAACCTCCTCTTGGGAATTTCAGGTGAGGCACACAGGCTGTCTGTCCATTTCCCTCCTCTGGAGGGAGACTCCTTCCTCTGAGCCTCCTAACTTGTATCGCTGGCATCCCCTCTGCCATCCCTCATCCTCTTTGCCTTCATCTTCGGGATTCCTTGGGCTGCTCTCTCGGGATGGCTTGTTTTCTGTGCCTCCTGCCATCTTTCTTGGTTTCCGTGACTGTGTTGGTGGAGCATATCCTGTAGTGGCCTTCCTGTGAATAGGGTGCATGGGAGATAGGTTTTTTTGAGGTCTTGGGTATCTGCAAGTTTCTTATTTTTGCCTTTCCCCTCGATTGATATTTTGGCATGGCGTTTAGTCATGGGGTGGAAATTATTTCCTTCAGAATTGTGACAGCAGCTCCACTGTGTTTTAGTTTGCAGTGTTGCTGTTGAGGAATGCAACGCCACACCGATACTGGAATCTGTGCATGTAAGCTGTTTCATTTTTCCTGAATTTCATAAGATCTGAATTTTTTCTTTGTAATCTGAAGTTTCATCATGATGTGGGTCTTCTTTTATTTTTTGTGACAGGTACTTCATAGGTCCTTAATCAGACAACTCACGTCTTTTTGTTGAATTGTTTCTTTGATTCCCTTCCCTCTCCCATTTCCTGTGTTCACTCTTTCTTAAACCCTTTATTATTTGGATGCTGGACCTTCTGGACTGGTCCTCAAGTATTCTTACCCTTTGAAACCTATTTTCCATCTCTTGTCTTTTCTCCTTGGCTTTCTGGGAGATTGTCTCAACTTTATCTTCCAGCTCTTCCAAAGAGTATTTCATTTCTGCTCTTGTTTTTTTAAATTGTGAGGGCTCTTTTTGATTCTCTGAATGTTGTTGCTTTCTTGTTTCAGTTGAAATATCTGCTTTCATCTCCCTGAGTATGTTAATTGTAGTTATGTTGTTTTTTCCCTCGGAATAGATTCTCTTCCTCCACGGCCCCTTTGCCCCCCTGTTGGTTTTGGTTTCTGTTTTTTGTGGTAGAGGCCACCCTTGAATGTCCACTCATATTTCAGAGTAGGGGACAAGCTGGTTGGAAGTCTGAACCCTGACTGGGGCTTTTTCAACCCCAGTGATGTAGGCGCTTCTGGTGGGCATGAGAGGTGAGGAACGGCTTATGTCAGTTTCTTATCGCTTTTTTTTTTTTTTTTGCGGTACGCGGGCCTCTCACTGTTGTGGCCTCTCCTGTTGCGGAGCACAGGCTGCGGACGCGCAGGCTCAGCGGCCATGGCTCACGGGCCCAGCCGCTCCGCGGCATGAGGGATCCTCCCGGACCGGGGCACAAACCCGCGTCCCCTCCGCTTGTGGTCCCTCCTCCCACCTGAGGCTCGCTCTGGATGAGGAAAGGCTCTGAGAGCGGGCACAGTGCCCCGTGTAGTTTCTCTCCTGCTCCTGAAACCCTCCATGTTCCTTTGCAGAGAACATGCTTTCAGTTTCCTTTCCTGGGGAGGCACGGGTCAGCTTCCTGGCTGTGGGCAGCGGGTAGGCCATCTGGGTGTTCCACTGCTTCTGCAGGACTTGCAGTCACTGCTCCCCTGGGGATTCGGCAGGGGGGGTGCAGTTGATTCTCTGCTTTCCCTGCCTCGAGCTTAGCATTTGCCATCTTCCCCACCTTTCTTTCCTCCACCCACTTTCCAGCTTCTGGAATTTTCTTGCTGTGGGTGTTCTCTCCCCTCCTGGTACGTGGAGGTTTAAAGCCTTTTTTAAGAAAACCCCCTTTGTACTGTGATTTCAATGGGGTTTCAGGATTGACCAAAGTAGATCTTATGCTCAGCGTGTGCTCTCTACCTGGAAATCACTCTCTTCAATTTATAGATGAATGAACAGAATTTGAATTCCAAGGTCAGGACCGCCGGGTCAGTGGGGTGGGGAGGGACTCCTGAGCCGCGGTCCTCTTCATCACGTGATGCCTTCTGGTTTCTCTCTGTAAGAAAAAGGCAGTGTACACACACCCTCGCTTTCCCATGTGTCTGTCTGTGACCTCCGCCTCCCCGACTTGAATGCTTTCTTCCGCTCTGTCTCTCATTTTCTAGTCTCGGGATTCTGTGGGCACAGAACCGTTTTCAGGGCGCCCCACGGTATCTTGTTGGAGGAACATTTGCTTAAGTTGACTGATGTTTTGGGGGTGCAGCCTTGGTCCGGGATTGAGTGTAGGCTTCCTGGGAAGCTGGCAGCGCCGCCGCCAGGGTGGGTCAGGTGCCCCTGGGGGACCCAGTCTGCACGTGTGTGGGGACCAGGCGCCTTGGACTGGGGAATCCCGCGCGTGGCTCGGTGTTGCTCCTCAGACGCTCGCGTTGGTGGGTACGTGGCTCCAAGAGTGTGCTTCCTACTTAGAACAGAGTACCTTTGGAGGTGGAAACGTACAGTGATAGACGAGTGGAAATGAAAGTAATCCAGAACCTGGGGACTGGGTGTTGGTCAGCAGCTATTTTAGGTACAGTTTCCCAGCATCACTTTAAGATCAATTTCAGTGCGGTTGACTCGAAGTTGTTAAATTGCTACCTGAACTCCTGGTGAACTGAGAACCTGCTGTAGAAAGGTCTTGTTTGAGCATTTCTTTCCTGTGTTTGATGCCCTTTCATTGTACCAAACATTTCTTGAGAGGTAATTTAAAAAGAAAAATATATGTAAGTACAAAGAATTGCTCAGCTCCTCAGCAGTTCCTACCAGGAGGCGGGTGGCTTTTTCCTTCGGCTGCGCTGTGTTACCGGAATAGATAAGTGGGAAAAGTAAGTGGTCCTTGGCGCTCCCATGTTGATGCCCTTAGCGGGAGCCTTGTAGGAAGGGAACTAAATTTTACTGCCTCCCTCCAATACAAGGAGGGAGGAGCAGCTCATGCCCTCGGCTAATCCTCGGGGCCTCTGCGGAGGGAAGGGCTGTTAGACCAGTTTTACAGATGAGAAAACTGAGGCTTAATGAAACTGGACCGAGGCTGCCTAAGGCTGCCGCCCTGAGAGCAGAGCCCCGACTCCCTGGCTTTTGGTGCTGGCATTTGTGTTTTCTTCCTCCCTCCACCAGAGTGCCCCCGCCCCCGACGTGGCTGCTGTGTCCTTCATGACCAAATTGTGCCTCCAGCTTCCCTGAGACCAGCCCAGTTCAGGGCTGGTCACTCATGGTATTTTGGTCACTTTTATTTCCATGATTTTGTTTTTTCACGTTTGAAGAAGACTTTGTTCATGTCCCAGTGTTATTCTTTTTATTTTCTTTTTTGCGGTACGCGGGCCTCTCACTGTTGTGGCCTCTCCCGTTGCGGAGCACAGGCTCCAGACGCGCAGGCTTAGTGGCCATGGCTCACGGGCCCAGCCGCTCTGCGGCATGTGGGATCTTCCCGGACCGGGGCACGAACCTGCGTCCCCTGCATCGGCAGGCGGACTCTCAACCACTGCGCCACCAGGAAAGCCCCCCGGTGTTATTCTTAATTGACTTCCTGGAATTTAGGATTGTGGGAGTAGGGGGAGTTGACTGGTCCCTGTTCTGTTTCTCGTCGTTGTCTCTGCTGAGCCCTCATGCTGCCCTTGGGGAGGGATGGCAGCCTTTGACTTCTGTTTGTTACCTCTCAGGTGTTGCCCAGGTTGTTTTGAACTGTGCAGAAATATTAACTGAAAAAAGTACACTATAATCTAACAGTGCTTTTGAGATTTCAGCGTTTATGCTCATCAGTCACTTGGAGGGCTTGGTGGAGTTTGCATCTCTAACAAGTTGCCAGGTGTGTGGCTGCCTCAGGGACCACACTTTGAGAACCGCTGCACTGCAAAATTAAAAATCCTTAAATCCCTGTTGCTCCCCCTGGGAGCACCATACAGCGGTGCCCATTTGAAGAGCAGCTCAGTGGAAAGTCATGGAAAGTCAGTGCTTGCGACTCAGGGCGTGTATTTCAGAGCTTGACTTCGGAACCACAGGTCTAACTTTGAAAATTGAATAGGCTTTTTAATTGAAAGAATTGTTAGAATTTTTACTATGGTAGCATGTATTGCACACCTGTTGGGGGCAGAGGAGGATGTGTGCTGCATGTCTTTTTGACTTTGGAACCTTATTTTTTAAGAAATGCAGCTCTCAGAACTAGCCTTCATGGTTCTCTTGGAAAACCCTGAACCAGGACAGAAGCCCTGAACCTGAAGCTCCTCCACAGCGTTGCCAGGACCATCTCTCAGCTGTTTCCATCATGTCACTCCCTGCTTAGAAACCTGTGGTGGCTTCCTGACCAAACATAAGCTCCAGCTCAGCACTAAGGGCCTCGTGTTCCTACCTGGCCAGTTGTGCGCTGCGTTCCCACGCCCTCGCCCCGGGGAGAGCCTGCCTGCCCCGCAGGGTTGCCCCAGAGTCCTCTGCCCAGTAACCCCTGGTGAGCCGTTAGTATTTGTGTTCTGTTGCCTTTTTTTTTCTTAATTGGATTGTAAAGGCAGACCTTCAGGGAAGGTCCC
This sequence comes from Aethalodelphis obliquidens, assembly GCF_003676395.1. NCBI lineage: Eukaryota > Metazoa > Chordata > Mammalia > Artiodactyla > Delphinidae > Aethalodelphis > Aethalodelphis obliquidens. The sequence continues at coordinate 11,750,377 of NW_020837959.1, forward strand.
CACCATCAGTCGGTCCAGCTCCCCCGTGATGCTAGGCCCGTGAGGAACACCTGCTGGTGGAGGGAGGGGACAGCTAGGAAACGAGTGGCCTCCTTGGGGCAAAATCGATTTTCTTTTCTCGTAGTTGTTCCGCTTAGCACTTAACTGAAGATGTACATGTGTCTCTGAACTGAGAATACTATTGTGGACCAATAGTCTTTTTAATGTTTGGGTTGTCAGAGATTTTGTGCTTTTATGTATAAATAGTTGATTTGTTTTTTTTTTTTTTTTGCGGTACGCGGGCCTCTCACTGTTGTGGCCTCTCCTGTTGTGGAGCACAGGCTCCGGACGCGCAGGCTCAGCGGCCATGGCTCACGGGCCCAGCCGCTCCGCGGCATGTGGGATCTTCCCGGACCGGGGCACGAACCTGTGTCCCCTGCATCGGCAGGCGGACTCTCAACCACTGCACCACCAGGGAAGCCCAGGGAGACTTTTTTTTTTTTAAGTGTGTTGTAATTTTTTTGCAGTTCGCTGTATGGCTTTTTCCAGTATAAGGGTAGATGGCGTATTAAGCAGACTTAAGGGATGGACTGTGTCTGGAAAGGTAGTTATGAGGTTTGGGCTCTTCTCTTTCCTTTGTTAATAAAGAATTTGAAGTGTTTGTAAAAACCCCTGTTTGTGTCATTCAGAATGCCTTCCTCCCAATTGTCTTCTTTAAGAAAAAATGAAGTGCTTACATGAAGTGAAACTGCTTGCGCTTCCTGGCCTGGGGACACAGGCTGCCTGTGTTTATCTGTGCAGCAGGCAGTATGTGATGGGATCTGTACACCTGACAGTGGTGGAGGTCTCAGGCCACCCTCCGCAGCGGGCCTGGGGCTGTTACCGCCAGCAGCGTGAACCTGTGGCCCTGGCTATTGCGGGATGGAACTCCATTTCCCCATACTGTGAAGCAGTCATAGTTGAAAGTGATCACATGGTTTAAAATAGTTTTTAATGGAAAAGCAGGTTTCCCAGGGATCTACATATTCTCTTTCTCTTGGATGAATTACTGCTTATGTGAAGCAAAATGCTTCTTGAGAGGAGGCCTTCACAGCCTTTCTCCCAAAATAAATAAGTAAATATTCATATATGCGTGTGCATCTAAAATGTTTTATTTTTTTATTTCTCTTATATTTCCAAAAGGAACAAAACCCTCAAGGTTCTGAAAATTAATTGTTATGAAGGTAGTAAAATACTTTTAAGCCTTTTTATTTATTTATTTATTAAGTTGCAAATTATTCTTTTTTTTAGATTTATTTTTATTTATTTATCTTTGGCTGCGTTGGGTCTTCGTTGCTGCTTGCGGGCTTTCTCTAGTTGCTGCGAGCGGGGGCTACTCTTCTTTTTGGTGCGTGGGCTTCTCATCACGGTGGCTTCTCTCATTGCAGAGCACGGGCTCTAGGCGCGCGGTCTTCAGTAGTTGTGGCACGCTGGCTCAGTACTTGTGGCTCGCGGGCTCTAGAGCACAGGCTCAGTAGCTGTGGCGCATGGGCTTAGTTGCTCCGCGGCATGTGGGATCCTCCTACACCAGGGCTCGAACCCGTGTCCCCTGCATTGGCAGGTGGATTCTTAACTACTGCGCCACCAGGGAAGTCCTTAAGCCTTTTTAAAATGGTAAAATTCTCAATGTTTTTATACCTAGTCTGTTGCATAGATTATTTCTTTAATATGTTAGCTACAGCCACTAAACAAGGTGGTTTTTGAAATTCCACAAAAATGGTCCCTCTCTTGATTCGTCCTCATGCATCAGAGCAGCGGTGATCCCTCTCGTTCCAGTCGGGGGCTGTGTGCCGCGAAGGCCCTTTGAGGGAGGGCTTCTGGGTGCTTGTCTCCTGCAGAGTTGGAGCTCCCTCCCCAGACTGGCCATGTTGTCTACACATAGCCTTGTAAAAGACAGTGTGAAGTGGGGGTCTGAAGATGGGTGCTGAAATGGAAAAACACCCTTCAGTCCATCCGCCACTAAACTGTTTTTAAAGCACAAGCGTCTGTAATCCCACTACTTGAATAGAGCTGTTTTCCAGGCATTGTTTCCTACATTGTTTTCCACTCAGAATTGGATGGTAAATATCGTCCCCCATTTTCACGAAATTTCCTTGTGATGATTTTTTTATTTTTTTTTTTGCGGTATGCGGGCCTCTTACTGTTGTGGCCTCTCCCGTCGTGGAGCGCAGGCTCAGCGGCCATGGCTCACAGGCCCAGCTGCTCCACGGCATGTGGGATCTTCCCGGACCGGGGCACGAACCTGTGTCCCCTGCATCGGCAGGCGGATTCTGAACCACGGTGCCACCAGGGAAGCCCTGCGATGATTTTATTGGCATTTCTGGCTCACCTGTTTGGGGTAAGGCATGCCCCATCCTTTGGACACGGAGTTCTAGTCAGAGCACATTCCTGTTTGGTTCTGCTGGTTAGATAGAATTACCTTGCTGCTTTCATTTTGCCTTTGGAGAAGGAAAAATTAGCCCTCCTTCTCCTCCCACAACAGTGTTACTGGAAAGCACTGTGGTGGTTATTTCATGAGTGTCTGTAGGTGATTGCCTCACTGACGTCAGTAAGCCAGACACTCACCAAGGGGTATTACATATTCATGCTGGGCCCCTTGCCCCTGCAGCAGTTGTGTCCTAAACAGAGGACCCTACGTGTGCATGGGGGCCCACAGAGACTCTGCTTGTGTACACACGTGTTCATGTGAGCATTAATTCAGAACCACAGGACCACTCCTTTCCGGGCTTCTCTCTGCGGTGGATGGAACAAGTGGAACGGAGGGAATCCTGCCTGGCTGGATTGTGTTCTTCAGATGAATATTTCGTATATGTGATCAACATTCCAGTTTTAAAATAGTTTATATCCTGCATGTCTCTTTTTAGTCTTTGATTTAATGAAAAGTTGTAGAAGATGTAGAAATTCACGGGACAATAACAGGTGCAAATACGGTGACTTAAAATTACTGCTGTGAATGAACATTCTGGCTCCCCGCACCAAGAGGATGGGTGTGCTTTTTACCCATTTGATAGTGGATGCGTTCTGAGTGACGGGGCTGTAGTCACTGAAATCACACATATCACTTGTACCGTGTTTTCTTCCCGCCCAAGGCGCACATGTTAGCGAGGGTCTGCGGGCGGTGGTGGTGCCCATGCTAACCACGGGCGCCTGGCTTTGGGGACTGGGGCTCCGAATAGCCCCGCATCACTTCAGGTTTTCCTGCCATGTGGATTCAGATCAGTTTAGACCTCCCCTCCGAGGGAGTCATGAAAAACTCTTGGTTTTTGGAGACTTTGGGTTTAGGGGCGTGGACCTCTGCTGCTGCCCTTCTACCATATATATTTGATGAATGGAAAAACTTAAGGAGAAATACAAGGCAGTAGTATGAAAGTAGAGCATTACTGAATTTTTCTAGAACCGTTTTGCTTTTTTTCTTTATTCAAATTAAAGCAATTTTTTCTTTATTGTGTGACTGATTGCCTTTAGTTATTTAAGTCTTACAAGAGTGATCATGGAAAGGGAAACTTGTCGCATAAGAGTACAATGAAAGAAAAAGAGGACGTGTTGTCAGACTTCGAAAAGATCTTTGCTATTTTAAGCTGAAATACTAGGTAGTGATGTAGTCAGTGTGGCCATTTATTTTATAAAACAAAAAATTAATAAGGGATTTATTAATGTTTTTATTTGTAATCTATTTTCATGATCACCACTGATACAGTTTGATGCAAAAAGAAGCAGATGTTTTCATGTGTCAGAAATAAAGTTTAAACTATGGGCAGTTCCCAAGTACATTTCAGATTTCACTTGTAAGTGTGTTGGTTAGAAGTCCCACACATTTTCTTACAGAAATGAATTTATAAATGGTGATTAAGTTCTGAGGCTAACTTAGAAAAGCCTAACTGAACTATGACTTCCTGGTTCTGAAGGCAGGAAGCTAGTTAGTATAAGAGAGTTGGAGAAGAAGGAAGACTTGACTTTTCTTGGTGCAGAACTGGTCCCGTGCAACATTTCTGAGTTCAGATTGGTCTCCTGTACTGTGCTGCGCCTCACTGTTACCACCAGTATCTTTGTTCTTCATCCTTTAATGCCTTCCTGATACTGCAGCTCTGGTGTGAGTCCCTCTTTGCTACATTTCATTGAGAAGTTCTCAATGAAAATTCCTATTCTTCATTTTAAAATTGATTTTAGGTAGATGTTGGAAAAGCATTTATACTAGTTCATAAAAGTAGCAGTCTTAGAGGAAGAAAGAATGTGTGTTGATCTAAATAGATATCTAATAGGTAGAATATTAGGCAGTGAAAAATTGATGGCATGATACAGGAATGACGTTGAGGGCCGTAGAGGGATTTGCCATGTGTTGGACACTGTGCTGGCATTGGGATTAGGAAGATAAATGATAACCCTGTGTTCAGGAGGCTTACAGTCTAAGAGCAGAGGCATGTGTGTAAACATACTTCTCTCTGGGATAAATGCAGTTGTAGAAGGAAGTATAAGGCTCAGAAGAAACACAAGAGGAAGGAGTAATTATATCGTGAGGTGGCAGTTTGAACCTCAATAAAGGAAATGATGCCTGAGCTCTTTTTTTATTTAAAAAGGCAGAAGGAATCCAGACAATAGAATGTTCAAAAGCGTGAGAGTTTTTTTTTTGTTTTGTTTTTTATTAAATAGCACAGAGTGTTTGGAAAAGTGCAAGGGATTCAGTTTTGCTGGACTTTAAGGAAAAAGGAGAACAAGAGAGATGAAGTTGAAGAGGTAGTTGGGGACCAGCTCATAAAGGACAATGCTGACTGGTTTGGGCTTCAGCCTGTTAGGTGATGCAAAATTCCCAGGAATGTTTGCAGTGGCAGAATGAGACCAATTTTGTTGTGAAAGTTTGGCACTTGGACTGGAGAGGGCAGAGGCTGGTCCCTCAGGTAGGAGACCACTGATGCGGGACTGGACGGAGGCATCGGTGGCTGGATGGGATTCAAGAGGGAGCCCTGGGCAGAATGGGCCAGCTGGGCAAAGAGGGTGATGGAGGGAAGGAGGAATCCTAAGATGGGATCTGGCCTGGGTGTGTGGGTGAATGAATCATGGGGCCACTGATTGGCACAGATGATGAAGAACCTACACAGATAAGGAGTTCTGTTCAGATGCCTGGAATGTAGGTGGAGGAAAGGAATAGGTGGTTACATGCCTGGGTCTGGAGCTTGGGGGAAGAGTCCAGGCTAGGGACCGAGGCTGGTGATTTATGAATCAGGTCATCAGGGGGTGGTTAGCAATACGAGAACGGGTGTGAGCACCGTGGGGAGGGTGATTGGAAAGGGAGGAGCCCGAGTTCCCGATCTCACAGGCACCTGGGTGCTCCACCTGCTTCAGTTGTTATCCACTGTGAGGCCTTCTACTCTGAACTCTTCTGTCACAGCGTCAGGGATTTCCACCCCTGGCCCCAGGGTGGGTGGATGGGCCGGGAGAGGCGCTGTGTGGCTGTTATCAGTGGGAGCAGTTCATGAGCTGATTGCCCAGAAGTCGAGAGCAGCTTGTTGTTTCTTGGGTGATGGGAGTTTTATTAGATAAGTCATATGCCAGAGTTCCAAATACCTAGTATATACTTAATTTTGACCCTGACGCTCTTTAATGTGTAGTTTAGTGAATGTCATGCCTGAAGTAAGTAACTTTTGAATGAACTGGGTAGCAGAATTTAACAAGGATGTTGTTCAGACGTCTTAGCGTTTGGTTACATGGGCAAAAATTGCTGTAGAAGCCTCTAGTTAACTCTAAACGAGGCAGGCTTTCGTTTTACCCCACATGCGTGGTGCTAGGGTTCCTGTGGTGCTTCTTACCGGCCTGGTGCGCCCTGGAGAGTAATCAGGAAAAATGAAAGCCATGTTGGGGATGGGTTGTTTGGGGATTATGTTATTAAAATAATTTTCTTTAATATTTGTACAGTTGAAGCATCCTAAAATGCCAGTTTTAAACGAGAAGGGGACTTTGGAGTTGGATCTATCTAGTTGGTTCAGTTTAATCTCTTAAGAAGCACGATGTTTTAGAATACTTGGGGGTCTGGAGATGTCAATTTATAAAACTTGGCAGGTTAAATCAGAACTCCTGATTTATTACAGTTTTAGCCAGAGGTAATTTTAATAATTAAAGTGAAATGGCCCATTTAAAAATTCTGTAAAGAGTAGTGGGCACTAAGTGTTTTGGGGAAGTATGGGCTCTTTGGGGGAGTGGGTGACTGGAACAATGAAGATACTCATTTTTAAAAATAGACTTTATTTTTTAGAGCAGTTTCGGGTCACAAAAAGAATTGAGTGGAAGATGCAGAGATTTTCCCGGGTACTCTCTGCTGCCCGTCACTGTCCTGCCCCAGATTATATTTTTTATGAGGGATGGCCCTCCATTGACACATCATTATCACCCGAAGTCCATAGTTTATGTTAGGGTTCACTGCTGTTGTGCATTCTGTGGGTTTTCATAAATGTATAAGGACATGTGTCCACCCTTCTAGTATCATGCAGAATAGTTTCACTGCCCTAAAAATAAAGGAGGGTGTTTTTAAAGCATGTCGTTTGGATTCTGCTGAAATATTGTTCCGTGAATATGTGCCATTTTTTCCTCCTTAGCTTCTGCAATCCTGAGCTCGGTTTGGTCCTCAGGTTCTCAGTCCCTTGCCATAATTCCAGTTCCTGTGGGAGGCTGTTGGGGATTTTAAGAAGGGAAAATACCACATGGTGCCCCCCCTCGTAAAGATTCCTTCTAAAAATTGAGCTGTTACAAATTTTAATTTATTTAAAATATTATAGAAGTAGTATACAACTAATGGTAAAAAAAAAAAATCAAACAGTGCAGAACTGTATGATTTTATTCCCCAGGGGTAACTAATGTTGAAGGCGAGGAGTCTGTGGTTGCCTTAATTGCAAAGGATTGTTCACCGTCTTGCATTTAGAACTGAAGGGAAGGCTGGGAATTCCATTTGATGTTTTTTTCTTCCCTTTCACAGCAGTTCCATCAGAAATGTCACTAACCTCTAACCAAGACCCTTTAAGCAGTCCAATTTCTACCAGCACTTAAGTGCTTTTAATACTCCTGATGAGCCATGATGCTCATTCTTCAGCCAACAGAGACTTAGTGGATGTCTGCTGTGCTTAATGCACCGTGCTCGGGGCTGGGCAAGGGGGCGAGCTGCGCCTGCTGTCCTTAATGTGCTTACAGCCTGGCACTGGCAGACTCTGGCGAGTGCTGGTGGTACAGGGTGATATTAACCAAAAAGTGGGTGAAAGAAAGGAAGCCCTCCTGGAGGAGATGGCATGTGGGTGTGTATTTGAGAAGTTCTTTAAGGGGCTCTAGTGGGTAAAGGGCACTCCAGGCAGAAGAGATCTGTTCCTAGAATTGGCTGAAGTTTGGGGTGACTGGTGTACATGAGTAAGGTTACGGTTTTTCCTTCCCCTCCTCCTTCCTGAGATAATGGGGAAGAGAAAGTATGGGAAAGCTTTTTGTTTGGAGTATGATAAACGTGCTGAAAAAGGAAGAGGAAATATGATGGGGGTTTCCATCAGGTGGTGTCTCCTTCACGGATTGGATAATCCAAATCAACCCTGAAGTGGCCTAGGTGGCTTCTTAGCTTCTTTCTGATGTGCTTGGGGAACAGATAATAAGGAGAGATTGGAAATCTGGGTGGGCTTGAGATTTACCGGCTGGTCACAGTATTCTGTATGTCTCTTTTTAAAACGTTGAGCTTAATCTTCACTCCTGATTCCGAAGACAGGTTTGTTTGTTTTCTTTTTTTTTAAATTGGGTTGAATACACTTGAAGCACAGTAGACAGTATATATGGTTTCGTTTTCTTTTGCATACTTAGAATTGGGCCTCTAGAACGAAACAATAGTTTTTACAAAAACGACTTGCAAATTAGTGATTTTACCTTTGAGCCAAGAGCTCTGGGGCTTCTCTCATCCAGGAAAAGGGTGGCTGTGGCCGTGAACCTTCCTGGGAGGCCAGGGTATTAGGAAGTTCAGTTGGACTCGGGTGATGGTTACTGGTGGTTTGTCTTTTCGGAAGACAAAACTATAGGAGGGGGGCTGCTCCTGTTTTAAGGGGGAAAAACAAAAAGAGGCAGAAGAAACAAGCTTTTACCTTCTCTGACGCGTTATCTTAGTTGGTAACAGCTGACAGTGATGTTTCACGAGTCAGGATGAAAGCCCCTTTGCGGAAGATGGAATCTGGCTGTCATGGGGGACCCTGCAGCATTACAGCTCTAGCCACTGTAAATAAATGTGTGAATGTGTTAACTGAGTGAGATTCCTGTAGAAAAGTCAGGTCATTAAATGAAAGAGTTGTAAGATGTGACAACCTGCTCTGAGGTCACACCGAGCAGAGGCAGGCAGGGAAGAGGTGGGTGGCCTTAGGCTGATGGAGGAAGTTGCTGAGCTTAGCTGACGGTTCGCTGACTGTATTTCAGAAGGTTGCGCAAAAAATTCTTTTCACCGAGACCTTTGTGTTTCGCAGCGTGTGTTATCTATGGTCTCAGGATGGAGTCACCAGGGAGGTTGTATTAGCAGCAGCCCGATTGCAGAGGCCTCTGCATCAGGACCACTGTGGTCCTAGCCCAGGGTCACGATTTGGATAAGGATGCACCTTGAAGGTCATATAGTAGATTAAGTGGTTCATTCGTTTTTCCTAGAGAAAGATGTGGTATGAGGGAGAACAGTGCTGGGTGTGTGTGCTCAGGTGTGGGATTTGAGGATGAAGCCTTGAGATGGCTCAGCTCCTTGACGCTTGCATGATTTATCTGTCCACATGCAGCCGTTAGCTGAAATTTACCGTGTGCCACTTGTCTGCATTTCAACTACTACTGCATGTAACTCGGCAGTTGTGACTCAGAAGAAGAATGCAGCTAAGGCTTCTGATCAGACTGTAATGGGAACATGGGATCATTTGTCATGTACCAGTTTTGGTTTTTTTTTTTTTTTTTTTGCGGTATGTGGACCTCTCACTGTCGTGGCCTCTCCCGTTGCAGAGCACAGGCTCCGGACGCGTAGGCTCAGTGGCCATGGCTCACGGGCCTAGCCGCTCCGCGACGTGTGGGATCTTCCCGGACCAGGGCACGAACCCGTGTCCCCTACATTGGCAGGCAGACTCTCAACCACTGCGCCACCAGGGAAGCCCTACGTACCAGTTTTAAAAAGTTAATTTTCATATTTTATTCTCAGGAAAACTATAGTATGTATGCGTTTTTTTTGTCCTTTTACAGATGAGTAAACCAAGTCCTAGAGAAACAACTAGTAGGAGGAGGTGGATTTGAACCCACACGCATCTGGCTGCAGGTGCCACGTTCTTTTCTTCACACTATGCCAGGTTCTCCAGTGGCTTTACATACTGGAGTCAAGAATTAGGGTTTCAGTTGAGTTCTCAAGGGGGAAGGGACGGACTGGTGACCCAACCCCATAAGTGACATCACTTCCCTGAGGGTTTAGCAGCAGATAGTTCAGTATGGATAGGAACTACAGCTGCGGGTTGGTTCACTGGAGTATTTGATCACATGGCTGATTGAGGCTGTGATGCTGACGTCTAGAAAAGGTTACTGCTTGTATATGTTGTGCTTTCTTTCAGTTTGTTCAGTTGGTCAGAAAGAGTTGGTAATAAGGCCAAGGTTATTGGGTTGATCGCTGAACAGAACTGGGGGCCTTGCAGAGAAAACGGTGATTGGCAGTTAAAGGTGACACCTCCTGACCTTCCCCTGCACCACCCTCGCGGCATCCATGCCCTTTCGAGAGTCAGCAGACGAGAGGTGTCTTGGTTACAAATACTGGGAAAACAACTCACAGTCAGCACCCTGGTGAAATTTTTTATCTGCATCTTTTAAATTTTTTTAATGTAAAAAAATGGTGCCTTAAAACAGGTATGGGAAGAAGGAACGCTGAGGCGTTAGAGGGCCCCAGAGATGAAGGGGTGAATAACTCTGAGAGGGTTCACTTGACAAACACAAAGAGTTAATGTGCTGTGTCAGTTTTTAGTGGAGAAAAATCCATCTTCTTGGCTCTTCTGAGCGTGTTGCTTGGTTCTCGATGCCCTTTTTGAAGTGAGAAATGGGACTTAACTTTCCAGGTGGAGGTTTTGCCACCTGCATTTGTAGGAGTGGAGATAAGAGGGCCCGTTTGGGTGATAATTGGGAAGGTGAGCAGCCAGCCTGCTTATCTTCGGGTTGGTTGGAAGGAGGCCTGGTGGCAGGACAGCGGGCAGTCCCGAGGTGGCTGAGGCCTCTGCTGCCTCTGATAAGCGCTTGAATTGGCCGGTGAACGGGAGCCAGCCTCTCCGTTCACCGTATTCTTGGCAGAATTGGTCACCTTATGGCTATAGTGTCCATATCACCTAAGCTTTTTGACAGGTCTGATAATTTCATCATTAAAAAAAAAATCCCAAATAAAAAGTCTTCTAAAATGAGTTACTCAAATGCTATTTGAGTTTTGTGACATGATGGAAAGAAAGGAAGGTCTTTGACAGTGAAGGGAGGGGGTCTTTTCATTTATGAGTCTGGCCACTTGAGATCTGCCTGGACTGGTAGGGGACACACCTGACGGGAGAACAGTGTCTTCAGGGAGACGGTGATCAGTGCCACGTGCAGGCTCTAAAAGGGCCTTAATCAGGGTCTGTTGTGGAAGGTGAATCGGCTCATCAGCTGGACCCCTGCATCCTCCTCAGCCTCGGCTTCGTGATCATGTGTCTTGTCACGTCTTTGTCTTGTTCTTTGCCTGCAGGTGGGAAGCCACATGTAGTTAAATGTGCTGTCTTTTAAACGGAACGATCTCATATAACGTAATTTATTTCTGTTCTTATTCTTCAGTGAAACCTAGAATGGCAAAGATTTTAAGAGGAGTGCTGAATTACATCTCCATCTCTTGAGAAATTCCCATGAACTCCCAATTTCTTTAAACTTTCATGTTTCCTGTTTAGCTTCAGAAAAAAAAAATCACATGGGTTTAAAAATAAATGCAGATATGGCAGGAGTTACGTCTTCTTGAGATTTGTCAGATGATTTATCTTTTTTAGTCTTTTGTTTATTGGTTCTCCTTATGGAGAGAATTGTTTAAAAGTAATGCAGTAATTACAGTGTTTGGTATAATATAATTCAGGATGTTTAATCTAATATAGAAGGACATTTGCTGCTTTTAGCTTTTTTATTGTAATAGATTGGTTTAGGGTAATGGATCAGAGAGGTCTGATAACTGCTCTTCTGTAGCCAGAATGGTTTGACCCAAGAATTCTGGACTGTAAACTGAAAATCTCCTTCGTGAACCTAGGCCTGGCGTTTGTTGATCTTTTGGTATATATATGTGTGTCTGTTCATTAAAAATGGAAATGCTATAGTTCTGCCTTACTTAGTAAATTTGCAAAATAAGCTCATTTTAAACAGTTGGGACAATGCAGAAAAAACAGATGAAAAAAAAATAGATAACCACTGTTAATATTTTAGTGTACCTCCTTCCCAAGTTTTTTCCTGTGAATGTATATGACTTGCTTCTCCTCCCCCGCCCCACACAAACACAACAAAAATGGAATTATTCTCTAGGTACTGCTCTGTAATGCGCTCTTCTTTCTTAAACATTGAGATTCTTTTCCATGTCAGTAAATCAACGTTATTTTGAGTGGCTGCTTGGTATTTCATTGTATGGCTGCAGGGTAATTTCTGTAATTAGTTGATGTCTGCTTAGGTAATTTGCAGCTTGAAAAGAAATTATGGTAATCTCCAATGAATATATGAATCTTTCCGCTCGTCTAATTATTTCCTTAGGATAAACCAGAAGAAGTGAGATTTTTTGCTATTTCCTTTTATCCATTTTTAGGTATAATACATATGTATATATGGAATCGTCTTTGCTTCCACATCTGGCATCTTCTGTGTTCCCGTTTATCTTTTTAGTTTTTCCATTTTTACATGATTTTTTGTTCCGTCATTGTTTTCAGCAGTGTCTTGTCTACTTTTTGCTGCTTTTAATGCGATATTTATTTTGGTAATGATTTTTATTATCTTTGTCTCCAACCATGTTGATCCTTTTTTGAGATTTTTAAAAATGAGAGTCCCAGTTTTAATTTTATCGAGTCAAGAAAAATATTTGTCTGAAGTGTTTCCCCCTCCCTTGGAAATTCCTCTGACGTACCATTTTCCTTCTGCCTTTTGCGTATTGTATTTTTTCACTGTCCCTTTCCTTTGAGAGGCATCTCTGCATGCCTGTGTGGGGCTTCCTCTGGCTTAGCAGGTGTCCTGGAGGGGCAGTTCCGTCTGTCCTGCAGGCTGCCCAGCACCAGGGCAGGGACCCCTGTGCCTCTGTCCTGCACCCCTGCCTGCCACCATCCTCTACCCCGCTCGCTCTTCCTTTGGGTGACTCAGCGATCTACTTGTTTGATTGTAGATGGACTTTTTTTCTGATTTTCATTTTGTTAACATTTTATTAACTGTGTGGATCACAGGAGAGCAGCGTAAATGTGCCTTTCGTTTGCCGCCTCTTACTGGAAGTGTCCTTGTACTTATCTTGAAGCCTGGGTTCCCTCGACAGGGCTGACTCCTTCGAATGGGAGCCAGGACGTCCAGGCTTGCCAGTCTGCTGCATGCTGTTCTCATTCAGTGTAGGACCGAGGAGGACCCAGGAGTAAAATGCAGCTTCGTTTGTGTAACAGGAGGTTCATCTGGGATGGAGAGCTGCGTGGATGACCTTACTAGATGTCCAGCGGTAAACCATCTTGATGGAGAGCCTTTAAAGTTCTATTAGTTTGTTTTTTTTTTAATTTTATTTTTGGCTGCGCGCGGGCTTTCTCTAGTTGCGGCGAGCGGGGGCTACTCTTCGTCGCGGTGCGTGGCCTCCTCATCGCGGTGGCTTCTCTTGTTGTGGAGCACGGTCTCTAGGCGCGCAGGCTTCAGTAGCTGTGGCACGTGGGCTCAGTAGTTGTGGCGCACGAGCTTAGTTGCTCTTCGGCATGTGGGATTCTCCCGGACCAGGGCTCGAACCCATGTCCCCTGCATTGGCAGGCAGATTCTTAACCACTGCGCCACCAGGGAAGTCCCTGACTATTTAAAGCTTCCTTCCACAGTGTTTGCTGATCACAGTTGCCCGTTGGCGGGAGGTTGCGTGAGTCATGAGTCATTCCCATTGGTGGGCTGAGAAAGCAGGAACCCTGTGCTCATGGAGCCTCTGATGCCCCCCCCCCCCCCCGGTTCTGTTCTGACCTGGCCTGGTTCCACCTGCCGCGGCTTCCTTATGGCAGGGACCTGCAGAGGTTGCCTCTCTGGACCTGTTTGGAGAATTGAAGGACTGTTGACAAGAAGCTAGCTCTAAGGACAAACTGTGGGGCAGGGTCTGAAGTCTTTGTGCATCTGGACCAAATCCTTTCTGGGGACACGTCTTGATGATTCCAGCTCGTTATTTCCAGACTTAGCCCGCTGGGGGCTGGCTGGCATTTCCCCCTCAGCAGGGGCGGGGTCCTGGGTCGTGCGTGACTCAGTGATGTCCCGGGGTGCCGCCTGGTGTGGCAGGGTCTGCTGCTCCGATCGCCGACCTCCTTCCTCGGCACGTCCCCTCCCACAGCAGTCAGAGCCCCTTCTGGGGTCCCTACCCGCCCTTGCCCAGCCTGCTGTGGGTTAGGAACCCAGGTCCTCGGCCTTTCTGAGAGTGTGTTGATTGAGGACCAGACTGTTCCGCGGGAGAGCCAAGGGCCCCCTTGTGTGAAGGGCAGCGCGTGCTAACTCAGGCCTCCACATTCGTGGCAGCTGTTTTTGTGCTTAGAGGCCTTTTTGTGCTTCCTGCTTCTGGAGGGTTGAGGTTTCTAAACTCTGACCTCTGAATCCAAGCTGAGCTACTGCACTTGAATAGCTGCGTGAGCTTCAGTTAAATACACACGCGCTTGCTGGCGCTCTTCAGCCTGGGAGCGAGTTTGTTGCGCTGTTCCTCTGATCTGCCCTTCAAGTGTTTAGTTCTCCTTTTGCGGATGCTCAGCTCTGCGGGGTCCCTCTGTGGAGGGATCTCGGTGAAGGGGGAAGCTTTGGAGGAGGGCATCACCGGCTCTGCTGCAGAGCGGTGCCGAGGCCGTCTCGCGCTCCTTTCCCTGGGTTGGCATTTTCAGGCCCAGGGTGGCTTCGGTTGGGTGGCTTTCCCCTACACTCTGGCTGGAGGGTCTCAGATTTTGTTCTCTGTCCTGTTATCTGCACAACAAACCCGTTCTTGTCAGGCTGTATTTTAACAGTTTTGAGTTTGGAAATTATGGGGTCTGAACTTCAGCTGAGTTGTTGCAGCCATAGCGTGAGTGTTAATGCTTGGACACGTGGATGGGGAAATACAGCAAAAGACAAAGACTTAGAAGGTAAACTCTCTTGCCAACTTTCCCAGGGGTCTGCGTTACTTCCCCTCAGTTTCACTGTCTCCCCTCCGGGAAAGGAGGATTTGATAGAGAGAGGTGCGGTGGAAATGAGGAGCCAGGAAGCCTGATAATTTATTAATCTCAGGCATGTGACGTTTAACATCTACCTCTTAATGTGAAGTCAGTGGACTGCCTTGTATATTGTTTCCTGGATCTAAGAGGCCAGCTAAATGATGGTTTTCTGAGAAGTAGGAAGTGATAGATGGGTGTGAGAGATTACCGTGTTACCAGCTGAGCTGAACCCAGATCTGCAAGGCTGGCTCAGTTTTAGTTACCATCAGTAAAATGCAGGACTGGGAGAAAGGTGGAACCAACCTTCAGGTAGACAGGTTTTTCTTTTTTCTTTTTTTTTTTTTTTTTTTGACTGTGCAAAGGATGAGTGAATTGTTTTTGTCAGTTCTTTGCCCTTTAATAGACAGGAGGGACTTGGCTGGACCAGCCCTTACTCAGCTGTATTTACTTAGGTTTGCACACCTTCCAAAAGGTTGCTTATTTCAGTCCCCATTTACAGAGTGGTCAGCACTGGGGCTGGTGGACTGTGGTGCCGGAAGGGAGTAACTCACGAGAGCCGGACACCATGTCCAGAAAATGATACAGTCCTGTGAAGGCCTTGTCTTCAAGCTGGGATCAGAAATAAGAAGTTATAAATGGCCTGTAATCCTCCCCCTCTTCAAAGATTGGGAAACCACAGCACAAAGGTTATTGCCCACAATCATAAAGCAAGTATGTGGTAGGACCAGGCTTTGAACCCCTTCTCCTCAAAAGGCTACACCCTGAACTACGACACTTCACACACACGAGGAAGTGTGTTGTGTTTCTAGGTCTAAACAGCAGATGCTGGTATTGCTGAGACCTGGGATTAAGTGGGACACGCCACATGAATTCCAGGTAGTGTGCGATGTAGCAGGCAGTACGTGCTTACTCATTACTAGTACAGTACTAGTACTAGATAATAAAATCCTGCATTTCTATTGAAACGCCCTCCTGTCGGGTGCCACTTGGTAGCCAGACAAATGGTATAGAGCACAGGTGGGTCGGAGCTTCCCTTACAGCATTTAATTCCCCTGGTGCGTTTATTAAGTTGGCTGCTTCTAAGTCAGAAATAACAAATCTTTCACTTAAGAATTTATTTTAAATTAGATTATAATTTTCCCGAACCTCACTTGTTTGAAATCTGATACTTAGATTGTGCTCTTCTCTACTCACAGCCCCAGAGGTGTTTTATTCTTTTGCTATTATGGAGACATAAGGAAAACACTTGTTCTTTTTAAACTTTGAACAAATATTGCACTTCACAGATAGTTGGTCAGGATCCCTCTTGAAGTGTCGGGGTCACGTTTGATCTCGAAGCTTCATGGACACGTTGGCTAGCGGCCTCTACAGGCCGTTCCGTTTGGGCGCTAGATCGGGTGGAAGAGCAGACGGGACGTGGAGCTTGGGTAAATCATGAAGTTATGGAAGAGGACGAAACTTTGTTTTGTTTTTCCAAAAGTCACGCGTCCCCTGGACACCGAGGACATGCCAGGAGTCTTAGGGTGTCGAGGAAGGGTGAGCCGGATGACGTCAGTGCCTTTCCTGCACATCCCGCAGCCACTGGGGAGACAGGTGAACGAAGATACTCCACGTGTGGTCTTTCTGTTAATTAAACAGCTTTGTTGTAGTATATTTTACGTGTCATAAAATGCCCTCCTTCCAGGTGTACAACTCAGTGATTTTTAGTAACTTTACCGACTGGTAAAATCGTCTCCATAAATTAGTGTAGGACATTTTTGTCCCTCATGCTTTTTGTCTTCATCGATTTGCCTTTTCTGGGCATTTCATATCCGTGGAGTTGCACAGCATGTGGTCACTCGTCACTGGCCTCAGGTTCATGATGTAGCTTGTGTTGGTATGTTGTATTGTAAGGACGCACCACATTGCTCTGTCCCTTCACCAGCTGATGGACATTGAGGTTGTTTCCAGTGTTTGGCTGTTAGGAGTAATGCTGCTACACACATTTGTGTGTATGTCTTTGAGTGGCGTGTGTTTTCAGTTCTCTTGAGAGTGGGATTGTCGGGTCCTATGGTGGTTTTATGCTTATCTTTCCGAGACATCGCCAAACAGCTTTCTGAAGTGGCTGCACCATTTTCCATCCCTCCAGCAGTTTAATATAGGAAGGGACAACATATTGTGGTTTTCATAGATTTTACTGCTGCTGCTTCTTTACTGCTTCTATAACATGGATATGTTACAAAAAGCAATCTAATAACAAAAAGGTTGCAGTACAGTATTTACTCTTTGGGAGGCATTTGAGTGTTAGAGCCAGCTTAACTCACCCGTGGAAAAGGTGTGTGCTTCAGGGTGACACGACTGGAGTGAACAGGATGGAAATGGAAAATGGTGTACCAAGTGGACAGCAGGCTGAGATAATAGAAACCATTTGTCCTCCCTGTTTTGTTTTGGTGGAATAACTCTCTATGTAAGTTTTGGTTATTAACCCATTTCTTTCAATTGTCCCCCTGAACCGCAGCCCTGGACTCCTGTGTCTCCTCCTTTAGTTTTCCTTATGGTATCTTCCAGAAATCCTGGCAGATTTTGAGAGGGCAGAACAAAGTGATATCTTTACTGTGGTTTTCTCAGTAATGATGAAATTCTTTCACCTCTGTTTGGGTCTAATTAAGGAGCAAGCAAGAAAGAAGGGATGCCAGGGGCCGTGTAGGAAAGAGATAATGAGCCTGGGAGGTTAGGTGGCAGGTGGGCCACTGTGGGAAACTCACTCTAGAGCGATGATTCCAGCAAAGGAGTGTTCCTGTAGTGTGTGTGCATGTGTGAGTGTGTGTGTGTGTGAGTGTGTGAGAGAGAGAGACAGACAGACAGACACTGGGAAGAAGAGAAAAAAGGTCCACAGAGGTGGGAGATGATGAGACCTACCGGGCAGATAAGATAGGCTGACACCTCTCCCCTGGAGCTGAAGGTCAATTTAAGGTGCAGATAAGCCACTGCTGAGGAAGGGATTAGCAGTGGCCCTAAAGCAGAGTGATGGCCCAGGTGGTAACACTTTTCCCTTTGCTAAAACCTGCAGTCCACTGTGATGCTCTGGACAGCGGTTCTGGAAGTGGTGAGAATTTGCTGATTCCCTGTGGATTCGTGACATTGATGCGGGGTGACAGAAAACAAGTACCTGTTGTGATGGCAGGTTATTTCGGAGCCATCACGTCACCGCGGCTCCTGTGCCGGCGCTGGGTTCCCTCGGTGGGATCCAGGTTACTGGTGTGGTTGGCAGCGGACAGGGTTTTGCATGTTGGCCGGCTCGATGGTCTAGCGTGGGGATGGGCAAACTACAGCCGCCTGTTTCGGTTGGCTTATGAACTAAGAATGGGTTTTTACATTTTCAAGTGGTCGTTAAAAAAGAAGAGAGAGGGCTTCCCTGGTGGCGCAGTGGTTAAGAATATGCTGGCCAATGCAGGGGACACGGGTTTGAGCCCTGGTCCAGGAGGATCCCACATACCGCGGAGCAACTAAGCCCGTGCGCCACAACTACTGAGCCCGCAAGCCACAACTACTGAAGCCTGTGGGCCACAACTACTGAGCCTGTGCTCTAGAGCCCGTGAGCCACAACTACTGAAGCCCGCACGCCACGACTACTGAAGCCCGTGGGCCTAGAGCCCGTGCTCTGCAACAAGTGAAACCACCGCAATGAGAAGCCCGCGCACCGCAAGGAAGAGTAGCCCCCACTCGCCACAACTGGAGAAAGCCCGCGCACAGCAACAAAGACCCAACTCAGCCAAAAATAAAATAAATAAAATAAATTTTAAAAAAAGGAGAGAGAAGAAGAATGTGCAGCGGAGACTCTTGGGCCCACAGAGCCCAGGGTGTGTGCTGTCTGGGCCTTCAGAGGGGCAGGCTGGCTACCCAGCCCCAGCCCTCCCGGAACGGCACTGCACAGCTGCCTGGGCACGGTCGTCTCCCTGGTGGACACGGAGCCACAGGACTGCTGTGGAACGTGGGCCGGCTAATGCTGAACACAGCTCATGCCCTCTTGCCGCCCCTCCTAGGGGTAAACGGACGCTTAGTGGACCCTGCACCCCACAAGGGGCAGCAGGAGGCCTGCCTTCCTGTTTGTGACAAATCAGCCTTGTCCCTAGCTTTTCTATTCCAGCCATTTTCCCCGATGCCTCTAAAAGCCGAAGGATTTTCAGGTAAAGGAGATGTGATTATTGATTGAAATATACAGGTGCCCAAATGTATTTGTTCCCTGACACTGTCGTTACTGCAGGCTTTTATAAAATACATACAGGAAGGCGAGTTGACCTGCAGGGAATTGGAGGGGGCACCGGATTGTTCTCCTCGAGCTGCTTGTAGCATCCCGGTGCTGTAACCCAAGGCAGACCATGCCACCTCGGTTCCTCCTGCCAAGCCAGCAGCTTACGCACACTTTCCATTCAGAGGCTGACCCACGATGCACAGGCAGAGTGGGGCCTAACCCCCCGCCACTGGCCGCGGGGGACCTTGTGTAAGTGACCTGCCCTCTGCACCTCAGCTTTCTCAGCTGTGTCATGAGGACCGTGGTCCTTCTCTCCTGGGCCAGCTGTGAGGTCCACAAAGGAGTACTTTTGAAAACTGCTTAGCATGAGCCTTCGCGTGGAGGGGCTCTTGGAAACGGGAGCTGCTGCTGTTTGTCAGTGCGTCTTTGCGTAGGGTACGGTCGGAATATTTTCCATGGCTGGCCTGTTACTTGCGTTTTGGCTTTAATAAAGGAGGTACCAGGGTCCATTTCTCAATGAGCTATATATAATTTATTTGGAATGCATCGCGTATTTTTCATCAAGTGTTTGCCCAGCAAAACTAGCCTGATTTTGCCCTTTGCCCTGACATCTGGGCCTGCTCGTCACCTCAAAGGAAGCCCAGGCCTTCATCTTCCAGCCAGGGAGACTTTCACTGAAGAGAAGTGTACCCACCATCCGCTGCGGGAGCCTGGCGGCGGCCACAGTTCCCCCCGTGGGGACTCCAGGGTGCTGGGCTTGCCCCGAGCTCTGTGACCCTGGGTGAGCTGCAGCCCCGGGCCCTTGGTTCCCCGGCTCGCTCTGCAGTCAGGCCTCGCATTCCCGCGGGTGTGAACAAGGCGACCGTGCCGAATGTCCGGCGCAGGGCCTGGGAGCATCTGGTGCTGGGCAGGCGGTCGGCAGAATAGTAGCCAGAGCCTCAGAGCCTTTTGTTCAGTCTGTGCAGAGAGAGAGCTTGACCCCGAGTGAGTGAGGGCGGAGAGCCTCTCCAGGCGGCCCTCCAGCCTGGACCCTCACCTCGCACACCCGGACGGAGCACGTGCTTTCCCCGGGGGGACTCCTCTCTGACCTCTGACCCCACAGAGCTCCGGCCACCTGTTTGCTAAGGCGACGAGCAGATGGGGGCCGGGGGTGTTTATTAGATGCTGAGGCCAGAAACAGGAGATTCACCGGGGTGGTTGCAGTCACTTTTTTCTCATTTTTAATGCTTTTCTAAAACTTGTATTTTCTTGTTAGAGCAGTTTCTACCTTAAACATGCATATAAAAATGAATAGGATGCTGCTACTAGGATTCCCTAAATACTAAGGACAGGAGTTGTAGGAGAATTTCTAGTTATTTGAGTATGTAGGTGTAGACATAAATTCATAAATTTAACGGTTTCTGTTTTTGTCACACATTGTAGAATATTTATTCAGGTGGATTGAAACACAGGTGTATACCATGGGGGAAGTGAGTTTGCTGAACCGGATTGTGGGGCATTTGTCCCGTACCTGCGAGCAGGCGGGTGAGAGACTGAAAGTGCTGCTTAGAAGAGGCAGTGATGACGTGGAGACAGGCCAGGAGGGGCTCCCACCGCAGTGAGAGGAGGTTCGGTGTGATATGCAGGAAAGCCTGTTTCTGTGTAAACCTGGGATTTAGGTCTCACACTTAAAAACGACCTCTGGTCAACTAGCTAGGAGTGAGACTTCTTCTGAAGGACGATCTGAGGACGGGAAAAACCTGTGGGTTCTGAGATGATCGGAGCCATCTGCAATTTAAAGAGCTCTATGTGGCGAATAAAGGTTTTCCTTTTGGAGACCTTGAATCAGCCGACTAGTTAATGTGAAACACTTGGGACTAGAGGCGGAGAACGGGTGTCCTTGGCCAGCGAGGTAGGAGAGGAAGGGGTTGGAGAGGAAAAGACTAGAAATGTGAGCTTCGGGGCGGGGGGGACACCCCGTCCCCTGCTCCGACGTGATTTTCCCAGGTGAAGAAAAGCAGGTGAACATGCCAGGTGGCCTCCCAGACCAGACCCCTGCTGTCAGCCTTGGCCGCCCGTTGGAATCTTCGGGGATGGGCTTAGATAATGCTCGGGCTGGGATCCTATCCCCCGAGTTCGGGGTTTGCTGGTCCAAAGTGGGGCTGGGGCACAGGTGGTCCTGGCTGGTGTGCAGCCCCGCTGGGCACCGCCGACCTCCCGCCCTGGGGCCTCCCCTGCGCCCAGCGGGGCCCCCAGCGGGCTGCAGCCTCTCCCCCGTGCCTGCGTCCCAGTGGCTTTTGCTCCCTTCTCGGGAGGCTGAGGAGAGGCAGACACCTAGGGTGGTTCCTTCTTCCTCCCGGCCGAGACGCTGCCACGTCCGTGGTGCCTTTGAGGGGTGCGGGCAGACTGGGGAGGGGCCCGTAGCAGCTCGCCTCCTGCCCCTCAGGGGGAGCCCTGGGTCCCGAGGCGGCGCTGGGGGCGAGAGAGAAGGTCCTGATCCGAGGCCTGCTTATCACGTCATCTGTTTGTGTCCAGCTGTGGCTGGCTGCTGGGGGGGCGGTCACCGGCCGTCTGGGGGGCCTGCTAACGGATGACCACGACGGTTCCCCGATGGCAGTAGTGCGCGAGGGGCTTCGCAGGCCGGGGAGGCGCCCGGGGGGCCCCCAAGTTTCTCTGTGCGCTGCTTCCGGAGTTGAATGGGTTTTAGACGGTGCAGATTGCTGGTTAGAGGGTTTCTGGGCAGATCCCCATAAAAGGGTATTTGGCCTGTTGGGGGTCTTTTTCTGTTTGTTTATAAACTTCGCATTGGCCTGTGTGTGTGTGTGTGTGTGTGTGTGTCTGTGTGTGTGTGTCTCTGTGTGTGTGTGTGTGTGTGTGTGTGTGTGTGTGTGTGTGTATTCCTGCATGTATTTTATAAAAAGGGCAGCTTGATTTTCAGGTGGGGGAGGTGTGGGAAAGACCCTGAGAAAGAGTGAGTTTAAACTTGTTACAATCAGAGAAAACCCTTTCCAGGTTAATAGGCTTCATTAGACAGATTGCCCAATTTTAGTTTGAGCACAGGGTGCCTCTTGAAATGTAATGGTTAGATTAAACCGATGAGACAGGTTTTCAGGGCATTTTATTTGCGTCTAATTAGCTTAAAGACATTTATGGGAAGAATAATTTGTATTAAAAAAATAGGAATGTACAGTTAAGCCATACTCTAACATGACAGTAGCTTTTAATCTCGTCAGGACCATGTTGCGTTGTGTTACACGTGGTTCGTTCTCAGTAACTGTTTTGGCCAGTGTTTTAGTGATTTCTAAAAACGTCTTCAGAGCCGAGCGCTGTGTTAAAGGCGACCTCGCTTGGCCTTGGATGTGCTTTCTGAGAGCGCACGCCCTGCAAGGTAACGCAGCCGCCATCTGCGCTCTGGGAAAGGGTTTGCAGTGCACCTCGCTTTCCCCACTTACTTGGGCTGATTTGATCCTCTGACAAACCTGTGCGGTAGATAAACACTTCAGGCACCCTTGTTGCCTTTACTGAGAAGTTAAGACCTTGCTCAAGGTCATGCAGCAAAGCATTACAGCAGGGGAAAATCCCAGGTCTTGTGTGTCTTAATTTTGCGCTCTTTCTATTGTGTTTTGCTGTTAGAACTTGGGAGGCAGTCGTCAACATGCTCGCCCTTTGGAATCAGATGGCCCTGAGTTGCATTTCAGGGTCTGTCAGGTACGCTGTGTCCTTGGACGAGTCCCATAACCACTGTAAGGTGGAGACGACACCTCCTTCAGGAGGGCATTCAGAAATGGTGCTCATCTTTCTCACGGCTTCACTCCACCCAGGCCATGTCAAAGACCAAAGAGTTTCACGGCTTCCAACTGCACCTAGGTTGTGACCTGGGGGAGGCCAGGATTTTGCGAATCTAGCTTGTTTATGGGTGTCAGCGTGAAGCTGCCTTGTGCATTCGAACCTTCTGCAGGTTGTTTTGCAAGGTGATCTCTTAGGCTCAAGTTTCTGCTCAGAAACAGTTAACAGGATTCCTCTTTCACAAACTAAAAGTATGTGTTTCTGTACAGGAAGCATGTGGTCCTCTTGACTAGTTGGTGGGGTGTGCTGTGTGCCCCAGGCCTGTGCTTTTCACATCCTGCCTTCTTTGCTGTAATTCTCCCTGGGCTTGGGCCTGCTTTTCCTTTTCCATTTAAAATCCCTTGTGCTCATCTAACTTGAATCCCTTCTCCTGAGGCTGCCCATGGAGTAGAGCCTTCTTTCCTTCTCTGTTTTAAGGGATCTAGTAGTCACCGTTATAGGAAAGTTAAAAAGGGAGGTTTATGGAACGCTTGGAAGGTTCTCACAGGTGCAATCTTCTGTTTATTTATGGCTCCTAGCATCATTTCTGAGCCCTGAGAGCCTCATACTTGGGGGTGGGGGGTGGGGGTCATTGCATCCCTGTGGCTCAGTGCCCTCTCTGGAGCCTTGTGTTAGAACCCCACCCAGGCCGCAGGGCCCTTGGGCCTCCCTGGCCAGTGGTTTCTTTAACCTGCACCACGGGTGGCCTCTGTACCTTAGGAGTTTTGCAGATGTTTCCTTCTCTCTTTCTGAGGACGCTCACTCAGGCCTCCTAGAATTCTCCTTGTTCCCTTCCTGAGGGAGAAAAGGCCTCGTTATTTTAGCTGATTTTAAGGTAGTGCCGTGGAGGGCGTGCTGGTTTGTGAGTCCATGATCTGGGTTTTACTTCTCCTTCTAGTTCAGATGAGAGGCTTCTGTTCAACCTCGACCAAGTATTTTCAGAAAGAATAGCTCAGTATTAAGTACACACACAAAAAAACAACTGCAACAACAAAAGTGGTTTCTATTTACTAATGACTTACTGTGTAGCAGATACCACACGAGGAGCTTTCTTTATGTTCTGATTTTATCCCTTCAACGTTCTAAGAAGTAAGTAGTGTTACCCTGTTTTACAGGTATGGAAGCAGGCTGGGTGGTTCAGTGACTCGCTGGTAATCTGGTAGAACTGAGATCTGAACATGTGTTGTTTGGACTCCAGGTGCTTATGGTTGCCTAGATACCCGAATTTTTGTCAGATAAGTTAAATGTTCAGAAGGACAGCATTGAATCTCTCTGTTTGGTAGCTTATTGTTGGGGGTGGGGGGCGGTTTCTAGTGTCTTTTCTCTCCAGGGCTTGTATAGCTGCTGCCCCAAATGATACTCTGCAGAATCAGAGCAGAGCATCTGGTGCACACTGGGTCTCATAATTTGTTTAGGCTGTGGTTGCATTTTCCTCGTTTCCTCCACGTAATGCTCTGAACTTTGGCTGGGTTTTTGTTTTTTTAAAGTTTAAAAAAAATTTATATTTATTTGTTGCTGCGTTGAGTCTTTGTTGCTGTGCGCAGGCTTTCTCTAGTTGCGGCGAGCGGGGGCTACTCTTCGTTGCGGTGCGTGGCCTTCTCATTGCGGTGGCTTCTCTTGTTGAGGAGCACGGGCTCTAGGCGCACGGGCTTCAGTAGTTGTGGCTTGCGGGCTCTAGAGCACAGGCTCAATAGTTGTGGCGCACGGGGCTAGTTGCTCCGCAGCGTGTGGGATCTTCCCGGACCAGGGCTCGAGCCCGTGTCCCCTGCATTGGCAGGTGGATTCCTAACCGCTGCGCCACCAGGGAAGCCTCCCCTGGGTGTTCGGTTTGGATTACAGTGTTTGCTTTTTAAGGGGGCCTGGGTGTTGACTGCAGGCACCCATGCTGCTCACTTCTTTGTTGGGTTAGGTTGGCAAGATTGTGAGATACATTCTTAAGTGGTAATCATAATCTCAGGGGGGAAAATCATCTGTAAAATGTTAATACCGTTTCAACCAGTGGCATAAAAATCACGCTCTGGCAAAGAGGAGCCCTGGAGCCCTGCTCCCTTTGCTCAAGGGAGTCATTAGGGTTGAGAGGGTATGAAACAGCAAATGGGAACTTTTCACCTGTAACAGTGAAATAATAGCGGTCTCTTTGGGGCAGAAGAAGTTCGAGTAGAATTACCGCAGTCGGGGTGCAGAGCTGTTTGCGGCCACGTGGAATCTTACCGTGTTGCCCCTCACTCGTCGCCCCCGCCCCGCCCTACAACCACGCGTCTGTTCTCCAGGCCTCCAATTCTGTCGCTTGGAGAATTCACTGCGTGTGGAGTCATTACGGTACGTAACCCTGGGTGCTCGGAGACAGTGTTAGGAAGTTGGGTGATGGGAGGGTAAGCGGGGAGAGCAGCAGGAAGCGGAGGTGGGAAGGGGCTTTGCGGTTCAGCTTCGCGGCGAGCGTGTGTGACTTCAGTCTCGAGACGGCGTGTTGTCCCGGCTGCTTTAGGCAGTGCAGGGAAACCACGCGCTTCGAGGAAGCCGCTTTCTGCCCGCAGAGTGTGCGGGGGTGTCTGGGGTCGGGGCAGCTGGAGGAGTAGCCGTGGCCGCGGCGGGTGGGTGAGGGAGGGCCGGCGGGGCGGGGTCAGGCGGGAGGCCGGGGGCCGCATGCAGAGACAGTTGGGAGGTAGGGGCAAGAAAGCAACTGCGGTGCAGGCGTTTCCAGCTTTGGGAATGGAAGACAGTAACACTGTTAACGGCGGGACCACGGGGAAAGGCTGGGTGGGAGAGTCGGGCCGATGCAGAAGGACAAGTCTGCGGAAAGCTGCCGGCCCGTAGTGCCCACCTGTGTGCCGGCCTCTGCCCGGGCAGGTGGGGAGGGCAGGGCTCTGAGGCCGAGTTCAGCTCCAGGAGGAGAGTTCTGTGCTTCACTGGGGATGCTTGCCAAGTTCAGAAGAGGGGAGGGGCCACACCTAGTCCAGACCCGGCTGAACCCCGGTGCCCTCTTGTCTGTTGCTTCGGGGATGCTGATGTGATAAGGCACAAGTATTAGAACACGGCAGACCCAGACAGTTCCTTTTTCTTTTCCTGGAACTTGGCTTTAGCCCAGACCGTGTCGTCTGTGCAACTGTACGAGCGGTACGTCTGAAGCTGAGGACCTTTGAAAGTTGATTAGTGATGCCAGGTGCATTTTTCCTTGCCAGAAGTGATCAAAAGAACATAGTAATAGCTGTTCAGGTTTAAAAATATAGAATACTTAAGTCATCATGGAAGTATTTTAATGAATTCTCTCAAAGGATTATGAAATGGGCTGAATTATTGTGGAAGCCTGAGCTCCAGCTGGGCAGCTCTGGACCATCTCTCGGGAAGCGGGGGGAGTTGAAGGGAGCGGCCATCACACCCTTGGATTTCCGCTTCTCAGAGGAACAGGAATCCTGGAGGCTTGGGGCCCCTTTCCCTGTGCTGCGTGGCACCGTGACAGCTGCTTCTGCTGTGCTCATGCCTGTTAATTTCCTGTTTCTGGGAGATGCCAGGCTTTGGGGTAGCCTGTGGCCCCGAAACTTCCATATCACGGTTAGTGAGAAAGGTCTGTGGAACTGGGGATTGCAGGTCCCCTGGGCACGTTCCCTTGGCTGTTCAGCTCTTCGCGCGATCCTGAGCCAGTGAAGGCTTTCCTGGGCTTGATGGGGAAGGGGCTTGGGAGCATTTTCACAGCGCAGACCTGTGCCTGGGCCCCCTGAACTGAGGGGGATGCACCTTCTCCATGTTTTGGTCAGTTTCAAGGATCCTGACCTTAGGATGGTTAAGTGTAACTAATGCCCTGGCTTTTCTAAATCTTGAAATTAAAAATAAACAAGAGGAGGTGTGACTGTATAGAAAGGCTCAGAATTCAGCTGACTAAGGTTTAAAGAGACAGATGGCCTGGAGCTGTCATGAGGAAAAGGGTGATGAAAAAGCCAAAGCCACAGGAAGTAGGAAAACGAGGCGTCATGCGTGTCATTTCCTGAAAACTTTCACTGAACCTCAAGGCTCCCCCAAATGGGAAGTTGGGCTGTTTCTTGACACAGGAGGGAAAGGTTTTGAGGGTATGAGAGAGACGTGAGCAGAGAAGAGACATCAGTATCTGAGTGCCTTCTTTTATAGACAGTGCCCGGGACACATCCCGCAGCTGGTGGGTGCCAGATTCCCACTCTTAGTGGCAGTTAATCTGGAGAGATGCTACTGTTGCTGTTATTTCTTTCTCTCTCCAGCCCTTCCCTCAGAGGAGGAAACACAGACCTAGGTGTTGAGTAGCTCGTGGGGTCACACAGGTTAGTGAGTGTATTCATGAGACTCATACCGCCCCCCCCCCCACACACCCCGCCTTAGAGCGTGATCTCCTGGCTCAGTGCGGGAATGAGAAGGTGGCGCTGGGCATCTAAGTGATGTTCTTTAGTGACTGGTCCCAGACCTGAGTAGTGGGATGTGCAGGTAGCATCCAGCCCTGCCCTTCTGGTCCCCCAGCTCATTGCCCTAGGAGAAGGGAATGGTGGGGGAGGGTCCTGGCCTTCCCCTGCCCAGAGGAGGCCGAGCCTCTGAGTGTCCTGACTCCTTCCCGGGAGGAGCCGGTTGCCTTTCAGGCACGTTGGATGGGTGGGTTGAGGGGCCGGCAGGCCTTTCTAATCCTGGATGATGACCAGTGCTTGGTTCAGCTTAAACCTTTCTGAAAAGAGAATTCTCGAGATGGTTGGCAGGATGGTACCTTTCCTACCAAGGAGATCTACTTTCCTCGGAGAACCGATTCTGGCAGCCGAATCTTGACGTTCCTTTGCGGACAGGTCATCTCTGGCATTGATTTCCTTACCACACTGCACGGGGTTGCAGTGCGTGGTGATGAACTTACGCAAGAATTGCCGAAGGGCGAGGACCCTGCTTGCTTAGGGCCTGCCGTCGCTGTCTTGGCAGATCCAGGGCCCGGTTTTATTCCGGTTTATAGCTGGTGACACAGTGGCCAAGAGCATGGAATGCCACACTACACTTGAGCAGATGCGAGACAGAAAAACTGCGCTAACTTCACAGGTGTGGATGCTGGGGAAAGGGCTTTGGGGAGGATGGTCAAAGCAGTATAGTGAAAACAGCTGTTTTCTAATCTGTTTTAGACCCGGCAAAAGGAAAATCGGGCAATTTATTGCAACGAAACACTCTTCTCCTGAGTATAGAACATCTGTCTGTGCCCTGCCCTCAGGAATGGACACTTTTGTCTGGCAGTGATCGGCGATCTCTGTTGAATTCTGTTATCTGTTGGGTGACAAATCCCCCCAGAACTTTGTGCCTAAAACAATAATGATTTAGTATTTCTCACGAACCCTTGGGTTGACCTGGAGTTTTCCCTCAGGTCCAGGTCTCGCTTGGACTCACTCACTGCCCATGGTCGGCAGGAGAGCTGCTGGCCTAAGGTCAGCTAGGACGCTGGGCGCCCCTCTCCGTGTCTGCAGTTGGCCCGCTGGGTGGCTAGGGCCTGGGTTCCTCTCCACAGTTCCTCTCCAGCAGCTAGCTCAGGCCTCCTTAGGTGTTGATGGAGGTGAAAGCTGCAGGGCCTCAGGCTTAACCTCGTAAATAGCACAGTGTCTACCCCAGGGCCAGCCCAGATTCAAGGGGAGCAGCAGGCAAAGTTGAATAGGGGCCTGGGCTTGGGGATGGGTTAGTTATTAAAGCCATTGTTGTAACAGTGTCCGGGCTGGCCTGGTCCCAAGGATTTCTGTCCCTCCAAGCTGTGGGCTACACTTCACTCCAACCGTCTCGCCCTTCCCTCCGGGTACAGCAGTGGCCTTCAAGTCTGCGCCCGCCTGCCCCAGGTCAGGGCTGGATGTGGACGGGGCGCATTGCAGCTCCTTGGGGGTGGCTTCAGTTGATTCAGAGAGCCGTGAATTGAAAAGACACACTCCACACCCCATGGAGAGACGAGGTAGATGATCGTGTTCAGAGAGGGGGCAGAGAGACAGTTAGTAAATGGTCCGTAGCAGTTCTGCTGTCCGGCTGTGCTGTCAGGGCCTGTGCCGGGGCAGCACCCTGCTTCTAGCATCCTTTTTTTTTTTTTTTTTGCGGTACGCGGGCCTCTCACTGTTGTGGTCTCTCCCGTTGTGGAGCACAGGCTCCGGATGCTCAGGCTCAGTGGCCATGGCTCACGGGCCCAGCCGCTCCGCGGCATGTGGGATCTTCCCGGACCGGGGCACGAACCTGTGTCCCCTGCATTGGTAAGCAGACTCTCAACCACTGCGCCACCAGGGAAGCCCTAGCATCCTTTTTTGTACCAGTTCTCTACTGGGGTACAGTAACACACCAACCAGGACTTGATGGTTTAAGACAGATTCTGTGGATTGACGGGGATTTTGGCCGGGCGCTCCCTTGAGGATGCTCTCCTGTGCCGGGGTTCAGGCTGGGTGGCCTAGGCTGGCCGCGTGCACGTCCTGGGCCTCAGCCGGGGATCCATGCAGTGGCTGCGATGGACCTCCCACCGCACGCTCACTCCCAGCCTCCCCAGCCCTTTGAGGCCCATGCTCAGAAGTCACCACCTTCTGTGGGTTAAAGCATGTGACAAGACCAGCCCACATTCAAGGGATGGGGACATAAGACTATTCCTTTCTTGTTGGAGGAGTGCTGAAGGGGTGTGGATACAGCCGGGATTCATTGGCCATTATTTTTGTAACAATCTCCCACACTCTCATCTCTGGCATGGTAGGGGTTTGGACACATTCTTGTTGGCTTTGTTTTAATTAACTCCCAAAAAGGAACACCACTGTTTTTCTCAGTATGGGGGTGGGGCAGTCAGTGCAGGGGGGTCAGGTCCGCTGACCTAAAACAAGCCTCATTTCAGCAGCACATCATCTAGTCAGGGCTGCCTCACTTCTCCCCCCGGGTCTGCTAAGCAGTGCTTCTCAAAGCGTGGTCCCCACGCCAGCAGCACCTGCATCACCTGGGCGCTGATACTTGGCTCCCCCGCAGATGCACTGCCGCAGGCCTGGGTGGGTGGGGGGGCGGGTCTGATTAGCCCTCCAGGTGATTCTGATGTGCCTGAGAGTTGAGAATCACTGCTAATGGGAGTTCAGGTGGCTCTGACTGCCTCTTCCGTAACCCTTCCAACCAGTTCCCCCACCCAGGCGCTCTGTCTCCCTGAGTCAGCGTGTTCTTTGGGTCAGTGTGAGGCTGTGGTTTTCTTACTGCTCAGGGGACACCTGGGGACCGTCAATGGTGTGCCCAGGCACGCAGGTGGAAAGGAGAGTAAAATGTGGTTCCCGAATGCCCTCAGCGTGGCGTGTGGCGTGGTGAGGGAGGCTGTGTGCGTGGAGGATGGCCAGTTCCGAGGCAGAGATGACACATTCGGTGCGTACAGGCGGAGCTTGCCGCGTCCAGGCCGAGGAGGTATCAGCAAGCAGTGGATCCTGGGCGTTAAAGCTCAAAGGACTGCACCAGCAGTTTGGAAGTTACCACGTACCCTGTAATTTAGAAGTTTGTTTTCAAAGGTGCCTGTTCAGTGGGGGTCTTTTGAAAATATGGATTACACGACCCCCTCCTCCCCCCACCCTTTATGACCGGGCGAGTGTTTGGGGACCTCTGAGTGTCCCGGGTGATTCTTCAGTAGCCAGGTTTGGGGAACAGGGTCCCAAACCCCGGGGAGAAGGAGAGAAAGACAGGAGGCCAAGTCTGGAGCCTCGGGGTGGCTGCCCTTGATGACGGCCAGCCCGGGCGGGTCTGCGCCTGAAGACTCTTCTGGCACCAGGGAGACTGGAAGAGGACGAGTGGGGAGTAGCGTCGTAGATGCCGGGGGACTGGCAGGCTACGGGGGGCCGACCTCGTGGAGGATCCGACGCCAGAGCGGGGGCCAGACTGTGACGGTGGGGACCTCGTGGGGGGAGACGCTGGGGAGGAGTGAGCGGGGAGGGCGACCTGCAGCAGGTGGTGGTGGTTTTTCAACGGGAGACACCCCAGCGTGTTGCCCAGGGCAGAGACAGGCGGGAGGGGCGCGTGGAGAAGGGGGTCGGGGATGAAGCCGCGTCCTGGGGGCGGGCAGGGTGGGTTTGAAGCTTCTGGGATTGGCCTTGAGAAGGAGGGCCAGCCTTCCTCACCCCGGAGGGGAGGACAGAAGGGAAAGGGCATGAGAACGGGAGAGGCTGTAGCTGCTGGAAATGGACGCGGCCTCTCGTGTCCCCCTTTCCTGGTCACTTTTCTCACGTTTATGGATGAGACCTGTGAGCTTTCACTTGTTCACTGTGCCGTCTCATGCGGGGCCTCTGTGGTGTCCGCTCGCGCCTGTGTCACTGGGGTCCGTTCACGTGGGAAGGGGGCTGGTGGGTGTCAGCTCTCCTCGGAAGCACCGCTGACCACTCTGCGGGTTCACCTGGGACGGCAGGTTAGTGGGGCGCCCGGTTCGCCCACAAGGCTCGGTTAACCCAGTGCCGCCCAGATTGCCGTAGTTCTGTGTCTGTGACCCCTTATGTTCTGTGGGTCCCTCTTCCGTGTCTGGTGTCCTTCCTCCTTCAACCCTCCTCTTCCTCCCTGCTGTTTCACAGGGAAGGGTGGGCGGCTCCCGGGCCTTCTGTTGCCCCGTGGGGCTGCAGCCTGAGCGGCTCAGCGTAGTGAGATGTGCAGCGTGCCTAGCTCTCCTTGCGAAGTGTCAGCGTCACCCCTCTCACCCGCCTGGGGCTGACAGGTGCTGCCCATCGAGAACCCAGCAGCTCACACTTCTCTCTGGTCAGGGAGCTGTTGGGCTGGGTGTTGGAGTCCTTACAGCTGAAGCCTAGGAAGTGTAGGCTGTGTGTGTTTTTCAGCTAATCACGTTGGTGGTTAAGAGCTTTTAGAAGCCATTTTCAAGGGTATGATGTTCACCTGACAAAAGAAAACAGGTTCCTTATTGTTTCCTGGGTCTGGTTAAAATACTTAGGCCAAGGCAGTAGCTGTAAGCGAAGATGCGTGAGAGTGTATTTGTTCGACATGGCCTCTTCTGAAACAATTAAGTGAGGGCATACATTTTTTCCCCCCTGTTACATGAGGATGCTAGTTAACCTATGTTTTAGTATATACCTACCTGAATTAAGAGAATTGAGGGGGGAGCATGGGGAGAAAAGTAGAATTTTTGCTTAGACAAGAGTGATCTTTTTCAATAAGTCCGCATGTCTAAGTGTTCTGGTATTTATTTACTTTAATTATACAAAAGCTGGAGCCTTTCCCAGTTTTTATAATCTAGCTGGGTCATTGTTTTTGTTTGCACACTTGCCGTGTTTCATAGTCTAATGTGCACACGCAGGTGAGATTTAGAAATCTTTGTGTCCCGAATGCTGTGGTCACCGCAGCCTGATCCTTAAGTGAGGAAAACGTATCGGTCCTTGAAAGACCGTGGTATGTATGTTATCAATACAAGGACGAAGCAGTCATAGCCCTGTGAGTCACTAAAGTTTCCCTTCTTTTCCTTCTCTCCTCCAGAACCTGAAAGCAGATCCAGAAGAGCTTTTCACCAAACTGGAGAAAATCGGGAAGGGCTCTTTTGGCGAGGTGTTCAAGGGCATTGACAATCGGACTCAGAAAGTGGTCGCCATAAAAATCATTGATCTGGAAGAGGCTGAAGATGAGATAGAGGACATTCAGCAGGAGATCACAGTGCTGAGTCAGTGTGACAGTCCCTACGTAACCAAATATTATGGATCCTATCTGAAGGTAAGGCTTAAAGATGCAGACGCGGTTTTCCACCATGCAGCACCTGACTGAGACGCGAGCCTCGGACGGGAAGGACTTTGATAAATAGCACAGCAGGTTTTCAGAGGAAGGAGAAGTGTTCTGACCTTCGCAGTCAAAGGAACCTGTCTCTAATGGTTCTGTCATCTTAAATGTCACTGGTAGAATGTATTTCTGGTGAAAAGTGTTCGATGTTGAAACTCCCTTTCAAACAAAGTATTTCTGAGTGAGACTTTGTCATCAGAAGTGCATTTCTTAAGCTATTATAACGACAACTACTCGTTACCTAATTTTAGCATGGTTTGTGATAAAAACTCAGGCCAACCTAAGAATATTAGTCTTTTGATATTTTCAGTTATCAAATGTGTTTTAATTTAGTGCTGTGTTTTTTTTTTTAAACTGCTAAGAATTGAGAATGTTGATTAGTGAGCTGGTTTACCTACATTTGACTTTGAAGAATTCCCGGTTAGTAAATAATTACTTAAAGTAGTAGCTATAATACAACACCGCAGATTGTCCTCGACCTTCACGCAGTTCTTCAA
The DNA here is from genome assembly GCF_003676395.1 of Aethalodelphis obliquidens. Classification (NCBI taxonomy): domain Eukaryota; kingdom Metazoa; phylum Chordata; class Mammalia; order Artiodactyla; family Delphinidae; genus Aethalodelphis; species Aethalodelphis obliquidens. The sequence continues at coordinate 11,783,031 of NW_020837959.1, forward strand.
GTGGGAAAGAATCGTATTAAAGACGGTTTCCCAGCCCTGCATGGAAGCGTGTTGTACTCGTTGTGCTCTACCACTAGAAGAGTTTAAGATTGTCCCTTGTGTTTCAAGTTCCTTGACATATGCCCGTTCCACTGCCCTTAGAAATGTCATATCTTTCAAATGGGGTTTTGGAAATCTTAAGAATTGATGAAGAAATTTCTGCAACAATTCTCTGTGGAAATGAAAGCTTCACAGGTAGAAAGAACTTTTTCCTAAGGGAGGCAGCAATACGCCTGGATAATGTAGGACTAGGCCTCTTCCTGCCCTGGGTCCATCCTCTCAGTTCTCCATGTCGTAGCCCTCCACGTGTTCTGGTGTCAGAGGGCTGGTGCGGGCTTTGATTTCGTGGAAATGTAATAATAAGGTGTAAGTGGGAGGGTGGAATATTCGAGAACTGTTGATTCACTAAAATGAATATTTAAAGGAAATAAAAATTGGATGGTAATTCTCTGTTTTTTCAATTGCCTAAAGAATGGCAGTATGTCAGAGGTCAAATGCAGCATTTTGAAATGGGAAGAATAAGTTTCGGAGTCAGTTGTCCTGGACTTTGAGTTTTTTTAAAACTTCTTTACTTCCTCATTTGTAAAATGGAAAATTATGGTGTACACCTCGTTGTTGCAAAGATTAAATAGAACTGAGTATGTGAAAGTACCTGGCATGTAGTGGGTACTTGGGGAGTGTTAATTTCCTTCCTTAATTGATTGGGTTTATTTATTCACATTTATCTCTGACATTACCTTGTAGTGGAGGACATGTCCACTGAGGTGGAAGCAAGGAGGAGAGAGGGTAGCCCACGGTAGCCGGAGTGTTACTGTGAGGGGGGAGCATGCAGCTTGGGTCTTGACCAGGCAAAGAGGGGAGCACGGTAAGCTTTGTCATATCCATGATCCAAGAGGAGAGCACCTGTGACTTCCATAGGGCAAGCAGAGGTCTTCTTTATGTTAAACTTCCGTTGAGGAAAAACTCAACAGCTGAAGAGACTCGACTTGAACTCTGTCTACTGTATCAGTTACCCTTTGTGAAGTGACGTCAGCATAGTTGCATAGTGAATTCAGAGTTAGGTTTCATGTGGTATGTTGGTTTTTAATATGAATTATGGTAGTTTCGGCAAAGGAAGTGTGGAAGATCCTCACAGATTCTTGCTGACGTACACCAGCTAATATCTGACTGCCGTGGAAGTTCAGGATCAGTGGTTTGCAGCTGTCTCCTTCAGCCTGGGCTCCTCAGCGGAATTTTTTACTGCATGGCGAGGTGATTGCTTTATTGTGGCCAAATGCGGTGTCACCTTGACTGTACGTATCTAGAGATTCCATCTGGTATGTCCTGTCTTTCCTGAGTTGCTCATCTAACCTTGTTCTGTAGTGGGCCAGTGCATTTATTTAGTTAACCTAACGTCAGTTGCTGGCATAAACACCCTAGGTTTTTAGTGGCTCAATATGATAGAAGTTTATTTCTTGCTCACTCATAGCCCTGATCCATGGGTGGTTTTCCTCCAAGCAGTTACTCAGGAACCTAGTTCCTTCTGTCTTGCGGCTCTGCCTTCCTTACTCCACACGTGGGTGTGCTCGGCTGCCTTCAGTCAGCATGGGGGTGAAATTGGAGGCCCCTGAGGGGAGCTCTCGTATACCCAGGCCAGGACACAGGGCCCCTCGTTTCTGCTCACAACCCCCGGCCAGGCTCGGCCACGCGGCCGCACCTAACGAAGAGGGGCTGGGAACTGCCGTCCTATCGTGCGCTGCGCAGCAGAGCAGACGGGCTTGGGGCTGAGCTAGACGGTCCTTCCCAAGGCCCCTTTCTCCGCACGAGGTGGGTGGAGTGACCGCTGGGGCGACTTTCTCCACTGACTGTCCTCAGGTGGGATGAAGAGCTGGGATAATTTTGTCTGTAGTGCTTTATGTATTTTACCAGGCAGATTGTCCTTCAGAAAAGGTAACTGCCTCAGGAATGCCAGGAATAATACCACCGTCAGGAAAAGCTGCCCTTAATCTCTTAAGCCTTTCTGTCAAATTTGATGAAAACACGTGGACTGCTCTTGTTAAACAGTACTAGTAACTACCGTACGTTGAGCCGGACAAGAATCCAGACCGGACGTTCTGCCCGTTCTCGGTGTGAGAGAAGTTGCATGAGATGCCTTGGCCCAGAGGAAGACCCTCCGTCATGAGCCAGAGGCTGTTCTCCCGTCATCTTGGTAGCATTATGAGGTTTAATCAATACGGTCCAAACTGTCAAGTAAGATACAAATTAAATTGACGTGTAAGATGAATGGGTCTTTGACACAAAGTTGAAAATTACTGTGCCTTGTGTGGTTTTTACTGCCCTTCTAAAACTCCCCATAGCTTTCAGAGCTGGTCGTTTTAGTTCTTTAGGTGGTGATGGGGGAGGGGGCCTCAGGATTTCACCTTGTGTTAAGGGACTTTTACACAACAAGACTGGGTAAAGAGGAAATGAGCAGAAACTGGTTTCTCCTTTGCTGGATTTGCATTAGAAGATCTCATAATTACGTTTTCGTTTCAATCCTGTACTCCAGAAGGAGAAATTGAAAACAATAGATAAGTGGTCTAAATATACTGAATGTTACTGAAGATCAGGAGAGGGGCGTGAGTTTTGACTGTGTAGCTATAATCGAATTACAGAGTTGCTGTGTAGCATGTTTCTTCCCGAAATAGTAAAAACAGAAACAACAACTGACAATTCAGGGAGGAGGGGGAATAGTGCAACAGTGAAAACTTAGGTTTGTATTGATGAAGCTGAGGGCCGGAAAGGTCTTGAAGATTATCACATGCCATAGAAGAACTTCATTTGCTGTAGTTTGTTTAATTTTGGGGAAATTAAACCAGCTAGAATATTAACCAGAAGCCTTCGTATCCCAACCATTATACCACTGGAGCTTTTTTACTGCAAAAATACCATCCACAAGGTCACAGTGAAACCGTAGAGGGTGGGGTGGTGTGCAGGGGAGAGAGAGAGAGAGACTTTTTTGGTTTTATTTTTAAGTTAGGCAGTGAAGACATGATAAGATTGTAACAGTGGACAGTGAGGTGCTATAGAGGCGTCTGAACCTGATTTCTTTCTTTTTTTTTTTTTTTTTTTGTGGTACGTGGGCCTCTCACCGCTGTGGCCTCTCCCGCTGTGGAGCACAGGCTCCGGATGCACCGGCTCAGTGGCCATGGCTCACGGGCCCAGCCTCTCCACAGCATGTGGGATCTTCCCGGACCGGGGCACGAACCCGTGTCCCCTGCATCGGCAGGCGGACTCTCAACCACTGTGCCACCAGGGAAGCCCCTGATTTCTTTTTAAGCAGCATTCACAAGAGCTACTCATTCCATTCAGCAGCACAGCTCTTAAGGTTTTTTTTTTGTCTTGGGGAGATTGCCTGCCTCTTAGAATCTCTACTTTGAGATTCACTTAGAGTTATAAGCCAGGATTTTAGTTTGGATCCTAGTACAGTTACTTAACTGTCTGGATGTTTCTCAAGCTGCGGACTTCCTCAAGGACAAAATGCAGATAAATATACTTATCTTACAGGATTACTATAAAGATTGAGATCAGATAGGTTAAAGTGCCTGGCATGTTAGGGGATTTTTAGTAAGTGCTAATTTAAGAATTTTTTTTAAATTAAGGGAAAAGTTATTTTGCCAACTAACTCAAAATTTATGAGTTGTAAAAACATTATTAGCACACTAAAAATTAGGGTTATCATTTTCTTTTATAATAAATTATTTAATACTCTCAAACATCAGGCCAGTTTCACCAAAGCAAATCAGGTACAAGGCAAAACAAAACAAAACAAAACTGTTTATCAAACCTTTACTTGTCCTAGTCATTTTTGTTGTAGTTTCGCTATTAAGGAAACATGTCCATTGAGTGAGTAGTTGTCCAATAGTGGGTTCAGATCCTTGACTTAAGAGTAAGTTTTTCTTCAGTTCCTAAAAACTTTTAGGGTAGTTTTACCAATTGGATTCACCAGAAAACGAATACAGGAAAGTCCCTTTGTGTGTTTTAGCGTTGTATGTAAGTACAGATGATTCTGCTACGGTGTGTGTTATGTACATTAGACACATTTGGGGGTAATTTTTTAAAGTTATGTTCTTTGGACTTCTGATTTGCTCTTTTTCCCCTTTCCTTCCTTCCCCAAAGGGAAAGTAGTAATTCCTGATGAAACAGAAGTCCCAACCATTTTACGCTTAGGGAAAGAAGTGAAAAAATATTTATATAAATGGCTGGTGTCTTTGTGAATGGGGCTCCTCAGGGGGTTACCATCCACCCGCTGTGTTCACTTCTTGCCCCAGCATGACTATTAAAATAGCTGACTCTTTACTTTCAGAAGCATCCTAGCTTGGGCAATAGCATATAATCAGCCTCTTATGCTTCATAGCCAAAAAAAACCAGACAAAACTATACTTTTTCCCTTGCGCATATTGTATTATGATTTCATGATCTCGTTATCACTCAGAGAAGAATGACTCGTGTAGCCACATGAAAATGAACATATCTCTTAGGGTACATTGTCTGAATTTATCTTCACTCACCTTCCTCCTGACCGCCCCATGGCAAATCCTGCTCTTGTATTGACCTCTGGTTTTAGACAACGGTGAGGAATATAGATGGGTTATTGGTCTTGGGAAGCAGTTGAGTTGAGATATGTGCCTGGTGTGTGTGGGCTCTCCTTTGCCTCAGGGCTTCTTCCAAAAGCTCACAGGTCCTGTCTCATTCACTTCTTTCCTATTCCCGAAGATAGAGCCTGGCACATTCTCCTTGAGATGAAGACAATCAGGTACTAATGGTGTCGTGCACGTGGAACGGTGATCGCAGCTTAACTGAACCGGGGTCAAGATGCCCAGTGTAGAGGGCAGAGGAGAAAGGCGGGCTGTGCCGTATGGAGAAGGCAGATCTGGGGTTGTGACAGGAGCACGTGACCTTGGGGCCAAGCCACCTAAACGTAGTACCGGTACCTCTCTGTGCCTTTTCTGACTGCCCCACTTGTACCCTCCTGCACTGAAGGTACAGGTGGCCGTGTCTGGAGACATTTTCAATTGTCACGACGGGGCGGGGCTGGGGTGCTGCCGGCACCCTGTAGGTCACCCCGTAGTGACCAGGGATGCCACTACACGTCCTGCTACAAAGAATCACCAGCCCAGATGCTCACAGTGCTGCTTGTGGAATGGATGGTGGTCTTTGGTCCCAGAATATAGAAGGAACAATGTTTCCAGGGCTGGCCTTGGGGGTGCTTGGAATAGCCCCAAGAGTATTGAAGGCAGCAGTCTCAGAGACCTTGGTTACTCCCACGCAGTTTTTGCGGCCAGAGCAAGTGTGAGCTTTGCGAGTGCTGTGAGTAGCATGTGTCCAAACTTGGACAGTGATTTTGTTTTGCTCAAAGCTGCGCAGCCTTGTGTGCCAGGCTCACAAGAAACCCCAGACAGCATTTTGGGGGTAGTGGATCCAAAACATGCTTCTCCGGGGTACCTTTGTTCGGATGTAAGATAGAACAAAGGCTGTGAGGAGTCCTCCGAACATAACGGTGAGGATTGTTCGCCTAGATATTGACCATGACGCTTTCTGTCTAGTGCTCATCCGAAACTCGAGTAAAGCAGTAGAAAACAACCCCGGTCTCCTTTCCTAGGGGTGCAGTTCACCACAGTGAGAGGGAACATTCCCTCACTGCAGGGTGTCTTGATGGGAAGTGTGATTCTCCCTGAACGCTGCACTTACTGCAGAGTTAATATTCCCTAGGACGTTGCTTGACATTGGGAGTGGAGCTGTATACCTGGAGGCCCTTATGGCTAGCAGTTGGCATTGTTTTCTCGAAAACTGATGGATGACCAAGGTCAGAAGTAACAATCTGTTTTTCATTTTTGGCCTTGGTCATTAGAGTAGCATTAATGAAAAAAAAAAGACAAGCGAGGTGTTGATACCTGGCTTTTTTTTTTTTTTTTTTTTTTACCCCGTGTGTATCTTCAGTTTTTTGTTGTTGTTTTAAGCCTGGTGTGTTACTCTTGGTGCTAAAGCACAGCTCTGCTTCCTACAGCCCCTCTGGGCTTTGAACCGACCGCCCAGCCAATCAAGTGGCCTGTTCCGTTAAGTCAAGTGTTATTTTCTCATTGTATTTCTTTTCCCCTTTGCCATTTATGGACATCAGATAAGGGAGAGTTGAGCTGTGTTTTCATATTTTTCAGTTTGTGGCACCATCATCATCGATCTATGTAAGCTTCTTCTGTTTTGGTCAGTTTTATTATTTTTTATTATTTCATCCTTCATCCCTACCACCTTTCTCTTTTGTAGGACACGTTTTGATATGTCTTTGAATATGTGTGTCTTGAGTAGATAAAACGTTGTTTATGTACTATGTATGAGTTTATTTTTTCCTCCCACATAATTATTTAAAATTTGCGCACAGTAAAATTAACTTTCTGAGGTGTATAATTCTTACAGTTCTGCACACTTTAACGCATATGTAGATTCTTAAAACCACCAGCACATGCAGGATACAGAACAATCCCAACATCCCAAAGAACTCCTGACCATCTCTCTCCCCACACCCTCAGTCCCTGGCAACCACTGATCTGTTTTCTGTCCCTGTGGTTTTCCCTTTTCTAGAATGTCATATAAGTGGAATCACACACCTTTTGTTACTGTCTTCTTTCAGTTAGCATAATGTGTTTGGGATCCGTGCATGTTTCAAATGTTTGTTCCTTCTTATTGGCAAATGGTGTATTGTAGGAATATATACCTACTATATATACTATTGTATATATATACAATATATAATATGTATTGTGTATATATATATAATACTATAGTATATTATATACTATATTAACTATTGAAGGGCACTTGGTTTGTCTCCGTATTTTGGCGGTGATGAATAATGTTATTAACATTCACGTGCAGTTTTTGTATGGACGTAAGTTTTCATTTCCCCAGGGTAAACACCTAGACATAGGGCTGCTGGTTAATTCTCCAGTGTCTGTGTCAGTTTACATTCCCGTCAGCACTTGGTATTGTCAGTTTTTTCAGGTTAGCCATTTTAGCAGGTGTGTAACGGTATCCCATTAGGGTTTGAATTTGCATTTTCTGTAATGACTTAGGATTTTGAGTATCTTTTCGTATGACTGACTTGTGCAGCACTCTGGAGTAGGACACTTATTAATACAACTGATGGGGCTTGGGGCAGGCCCCCCCCAGATATGCCGGTTCCCACCCCTACACTACCATGTTGTTCAGGATAGCTTCACCCGTTTACACTCACACTAGCAGTGGGAGTTTTTTTTGCTGGTTCTTCTTTCTCCCTTTTTTTTAAAAAGAAAAGCTTTATTGAGATATAATTCACATGCCATTCAATTCATCCTCTTAAAATGCACTGTTGGAGTGGTTTCTAGTATATTCATGGAGTTGTAGCCATCATCGTAGTGAACTTTAGAACATCTTCATCATCTGATGCGGAAACCCCGTGCCTGTTACTGGTCACTCCCTATTTCCTCCCAGCTTCCCCAGCCCCAGGCAAACACTTAGGTGCTTTCTGTCTCCATATAGGTTTGCCTGTTCTGGAATGTCATGTAAACAGAATCATACAGTAGGTGGCCTTTGTGACTGGCCCGTTTCACTTAGCGTAATGTTTTCAAAAAGTTCATCCGCGTTGTAGCATGTGTCTGTACTTCATTCCTTTTTATTGCTGAATAATATTCCATTGTATGGATATATTACATTTTATTTACCCATTCGTCAGTTGATGAACATTTTGGCTGTTTCCACTTTTTGGCTATTATAATGGAATAATGTTGCCATGAACATTAGTGTACAAGTTTTTGTGTAGACATGTTTTCATTTCTCTTGGGTATATGCCTAGGAGTGGAATTGTTGGGTCACATGGTAACCCTGTGTTTAACCCTTTGAGGAACTGCCAGGCTGTTTTCCAAAGCACCTGCATCATTTTGCATTCCCACCAGCAGTGAGTGAGGGTTCTAATTCCTCCACATCCTCGTGACATCTTTGATTATGGCCACCCTAGGGGGTGTGAAGTGGTATCTCATTGTGGTTTTGGTTTGCATTCCCCTCATGGCTAGCGATGTTGGGCCTCGATTGTCTACTTCCTTGCCGACATTGATATACAACTTTTTTTTTTTTTTTTTTTTTGCGGTACGCGGGCCTCTCACTGTTGTGGCCTCTCCCGTTGCGGAGCACAGGCTCTGGACGCGCAGGCTCAGCGGCCATGGCTCACGGGCTCAGCCGTTCCGCGGCATGTGGGATCTTCCCGGACCAGGGCACGAACCAGTGTCCGCTGCATCAGCAGGCGGACTCTCAACCACTGCGCCACCAGGGAAGCCCAATATACAACTTTTTAACTTTTCCCAATCCCATAAGTACAATATAGTATTTTTTATGCTTATTTGCATTTCTGTTAATAGTAGGTGTGAGTGTCTATGCATATATTCTTACCCCTTGGGATTTCTTACTCTGTTGAATTTTGTTCATATTTTTTTAGTTTTCCATTGGCTTTCCTGTATTTTAGTGTTTGATAAGTATGAAGTTACTCTGTATCAGTTTGAGATACCACGAGTATTTTCTCTGACTGTTATCCTGCTTTTAACTTCAAGGTGTCTCATTGAAAAAACTCCTTAATATTAATGTAGTTAAATCCATCCGTTTTTACCTTCTGATTTCTGCTTTTGGGATCCTGTTTAAGGAACCTACTTGTTTCCTAAGGTTAAAAATATATTAAATTTTTTTCTTTTGTTGGCTTTATAATTTTGCCTTTTACATTTAGATCTTTTATCTGTCTGATATACAGTTTGAAGTAGGGATTTTATTTTTCTCCATGTAGAGATAAGTTTCCTAACACTATTGTATAAAACAGTATTTTCCCCACTCGCGTATGATGTTATATCATATAGCAAAGTCTCATATGTGTCTAGGCCTATTTCTGGATTTTCTGTTTTATTTTCCTGGGCCAGTATCATTCATGGTCTGTGTGTGTGTGAATTGTTATTACTTTGGCCTTGTTTTAAGTCGTAATATCTGGAGTGATAACCGTCTCCACCTCTGCCCACATACATGCAAAAAATGAGTTTGTACATTTTCTGTTTAAAATCTTACTGAAGTTTAAACATTGATTTTTTTTTTTTTAACCGTATGTCCCAACCCAGGAAGATTTTTTTTTTTAATTTATTTTTGGCTGCGTTGGGTCTTCGTTGATGCGCACAGGCTTTCTCTAGCTGCGGCGAGCGGGGGCTACTCTTTGTTGCGGCGCGCGGGCTTCTCATTGCGGTGGCTTCTCTTGTTGCGGAGCACGGGCTCTAGGCACGTGGGCTCAGTAATTGTGGCTTGGAGGCTCTAGAGCGCAGGCTCAGTAGTTGTGGCACGTGGGCTTAGTTGCTCCGCGGCACGTGGGATCTTCCAGGACCGGGGGTTGAACCCGTGTCCCCTGCATTAGCAGGCGGATTCTTAACCACTGCACCACCAGGGAAGTCCCTAAGCATTGATTTTTGAGGAGAATTGACATCTTAAGTCATCCCATCCTTGACTGTGAATGCCTTTTTTCTGGTTAGGTTGTCTTATGCGAGCTTTAATACAGTTTAAAATTGAAGATCGGGCTGGTTCCTAGGCACGTAGTTTTTATTGCTATTTTGAGAGATATATTTTCGGATTGGTTATTGCTTAGTTTAAGGGAATGAGTATGTTGGGTTTTTTTTCACATTGTTTCTGGCAATCTTGCTGAACTCATTAGTTTTCTATGCATATGTTCACATCTACAGACAATGATGGTTTCTTGTGCTCCCGTCCATTCATATCACCGTCTTGCATCCTATGTTTTGGCCGTGACCTCTAGACTGTCGACTGGCAGTGACGGGAGCGATACACCTGCCTTGTTTTTGACCTTAAAGAAATGCATCTTAAATTTTTCATTAATAAGTATGGTATTTGCTGTAGAATTTTCATGTGTGGCCTCTTTTTTGTTTGTTTGTTTTTCCATTAAGGAAGTCTGCTTCTATTCCTGGTTAGACTTTTTTTTGTCTTGTTTTTATACAGACAAACAAGAGCACATACTTTTTTCCTGTTATTTTGAAGATAGTTATGTGATTTTTCTCTTTCAGTCTTGATGTAAGTAGATGGCAGTTAGCCAGATCTAAAGTGTGCCCTTTCTAATTTCTAAGAAAAAAAAATTGGTTTCATAGAGCAGGGAAAGTCTTCTCTAGTTGCTGTTGCCAAGAGGCTCCGAGAGTTGCTTTATTAGCTGAGAGCTGTCCAGTCCCCCTCCGTTCGACCTGTCGGTTTTGTTCTGTTGAGTTCTGCGTGGTGCTCACAGATAGAACAGGAAAATAGAACCTGACCTGGCCTTGGACAGGGTTCCCATTGCCGATTCTCTCCCCAGTACTTCTTTCCTGGTCATGGGTTAGGAAGGATGCTGAGACAGCATTTTAGCTGGTTGTTCAGTTGATCATCGAGTATTGACTCACTTCTGGGCTGGCGGTTCTGCATCTCGGCTCCTAAACTTTCTCTGGGTTCTGGGGTGGAGGGCTAACGCGGCTCAAAGTGACAGCTGAGAACACCGTGAGCTGGCTTGTGTGTTGAGTTGAGGAGACGTTTGTCTTTTGCAACCGGCGGGAAGGGACGGCTTGTGGGTTGATGCCTCAGAGTCTCTCAGGTGGCAGCTGGGAGAGGCCCTGTGTGGCAACATGGAATTGTTTCTCCCTTTGCTGGGGTCGGTCCGAGACAAACAGGAGTACCGTAAGTGGCAGGAGGCTGTGGGAAGAAGGGGGGCTCCGGGTGGCTTGGACAGCCTTGGTGAGCACACAGTTCTTTATGTTTCTGAATTTACTGTAATGTTAAATCTTCTTCATACATTGGTTTTAAGTTCCACTTCGGTACCTTCCCTCCGCGTTTTGAGCCAGTTAGGTTGGTGGGATAATGCAGCTCCAGTTTGACTGGAAACAAAAGTTTGGGGATTGTGGGGAGACGTCTGCAGATTTGGTTTTGGGAAAAATCATAAACAAGCTGGAGATGAAGCCTACTTAGAAAAGGGCGGGGGGGCTGGGCGATGGTTTGCTTTGTACCGTATCCGTCACTTCTCCGTACTTTCTAGCCATTCTGACCCCAAGTTCGAGATCTGGAGACAGTCCGCCTACCTCTGAAGATGCCGTCTCGGCTCTGAGTGAAGCCAGAAGTGTGGCTGGTCGCCTGCTGTCGGAGCTGTGTTCCTTACCTGCAAAAGAGAGAGATTGGACACCTTGATCTTTTAAGTTCATATCCATCTGATTCAGCTTAGCTTGCCGTTTCGTGAAACACTTCTCGTGCACAGAGAAGTTGGAATCCCAGGCTGTTAGAGCGGGAAAGGGCGTTGGAGGCCCCTGGCCCCCACCTCTTGTCCTCTAGAGCAGAAAACCGTGGCACGGAGAGGCCACATTGTCGGCTCCCACCAAGCAGGATTTTCCTTTGGGGCTGGAAGGAGTGCGGGCTTCCCAGAGTCCCAGGGCCAGGGGCCCGAGAAGGGAGAGGGCTGGACAGGGAGGCTTCCGTGGGTCCCGCCCTCGGTGGCTGCCGTGGCCGGCGTTGCAGCGTCCGCCGTCCGCCACCACCGTTCTGTGGAATCGGGCATCGGCTCGCGCGTCCGCGTTCCCTTCGCACGCAGCCGTGCAGCGCCCACCAGAAGTTTGAGCAGGTTAGCCCGATGGGGGACCTGCAGGCTCCTGGCCCGGGGTCACCGTGTCACGCTTGCCGTGGTTCTGAGGCTGGAAGATGTCGTCTTCAAAGGGCCGTACTGTCCCAGTGTGGAATTTTGACTTACTGCCACCTTATTTCCCAGGTAGTCCAACGGGAGAAATTCTTGCCTGGCACGTGGAAATTGTTTTATTCGATCTCTAACGCAGAGCTGATGTTCACTCTGTAGCTCATGTGTGTCGGACGCACGAATTTGCATTTGCTCCAGGAGCCGTGGCCCCTCTGACGGAGATCAGAAGCCTAGCCGATGCTGCAGAGTCCCCGGTGGTGCCGGGCATCTGGCTTCCCTCGCGGCCCTGGAGCTGCCTCAGCGGCCAGAGCCGCCATCCCACCAGCCCTGCGGGCCGGCCCCGTCCCTCCCACACCTCTGCTTGCGCCCAGTCTCTGCCGAGAACCCCCCTTTGGTTTTGTGGTCCCGCAGCTGTCCTGTTGGCGCCACCTGTCTTTTTCCTCACCTGAGGATGGTTCTGTGGTCGCCTGTGAAATGCCTCCTTTCTTTGTATGCCTGATGCACAGGTGACGAAACAGTGTTCTGATTTCTGTTACTCGCATTACTGCGGTGGCGTGTATCAAACATCTTCAGGTATTTCTTTGAAGGAAAGAGGAATTTTTTGAAAAGAAGGAAATTGTTGATACTATATGCAGTAGAATATATAGACAGCTTTGCTAGCGGTGCAGTTAGTTGGGAAGTATTGATGTTTTGGCATTGGGTGGTGGTTGGCTTACTGCAGGTTGAATTGCTAAAAGCAATTTATGTAACCTGTTAAGTAGACCAAGCATTTGTTACACTGGATTAGGTATTTAACTTAGTTTCCTGGACTTTGATGATTTTTTGTTGACTTAGTGTGAGATTGACTTTCTGATTACGTGCTTCAATTCGATCTAATGAATTTTCCCTGTCATTATAATTGGGACTCAGCGGAGCTAGGCCAATGGCGAGGTTGCTTATAGACCAGTGCTTATAGAAGCTAATCACCCACATTCTTTTCTTCGTATAGAAGCGTTTTCCCTTGCTTTTAGCTAGGGCTGGTATAGAGTGCCGTGTAGATTTTGGAGTCATTATTGGTCACATTTTTTGAACGGGTATGAAGAGATGGAGTTTGCTTGTGTTGAAATATTTGGTAGAAAACGTTGGTTCTTTAAAAGTAACAATTGATTTCTGGCTCTTTTGTGAGAAGGAAATGCTCTTACGCTCGCGTTCTGCACCAGGGTGTGCCTTGAAGACCCCTTGCCCTTCTCCCATCTCCTGTATTCCTTACCTAGGTGGAGCTAGCTGTATTTCTGGACACTTTGTGTTCTGAAAGCGGAGATCCATTCAGAGGCTGACAGACTTGTCCCTAGAAGAAAAGGGGCATAAATATGCCAAATGCAAAACCACAATGATTTCTTTGATTGCAGGGACCTTTGGGCCAGCTTGCGGTAAGAACTTGCCTTTAGAAGATCCTTTGGTTCCCATCCATGTCTCCCTCTCCTCAAAGGGATGGCAGCCCGATGGACAGTGGGCACATGCCCCCAACATGGACAGACTTCCACGGAGGTAAGCTGCTGTCGGTGCCACCCAGGCAGACGTGCGCCCTCCTGGTCAGCCCGAGCTTTGCCCCCATCCACACCTCGTGCACGTGTGTCAGAGGCCCTGAGGCTTTCTCTCTTGTTTCCAGCCAGGGCTAGGGTTCCGCCACATCAGGTAACAAGTAACCCTGTTTCCACGGGGCTTAGGAATGAGTGGAGTGCAAGGCAGCTGTGGCCGCTTTCTCCGGATGAGGACGGGGATTCCCCTGAGGTGGTGCTCGTGAACTCACGGTCGGCCCTTTGTGGTTCTGTGTCTGTAGTTCACCACACGTCGGGCTTAACTCTGGTCACTGTGAGCCGCTGTTGCTTTGGAGACAAATTTGCAGAGTTTGTTTCCCTTCTTGCCTGATCTGGGGGGACATTGTTGACGGGGCTGCTGTCAACTGTTGTGGTGGGTCCTCCGCCTGAGTCTGGTGCGTGTGCAAATTAGAGACCAAGCTCTCAGATTCTAGAAGGTGTTGCTCCAGATCTTGACCCAGGGAAGGCACGGCAGACGGGAACTCCTCGTCTCCCTAGGAATGGACGGCAGCCCTGGACCGGCTTGGTTGCTGCCGGCACAGCCTGTGTCCTCCTGCTGTATTGCTTTATTCTTCAAGGAGTAGATGCAGCAGAAAATATGAGTGTATTTCCTAGCAAAGTTTTGTTGTCGTTTTGGTTTTTGTCTTTAAGAGCTTAGGTTTCCGGTTGAAAAGAGGAGAAATTTTCACTTGTCTCCCTGGGAAAAGGTGCTGGAAGTCGTTTCACTTATACTGGTTGAATGTAAAACTTTGGAAGGGGAGGTATGGCTGCTGAGAGAAATGGGTTTTAACCCGAGTGTGATCTTTCTGGCTTTGCTAATGGACCTCACTTCTCCCCTTCTGGCAGTGACGAGTGGAGTGAGCCAGTGGGCGTGGCAGGATTGCTGGCTGTGCAGGGTTGCGAGGTCTCGGGGGCCTGGTTTTTGCAGGGCTGTGTTCTAGAGCACGAGGGACCGCGTGGAGGGGCTGCTGGGAGCTCTGGTCAGTGGGAGTCACTGCAGGGGGGTGACTCACGTCATGAGGAACAGGGAGGCGCCTCCCCGCGGACATTTCCTCTATGACAACTTGTGCACGTTTTTAAGAAAGGAAGCATCTTCATTGTTAACTTTTGGGGTGGGGTGGGGCAGGTAGCTTATTCCAACCCATTAAGATCATCTTTCTGACTGTTGTAAGGGTCTCCTTCCCGAGCTCCCGGGCACACTTAGGAGCTGCGCTCGCTCTGGCTAGTGTGGAAAGTATTGGGAGGATCATCTCCTGGTTCTTACATGTTCTTTTACTTTCCAGGTCCCGCATATTGTGTTTACTTTCTAAGAGGTGCATTAAGCCATCTGCAGTCCGTTGCTCTTTCATTCGTGGACTGTCTGACGAAAACGACAGCAGCTTTAATATAAGGGAGCCAGTACCAACCCAACTTCCATGTGAGAGCAGGAGGTTATGAACTGGAGGTTATTAAGTGAATTTAATTCTAGCTTCGCTTCTTGGTTTAATAGCGAACCAAGTTTGATATTACTTTTTCTGGTTTTAATCAAGTTTCTGCCTCCGTTTGACATTGGGGAAATTAGAGCGGGTCCATCGGAGTCACTGTCAACAGGAGTGGCACGTTCTTCACCTGACTTTCTGCTGTCTTCTTTGAGCAAATGATGATTGGGTCTCTTGGCCCTCCTGCGTGCACCACAAGTGTGCGGGGTTGTGTCTATCTTTACCTTGTTTCTAAAAAGCACTCTTGGTAAACGGGGATCTTTGGCAGTTGGGTTTAAGACTGGCCCCCCTACAGCCCTTTTTTTTTTTTTTTTTTTGCGGTACGCAGGCCTCTCACTGTTGTGGCCTCTCCTGTTGCGGAGCACAGGCTCCGGATGCGCAGGCTCAGTGGCCATGGCTCACGGGCGCAGCCGCTCCGCGGCATGTGGGATCTTCCCAGACCTGGGCACGAACCCGCGTCCCCTGCATCGGCAGGCGGACTCTCAACCACTGCGCCACCAGGGAAGCCCCCTAGAGCACATTTAACTAGTGTTCGCTTGTGCCATACTGAAAAAAACCAAGCCGAAAATGTTTCCAACGTATTCATTGAGGTGTGTGAGCCCTTAATGACTTGGGATTTGAAGTGTCTTTCCACACAGGCAAGCCCACAGGTGTTTGCTTTTTAAAAACTGCTAGTGGGATTTTGTGCGTGTGCAGAAAGTCCTGGGGATTCTGAGCGCTGCCTCTCCCTGCAGCAGCACGTTCTGACTGTGTTGTTCATTTGTGTCCGAAGGTCGTCCTCTCCCTTGATGCTAAGGCCCAGGTTCTAGGGTCCCTGGCCCTTGCGTCAGCTGTCCCCCCGCTGCCGTGTCACACGCCTCCCTGCTTCTGGGCACTCGGAGCCCTGCTGCCCCGCCTCACTTGGGCCAGGGATGCAGGTGTGGGCTCTGCACCTGGACCTTCTTTGGTTGGTGAAGGAAGGAGATGCATAACCAGGCAGTTATCACCCCGAATAAGTGCTCTGGTGGCTGGGGCCCAAGTCCAGGAGGAGGGAGATAGCAAGGAGGTTGTCGTAATAAAGATGCCCGACTGAAGGAGGGGGAAGGGAAAGCCACACAAGGTAGGCGCCAGCACATGCGACTCCTGTGTGCTGGTCTCACCGCAGGGCCAGAGAGGAGTGTTGTTCAAGGTCAGGTAACTTAGTTTGAACTGTATTCGACCACAGCAGACAATTGTATACATGCGCTGAGTTCTCCTAGTTTGTTATAGAGTAGCGTGGTTATCTGCTCCAAAAAAAGAAAAAAAAAAAGAAGTACACTGGAAACATTTGACAGAGGTGGGTTTCGCCTCTTTGCTGCCCTAGTTCCCTCCCTGCGTCTCTCGGCCGTTCCCAGTGCCCCCCCTCGCCACCCTCTTGCTGCTGAGTAGGAGGAGGGGCCTCCGGGGGATGGGAGGAGGGCGCGTGCAGGTTCTCTGCAGCTCCCCCTGAGGTCCTGCTCCTGGCCGGCCACCTCGGGGACTCCTGCGAGGCTGTGCACGTGAACCCCACCCCGGTTCCTGAAAATCGAACCGTGTTTCGTCACTTTGGTTAATCAGAGACTCGAGAGTTTCAAACCACATGTAAGAGGTGTGAATGATGTGATATGAGCATTGTTGGAGCCCTCTGTTGTAGTTTCCCTTTCTCTCTCTCTTTTTTTTTCTTGTATTCTCATTTCAAACTTGAAGCAATAACTTGAGTCACCAGACTTTCTAGAAAGACAGTATCTTGGCTAGTCTGACATGGATATACATGTGTTACTCATTGTGTGTGGTAAGAAAAGATGTGGGCACTAGAGGACGTTGAGGTGTTTGACTGTAAAAGTCTAGTCGTGTCATCAAAAAACGTGAGCACCCCATGGATCTCATGAGTCTGAATAATGCAATTTGCCACCAGTATCCTTCACGCTGTCTGCGGGCCTGTTCAGTCTTTGTGGCTGAATCTCACTTTTATCACATAGTTGGCACATAAGTGGGCTCTGCGGATTGGCGGGGGTGGGGTGGATGGGGGAGGGTCTCACACTGACTGGAGAGCTGCTTTCTACCTGCCGGAAGGCTCTGAAGGTGGGTTCGAGCTAAGGGAGTGTTTCTGGATGAGCCCCCTTCTCGAAGATGTTCGTAGGTGCTCCCTGATGAGATGTTTGGACACGTTGGGTCTAGTAGGTTTCCGTGACAGTATTCTCAGAGCTGCTGAGCCTTGAAGGGAAGTTCAGTATGTGGCATTTCCTAAATCTGTTTCTTTGTGGGACCCTTCTTTCTCTCTGTGTCTCTCTCTCTCTCATGGTAAGTTTCAATTCTATAAAATCCCCAGACGGAGCCCTCTGGAAGTAGCTTCTCTTGTCAGCACTTGGGAAGAGCCTTAGAAGGCATCCACTGTGGTTAAGAACATAAGTCCGGAGATGCCAAGTTAGCACCCAGTAACAGCTTTCTGTGGGTCTCCTGCTGGTATGCCGTCTTTAGAAAAGCATTCCTTTCAATGTTGGTGGTTTAAAAACTGGATAAATTGACAAAGGACCATGAAGCATGATACAAAAGGCAATCACTGAAATAGCATGTTCATGTTTTAAACAGTTTTATTTTTCAGTAGATAGTTTTCTGAGTGAAACTGTGGGATTTGAGAGAAAATAAGCTGTAAAAGTATTTGTGCGTGTCTTGTTCATAGGAAACACAAAGATCACAAGTGCTGAAGCCTATGGTAGGTGTAAAATCCTAACAGAAATTGTTGGGGGCTTGGTGGTGTTGGGGGGTGATTAATACCACATTTCCCTAAAATCTTTTTGTCTTGACTTTTCATAAAAGCTTGCCAAAGATGTTTCTAAGATTTTCTCTGCCCCAGGTGGGGGTGTGGTTCACTCTTTGTTCCTTTAATGAACACTCGAAGGTTAATAAGCCGCTTTGTTTGGGGTGGACTGCAGCCATGGGCCCTCAGGTCTGGGGAACGAGACAGCCTTCCTCTGACGGGAATTTCTAGTGTCTCATTCGCCTTTCTTTTCCTTGGTTACTGTTAGTGCTTGGCCTCCTTTTCCTGCTTGTCCTTTTGCACACTCGTCCAGTCCAGGGTCTTCACTACTGCCCGAGCTTCCAAATCTCAGTGCCTTGCCTGGACTCTCCCTAGGCCTCAGATCCACTTAGAGAAACGCCTGCCGGGACGGTCCCCCTAGAACGTCCCCTGGCAGCTTCACATTCAACCTGCAGAGCAGGGACTTCTTCCCTCTCATGAGCCAGGTCTGCGTGCGTCACAAGTGTTCCCATTAGGAAGGGATTGATTGGAAGGTGCTTATTTAATCCAGAGGCAGTAATAACTTAGAGCCGGAACACGCAGGGGGCTTTAAAACCTGCCAGTGCCCCGGCCCACCCCTGAACGGGGATCTCGGGGCTGTGGCCGGACTGTGTTTGTGAACAACCCGATTTAAATGCCCGAGGTGCAGGGTCCCCTCCCAGCAGGCCACGCATCAAAGATGCCTTAGAAACACGTTCAGGCTTTAAAGGGGTGAGCACGTCAGGAACGTTAGGCCTTTGTTTGAAGCTGTCTTCGAGGGAACCATGTCGAAGGCCCTGGTGAAATCACCCGTGGGCTCTGAGAGACGGAAAATCTGGAGACAAGAGTCACCAGCACGCTCTTCACCAGCGGCTCTCTGGGGTGGTTTGCCTCCCGTCCCTCTTTTCCCTCCCCTTCCTGTCCAGTCGCTCCCGCGGCCCCTCCCATGGCCCTGCCGGCAGGAGAGCAGGGGCGGTGGGCTGGGAGCGTGCCCCCGAGGGGGGTGTTGGGCGGCAGCCCAGGAGGGGCCCACAGAGCCTCCTGCCACGGGGCTCCCCCTGCCGCCCGGGCCTGGAGGCTCCTGCGCGCCGTCCAGCAGGCGGGCGGTCCCTGCCGGGGCCGGTGACGGCCCATCTCTGCGCAGCCCGCTCCCGCAAGCAGCTGGCCTCACGGAGGGACCGAGGTTACTGTGGGAGAAGCCTCCCCGGGCCTGCCCTGTGGGCTTCTCCCGGCGGGACCGAGGACAGAGCGGCCCGCCCCGGCTCTCGCCCGGGCACTGGGGGCCGCAGAAGCGCGGGCAGAGGCCGAGGGGCTGGCGGGTCGCGGAGCTCTGCCTCCGGCTCTTTCTCCTGGTCTGGTCTTCAGGGACCGCGACTCATCATTTGAGGTAAACGGGCCACCTGCCTCCCGAGTCGAGAGGACTCTGGAAAATGCCAGCTGCTTCTGGAAATGCTCGACCTCACGTTGTTAGACTCTAAGTACATTAAAACCTGGCGGGGCGAGTGGGAGGTGTGCCAGGAAGCGATACAATTGGTCCGTTTTATCGTCTGTTTGTGATTCCTCTGGGTTGTTTTCCTAGGTTTTTGGCTTGTTCTTTTTAAACACAGTTGATTTCAGAGTTCCTTCCAAATATCTGCCCTGCGTCCATGCCGCTACTTTCTGTGTTCGCTATTTGTCGGCCCCCATTAATTTTCTATACTGTCTAAAGAAAATGGGTTTGGGGTTTATGTTTCTACGTAAGTGACGTGAACATGAGAAGGTAGAGTCTCGGAAAAGGGAGGAAATTCACGCACGTTTTCATAAACGTGATCAGACGCGCAGCTCTTCAAAACTTCCTTTGAGCGGCAGTTTCCCAGATGCTGGATTGTTTTTTTTTATTTTGTGGAGAGCGGCCAGATTGTCGGTCCACACGCAGAAGGGAGCACCAGTGCTGGCCCAGGGCAGAGCCCGTGCCGGGGACGCAGAGTCCGTGGGCGCTCAGTTGTTTAGTCACCGGCTTTGGTCGCACGAAGAACTGGCAGCTACAGCCCGTCTGGCCTCCTGCAACTCTGCGAGGACAGCTTTTCCCTCTGCAGGAGCCCTGGCCTCCGTCTGCCCTGGTGGTGCAGTCAGGCTGCTTTCTTCCATGAGGATTGCCTTTCTCTGAGCAACAAACAAAAGCTTTATCCTGGTGCCTCCGGCTAGGATTTTAACAGTCTCCCTCCACTTTTGCTGCCTTGTGTCATCTTGGGCATCATACTCGTTGATTCCAAGTGTAGAGACAAGGGTGTCTTTGGTTCTCGTGAGCCGCCTGCCACCCCCAGGCTAGCGGGGCCCTCATTTCCCCGCAGTGATCTGCTCAGTCATTCAGCCACGTTGGGGGAGCCCCGTGCCCACACTGTGACAGCCACCCTCCCAGCTTCCGTTGCCATTTGGAAGTCATCTGCCGCATTCCCCATGGACCTGGAACAGCTGCAACTTCTGGGAGAGGGAAAAGAACATCTGTTTTCTCTGAGTGATTTTTAGCTTGCAAGCATCTGTCCTTGCATTTCTGGGAAAAACAGAAAAGATACAGGGAGCCCTTTGTATCAGACTCCAGGGTGACCACGGGTAGAAGCAAAACAAGTTACTTTTGGGTGGACTAAACTAATCCCCAAGTAAATCTTGCTTTGAAATCACAGGGGAATACGTTTCATTTCCATCATGGGGAAGAAAAAAGGTCGGCTCGGCACCAAAGATAATAGAGAACGTCCAGACGTTTCGGGGAGCGGGGCCATGGCTTCCTTTCTCTCCCCCGAACACACTGTCCTAGTGTAATTGAAGGGAGTCCCTGAAGACATTTGGCCGCTCCGTTTTATGCTTTTCTATCCAGAAAGTTGAATGAATTAAAATTCCAGTTAGGCTGAATATTTTACTTCACCAAAAAGAAACTCAACTCTGTTTTCTGGCTGTTGCCTATAATTTAAAATAAGTATTAATTGTATTTCTAGTTCTTTTTGTCTCAACATACATCTTCTGCCTATTCAAACCTTCGTCTGACGTGTCTAAACACAGCTGATGTATTCGGGTAAAACAATTAATTATGCCATATGCTTTCTTTTCTAAAACTTCTATATTTCTAAGTAAATTTCTAAAAAAAAAACCAGTATCATATATGAGATCACAAACCTTACTTAGATTATGTAATGAGGAGTGCTTGGTATGTAATCAAAGAGAAGCCTTACTCCCGGTGAGGGGAAAGAACTCCTCTTTCAGTGGTCCACGCAGCACAGCAGGACTTTCAGGAGTTTGGGTGAGTAAGGACATCTGCTTCAACATGGAAACATGGACTGCTCGAACCAGGCCCTTTTAATGAACCCTGTCTGGGAGCCGCACGTTGTCACGGCCATTACTGACCGACCACGGAGCCAGACGGAGCACTCAGGCTGGCTCTTCTCTAGGCGTCTGCATGGGGCTCTGTGGACACTTATGTGCTGTGATGGAGTCTGCCTCACCGAGGCAGAAATGGAGCTGGGGGTGGTGGTGGTTCATGTCATGGTCGGGTGTAGGGGCAGGAGACACGTATCCGTATCACCTCGGCAGTCTCAGGTCTGCGCCCCAGGGCTGCCTCAGGGAGGGTGCCCCGGATTTGCACGTCCGATCCAAGCGTAGCTTGACTGTGTCCAGCAGCTCATCGTTAACGAACTTACTATACATCGAGAACATGTGCCTGTTATCTAACTGTTCATTCTGGGGTAGAACTGTGCAGAAAATAAAGATGAGTGAGGTGGCCAGGAGGTTGGAAGGAAGGGGAGTGAGAGTTCAGATAGCAGAAACGTCTCCTCGGTACAGTCCGGCACCGGACATTCAGGCATGTTGCAGGAGAAGTCCCTTACTTTGGGAGCTGTTTACCGTTAGGGTATTGTAAATACCCTGAAGGATGGAGATAAAAGTATAAATATGAATTTGCCACCCGTGCATTTGAAGTACAGCATCTGTTACGCGTGAATCTTCTAATGCCATACGTTATCTTAACACTGAAGGTACCTCTTAAATTTGCAGAACACAATAAAGTCTTCTTTTTCAGCCGTATTTGCCCTCTGCCAGTCCTGTCTGATCTCTCTGGGCTGGGTCTTTATCGGAGAGTTAGTACTGAGCCCTCAGTAGTCACTTCTTTTGGTTTTATGGTTTTGTGGTGGATATTTCTGACATATGCTGTGTAATAGCCGTTAAAATCTTCACCTGGCAGAAAGAGAATCTTGTAATTATTAGCAGTATTTCACTTTTAGGAAGAGAACATTTTTAGCTTATGATTATGGCAGACTTGTTTGACGTAGCAGTTTATGATCACTGACTGTTGTGTTTGCTCTTTTATGAGGACAGAGCAAGGGGGGAAAGTCAAGTCCTCCTCTTTCATCTCCCAGGGCACCCTTTCCATGCTTCTCTCTGTTATTTCTTTTCTGCTCCCTCAGATTTAGGTCATTTGTAAGTGTAGTTCCCTGATGACCTTGTAAGGATCTTTACGTTTAAGCAGATGTTTTTATCCATCTTCGTTTTTAACCAGCATTCAGCACGGAAACTTCCCATTAACAGATCTGTTGCCGTTGTGGCGAATATGTGCTGATGCAAAAGACAGGAGCACCTGGGGCGGGGGCACTTAATTACTGAAACTCATTGCGCACACGTGCACCCAGTTAGGAGGCGGCCTCTTCCAGGAGAGAGGAGCCTGTGACGTAAACCCGGAGAAGAGCGTCTTAGGGGCGGCTCAGCGCTCTTTCCAGTTTGTTGCAGCACATGAGGACAGAAGTTCTTGTTCTTGGCACGAGGGAGCAGGGCGTGTGAATCCCGCAGGTCACAGGCAGACCTTTTGTAAACCGATGTCTTTTTTCAGGCAGTAAGATGAGAGTTCATTGCTCTCTGAAAGGAAACCAGTTAAGAACAGTTACCCTAGAACATGTTTTCTTCACAGGAGTCCTTTAGAAGTCGCATGGAGTCTGTGATGTTTGTTACTGTGGTTCTTGCTGTTGAGGTTTCTGACTCAACATTAAGTCTGGCTTCGGGCCCCAGCTGCTCCCCTTGCCCGCGCTAACGAGGTATCCGCGTCTGCAAAGCGGAAGAAGCTGGTTACCTAAACGGACAGGATTACCGGGAGAATCAAATGAAATACTCCTCATGAGGATCTTCGGTAAAGCATACGGTGCTGCGGGGTCGCACTCTTGCGGGCTGAGGCTGGGACCCCGCCTGCTGCACCAAGAGGAAGACCCGAGGCGCCCCGGGGCTGTCCCCTCAGAGCCTGTGGTGAAGGAGGGTGTGGCTCTCCCCAGGCCCTGGAGGACTCTACTCTCCCCTCCTTC
This sequence comes from Aethalodelphis obliquidens, assembly GCF_003676395.1. NCBI lineage: Eukaryota > Metazoa > Chordata > Mammalia > Artiodactyla > Delphinidae > Aethalodelphis > Aethalodelphis obliquidens. Next base: position 11,805,932 of record NW_020837959.1, read on the forward strand.
CGCGAGTGTCCTGGTCCCAGCCGACTGGGCCACTGGTGGTCGGGGGTGGGGGCCGGTGAGAGATGGCCTGGAGGGACAGCAGCTCTGGCTGTGTTCTCCCTGTCATGTCAGGTTTCTGATGGTGATGGAGCGAGCGGACACAGAGGAGGCCTCAGGGAAGCACTGCAGACCTGGCCGACAGGCAGGCCCGAGGCCTGGTGGGGCTGGGCAGGCCGTGGGTGGTGGAAAATACGATGCAGACGTTTCACACGTGCGGAGACTCTCACACCTGACGTTCATTTCCAAAAGCACCTTTTTCTTCTCTAGAAACTCCTCTCTTGAGATGACAGCCCTCTGTCCCAGGAGGCACCGTATCCCTGGCACGTGGAAACGCACCTCCCTCTTCCTCTTGTACTGATGATAACCTTTTCCAGGTGTCGGTGTTACCTTGCGATGTCAGGAAAAGTCCCGTGCTTCAGGAGAGTTGCTAGAATATTCTGTTCTTTTAAAACATTCAAGGGCAAAATCATTTGCCTCCTTCCCATCCTTTCTTCCCTCCTTCCTTCCTCTTTATATAGATATTTTTAGAGGATGTTAATTGATCCATTTCTTCCCCCACCCGTTTCTTCTTTCTTGAGAAAATTTTAATTCATACATCACAAAGAAATCATCTATTTCATTGTAGATTTTTTTTTTTTTTTTTTTTTTTGCGGTGCGCAGGCCTCTCACTGCCGTGGCCTCTCCCGTTGCGGAGCACAGGCTCTGGACGTGCAGGCCCAGCGGCCATGGCTCACGGGCCCAGCCGTTCCGCGGCACGTGGGATCCTCCCAGACCGGGGCACGAACCCGTGTCCCCTGCATCGGCAGGCGGACTCTCAACCACTGCGCCACCAGGGAAGCCCTCATTGTAGATTTTTAAACTTATTATAATAAAACATTGTGACCTGTTCTGTTTGCATTTAAAAGTGTTTCCATCCGTAATTTTTTACTGCTATATTTACAAATTAGTGTTACCTATTTTTTTCTTGATTATAGTACCTGGAGTTTATTTAAAACATAAAATAGATTTCTCATTCTAATACTTTTCCATTTAGCATGTATCTTTATTTGTTTTCCTTAGGTTTCCTTCTTTTTTCCTTCTTTCCTAACTTCCATATTGAACACTTAAAATTTCTCTCCACCCCCCACACCGTTTTTTTTGGCTTGGTAATGAAAATGTATAATACTGTGTTTTCCTCTGAATAAATCTTTGGTTGTATTGTATAGCTTTTGGTGTATGTAGTGTTTCCAGTATCTTTGGATAATTCGTAGTGATGCTTTTGATTTTTTCCTAAGGATTTGATCCAGAAATCTTCAGTTGATTTGTTTCTCTTTGTGCCGTTTCAGGTTTTATTAATAGCGCAGTGTCATTTTAGTTGGTATTTGCAGGTAGTGGCCTTTCTCTTGTTCCATGCTTGTTTCCAGCACTAAGAGACTTTGTCTTGGACCAGTGTTGTCCTTTTAGGGCCTCATGAAAGAGCGGAAGGCTGGGCTGTCGTCCCCCCCACCCCCGCCCCCGCCGTCATTCCCCACCCCCATGCTTATCCTGCTTCAATTTTCTGTTTTCTTAATTTATTTTTTTAATTGAAGTGTAGTTGATTTACAGTGTTCTGTTCATTATTGCTGTGCAGCAAAGTGATTTAGTTATACATATATACATTCTTTTTTTTATATATATTCTTTTCCATTCTGGTTTATCACAGGATATTGAATACAGTTCTCTGTGCTATACAGTAGGACCTTGTTTATCCATTCTATACAGAAAAGCTCACATCTGCTCGCCCCGGCCTCCTCCCCCTTGGCAACCACAAGTCTGTTCTCTAGGTCTGTGAGTCTGTTTCTGTTTCATAGATAGGCTCATTTGTGTCATATTTTAGATTTCACATGTAAGTGAAATTGTATGGCATTTGTCTTTCTCTTTCTGACTTATTTCACTTAGTGTGATAATCTCTAGTTGCATCCATGTTGCTGCAAATGGCATTATTCCCTTTTTTATGGCTGAGTAGTATTCCATTGTACATATGTACCGTATCTTCTTTATCCATTCATCTGTTGATGGACATTAAGGTTGTTTCCATATGTTGGCTACTGTGAGTAGTGCTGCTGTGAACATAGGGGTGCATGTATCTTTTCGAATTAGAGTTTTGTCTGGATATATGCCAGGAGAGGGGGATTGCTGGATCATATGGAAACTATTTTTAGGTTTTGAGGAACCTCCATACTGTTTTCCGTAGTGGCTGCACCAATTTACATTCCCACCAGCAGTGTAGGAAGGTTCACTTTCTCCACGTTCTCTCCAGCATTTGTTACTTGTAGACTTTTTGATGATGGCCGTCCTGACTGGTGTGAGGTGATACCTCATTGTACTTTCGATTTGCATTTCTCTAATAATTAGCGACATTAAACGTCTTTTCATGTGCCTATTGGCCATTGATTTTCTGATTGATCTTCTCATTTTCTTCTCTCCCCATTAGTTCTGTTGTGTAGGTAATGGATGAGACGGGCCTCTCCTCTGAACACCCATAGCATTTTGTGTCTTTGTGGTACCCACCACAGGCTGGCTGGTGGTAGTTATTTGCCCACTTTTCTATTATGAAAAGTGATTTATTTAGGAAAAGAGCCTGAGCCCTACTCATTTTACAGACCTCCCAGTGACACTGTGTGCGTAGGAGGCAGGAATCACTGAAGGAATGCTGGCATCTGTGAGACAGGAACAATTAAATCAGCTATTTTTGAGGCCAGGGGTTGTGTTCTGTGCCTTGAGTGCAGTTGGAAGGTGCCGTGAATGTCAGGGAGTTGCTCTGACCGTAAAACGAGGTGGGGTTTGGGTTTCGATACCCGTTTCCTGCCTCCACGTTTCACAAGCCTCCCAGTGGCCCTGAGTTCAGACAGGGGGCGCTCTGAAGTTAGTGTGCTATTAATAGCCCAAGTTCATGGGCTCTGCTGTGTGCCAGGCGCACCCCTGCGCGGTGGGTGTTCTTTAGTCCCAGGAGCAGATGGGAAACTGAAGGCGGCTTCGGACCTGGTCTCAGGGTCCCAGAGCTGGTGCGGGTCAGAGGCAGGATCCAAACCCGGGCTCGAGAGTCTGGGTTCATGCACAGCATCTCAGCAAAAAGGTACCTTTGCTTTACAATCTACACTCCTAAGGAAGTCTGTGACGCCCCGCTGTTTTAGTAAGACCTCCTGGGCTCAGCCTTTGCTTACCGTGCAGATGCAGAAGCAGAGCTTAACTTCATTTCAGAACTCATGGTGTAAAGATCTTTGTTAATGGTGCAGAATCCACCCCTTTTCTTATTCACCTTGTGTTAACCTTTCCGTCGTCTGACGTCTGTCAAGCGCCGTGGGGGTTGTGAACGTGGGGAGCGCCAGCTTTCAGCCACCACCTCCAGGCAGTGCAGGGCAGGTTTGCCTGTAAGCGGTGTTGTTGTTGATGTTGTGTGTGTACATTAAATTAATTTCCACGAGCAAAAAACTACCAAAGGCAAAATCAAAAGACAAGTGAGGAAAATGCTGTGTTTGTGGCTCATGTTACAGGAGGTTACTTCCCCTAATATTAGGTCAATAGAAAAACAGACAGAGGATAATAAGGGCTCACAAAAAAAGAAAGCATGCATGACTCTTCAATATATAAGGATGTTCAGCCTTACAATGAGAGAAAGGCAAACTGTGAGATACGCCCCCCCTCCCCGGCCCCCCGCAATGGGTTGATGACCGTCATTTGCTCAGGCTGCCGTAACACGGCGCCACAGACCCGGCGGCTTAAACAGCAGAAGTTTATTCCCTCACAAATCCGGAGTCTGGAAGTCTGAGGTCGAGGTGTCGGCTAGGCTGGCTTCCTCTGAGTCCTCTCTCCTTGGCTTGGAGGTGCCGTCTCCTCCCTGTGTCTTCACACGCTTGTCCCTCTGTGAGTGCCTGTGTTCTCATCTCTTATGAGGACACCAGTCACATTGGATTAGGGCCACCCTAATGACTTCATGTTAACTTACACCTCTTTGAAGACCCTGTGTCCAAATTCAGTCCCGTTTTGCGGTACTCAGGGTCGGGACTTCAGCATATGAATTTAGGAGGGGGACACAATTCATTCACCTCCTAAGCATGACTGGAAAAAAGTTGGATTATATTGTCAAGGGACATGGTGCGTTGGCAAAGAAAAGGGAAATGAGCTCTCACCCGTTGCTGGAGGCGGTACAAATGGAGCTTTGAAGAATAATTTGTCATTATCTATTTAAATTCAAGTGGATTCCTTTGACTCAGCCTCCAGCAACTCCCCAAATGATACATCCTGGAGGTTCTGATAGCAAAAGAATGGGAGCAACCTGGTGTTGTCAATAGGGTGTGGGTTAGTTACGACTTAAAAAAAAAAAAAAGGGAATTACTTTATGGACAAGTATAGAATGCTCCAAGGAGAAGCAAGGTATAGAAGAGTGTATAGAGCGTTACATTTGGATAGAAGTGGAGAAGGAGCTGATAGGTATTTGCAGAGATACTTCTGTGAAGTCACGGAAGATGCGCCGCTAGGCTGGGGGGCACGGAGGCGGGACAGCCAGGAGCCAGGGGCGAGAGGGAGACGCCTCGCCTTACACGCTTTGGTGCCTTTTAAGTGGTGACTCCTTAAGTTATTAAATAAACAACTGTTTTCTTTCCCTCATGAGAAAATTCTCTTACAAGGCCATTCGTAACTTCCATTGTCTGGGGTCATTTTTTAAACATGAAATTATTCTGATTAAAATCATTCTTGTTTTAAGAATTCTTATTTTCCTTAGAGTACCTCACGCGTCATTCACTTGGCAGGTTTTATGAGGGCAGTGATTCTGCATCTGGGCCGTGACAGTGCTTGGTCACTTAGTCGAGCAGGTCACGTGTGTCCCTTGACCAGACCATCCTTCTCTAACACTCATGCCTCAAGGCCTGTAGGGCAGTAATAATTTTTTCATTCTGGTGTAGAATGTGGATGAATCATTGTTCAAGATTTTATTCCGCTCAGAAACTCCCATGCAGAGAAATGCCGTTTAGTCTTGTTAATTGGACTTTTTCAGTTTCACCGGGTTATTTCGAGGCACGTATGGGTGAGGCTGTTGAGGGGGCTAATAGCACTCTGCCTGTGATTAGTACCCCGAGCTTCGCAAAGTGCTTTCACGTTCATTATCTCATTTTCTTGTCAGGTGAACCGTGAGGTTAGGGATACAGATTATTGCCATTTTTTTCTGGCTGAGGCACTCCAAGCTTAGGTGTCACACAGTGAGTTAGTGATGGTCTCCTAGCTGGAGGCTGCAGGGTATAACAACTGGTTTTGCCAAGGGGAGGAGGGAATTAACCGGTCAGCACTTCTGAGCAGTAGCACTTCAGGCTTAGGGACATTGACTGGGCAGTTCAGTGGTTTTCAGCAGGGGCGACTTTGGCCCCCAGAGGCCATGGGTGGTGTCTGGCCCTGAGGACTGGGGATGTGCTACTGGCCTCTAGCGGGTGGAGGCCAGGGATGCTGCCCAGCACCCTACAATGCACAGGGCAGCCCCGCAACAGAGGTTATCCAGCCCCAAGTGCCGGTGGTGCCGAAGAGGAGAAACCGTGCCGGAGCCGCGGGGAGCGCTTGGCCTGCAGCCCTCAGAGCCCATCTTTACTTTCCTGAGCTGGTCCATTTACTCCCTTCTGAATGTTTCTTCTTTGGGGGTGGGTGGTAGAAATTATTACTTGGGATGGTGACTGGTGGCAGATTTAAGAGGCCTCTTCCGCCTGTGTTGAATGAGTGTCCTGCCCCGGAGGTGCTGCGCGGGGGCCAGCTGATGCGGCGCAGGTCCTGTCTGCACCGCAGGACTCCACTCATCCTGAGACCCGGCCTCCACTCTGCCCCTGGTTTTCATGACGTCCGCAGCATCTCTGTCCCAGTCGGCGTGGGAGGCGGGCAGAGCTTGTTCTTAGTACCCTTCCCTTTGGGTCAGAAGGAGGAACCGGCCGCTGAGGGTTAGAGTTGGGGAATTCTAGCCAGGACAGGGTGGAGCCAAGCAGACCCAATAGCCTTGGACTCGCTGGGACCGTGGGAGAGAGTCAGCCTAGAGAAGGAGAAGGCTTGAGTCCAGAGGAATGCAGCCGTGGAGGAGAGTGCTGGGGGAGGTGACCAGGGGCGTAGTGGGGTCACCGGTTGGGCTGGGGGTCACCCGTGGGAATGGGAGGTGGCGGGTGAACCGAGGGCACTGCTGGTGGGGCTAGTCTTGGGCGGAGGGTGAGCCGGGCTGCCTTCCCTGAGGCAGGGACAGTGAGGACAGAGCATGGGCCTGGAGCACGGAGGAGGGAGAGGGTCACCCCGAATGCTGTCCTCAGAGGCCGGCGGGCGGCACACCTGGCAGTGGGAGCAGCTGTGCAGAAGCCTGCGGGCCTTGGAGCTGGGCGCAGGGAGAAGCTGGAGGTGAGAGGAGCAGGCGGGTGGGTCCGTGCTTGGCACGGGTTGGTCCGCCAAGCCACAGAGTTGAGAATTCATACTGGAATTTGGTAGAAGCTGTCAGCTATTTTAAAACCAGCGATGGTTTTGCATTAAAGAGAAAGGAGAGTGACCCTCGCTGCGTGAAGGACCCGTGGATACCTTTGTCAGCCCGTCCTCTGCCGCTTCCCCCAGGACTCCCTGTCGGTGGAGGGCATTGCCCCTGTCCATTTGAGCGAGGCCGCCTGCCCCGCCTGTGCCCCGCCTTCCAACCTTGCCCCGCCCCCAGTCCAGCCCCTCTCCCCGCCACGCAGGCGCCGTTCGCTGCGCCTGGCCTCTTCCCTGCACACCTCGAGGGCTGAGTAAGAGCGAGAGCCGGCCCTGGTGCCCTCCGGTGACTTCTGGGAGGAAGTGTGAAGTGTTTAGCAACAGGCTACAGGATGGACGGTTCTCGGGCCCTCCCCTCGCCCTCCACGTTAGGTTCTTGCTGCTGCACTCCTGCCCTACCTGCTGGCTGGCCGCACTTGACCCCCTCGTTCCCTCCCTCCACCCCCGCCCCGGTGCCAACTCATCCTTCGGTTCATCTTAAAAGGCAGCTGGTTCCGCCTCTGTGACCCGGCAGGTCCTGCTGTCCCCTCGCTTGGGGCTCACTCCTGGGAGCTGTGACTCGCCAGTCGTTGGAGGTCTGGCCTCCGCCTTAGAGACGAGCTCCCCACGGGGACCGGCTGCGGGGAGCACAGAGCCGGTGAGGCCGCTGAGCCCTCGTCCCCAGGGCTTTCCCCCACTCTCTTGCTGGCTTGGCGGCCGAGGCGTGCGGCACACCCCGTGGGGTGGGAAGGCAGGTTCAGCTGAGAGGTGGGACCAGTGGAACCTTTCTTGACGCAGTTTCCATTCCCAGACTGGTGGAACTGGGGAGAAAAGCACCTGGGTCCTAGGACCTGGCCAAGTCTTTAAAAAGCAATGGCCTGAATGAAGGACCTAGTGCTGTCTTTCTGAGTGCCCCCCTGATCTGGCGGACCTCGTGTTGGGTAGCGTTCAGGCCCTGGCCTGTCTGGTACCAGGAACGAGCTGGATGAACAGAGAAGCGGGGCTGGTCTTTTTTACTGCATCTTCCTCTCCAGGAAGGTGCAGTGAAGGCCCGGGCTTTATAAAGCCTTTCAGCTGGGGGCACCTGGTTTGCCAGGTGTTCTGCTGTTGCTGAAGTGCCCCTGAGGGTTACGGGAGAACAGGTCACTCTGTCCCCTGTCATGACTCCCTGAAAGGAGAGCGAGCCGTGTAAAGGGTTGTTTTGCTCCCTGAGTAGGTAGTGGGGAGCTGGAGCTTTGGAACGGAGGATGAGGTGTGGTCGCCTGTCTCGCTGCTTCCGGAAGCTGTGAGATGACCCTGAACCTCCGAGTCAACACAGACCGTTTCCCAGGGTGTCCTGTTCCTCTGCTCCAGCTCCCCACAGGTGCAGATGCGGGGTGGGGGAGCCTGCCTGCCAGAGCTGATCTCGTTGTAGGGAACTCACCCTCAACACCCACAGAGTAAAAGGGATGGGAGCTGGGCCAGACGGTGCCGTAGAAAAGAGAATGAGAGTAGAAACGTAAACTCCCAAGTTCCTTATAGAAAAACCATTTAGCTTTCCTGTGCCGTCAAAAATGGTGTTGGCCGTTCCCCGCAGTAGTTGCTTTCTCGCTCTCCAACAAGGTGCTCTTGGGGTGTCTAGAGGGAGTAGCATGGACCTTTTCCAGGAGCAGGTGTTCGGGAAGTACTGGCCTGGGGAAGACTTGGGCGTATCTGTGAAATAAAGGAGGGCCGGAGAATGCTCTCTCTGCTAGGAAGCAGGGGGTGATGGAGCCTGCTCAAGGCTGGTGCCCATGACTGGATGAATACTAAGTGAGTAAATGTTTGTGTCTATCAGGTAGACCCCAAACACATCAGGTAAGGTTTCCGTGCCTTTTCCAGTCTAGACTGGAATTGTCTTCATCATATCAGGAGTCAAGGGCGTTTAAAGACTTGAGAAGGTGTTCCACATACAGTAAAACTTGGGCTGTTTCTTTATGATATCACAGACTTGACTCCAGATGTCAGGATTTATTTAAAATTTAAAAAAAAAATTTTTTTTAAATTCTTTAAAAATTTTTTTTAAATTTAATTAATTTTTTTTTTTTTTAAATTTTAAAAGAAACTTCCTATACAAGTGTAGCGCAGGCACGAGTGCCTCCCTGAAGTGAACACGCAGTCAGCATCATTGCCCTTCCTCCGCTACAGGTGCCACAGGCCGCCTTTCCTGGGCTTGAGCGTGCCAGGCGCTGCCCCCAGCCACTTAGCTTGCTGTTGGTGGGAAACACAGACAAGCAAATCTAAGTGAAGATCAGACCAAAGGTGCTAAAGTGGAGGGGGGGGAGGGGAGCTGGTGAGGGTTTTCCTGATTGAGGAAACTGCGCCTCAGTCCAGAAGAGCAAAACTTTCAGCATTGCTAGAGCCAGGGAGCAGCGAGGATGGGGCCTGGCGAGGGCCCTGCTTGCTCTGAAGAGCTCGGGCTCAGCTCCATCCTGAAGGTACCAAAGAGCCTAGGAAGGGTTTTGTTTGCTTTTCTTCTTTTTGATGCGCTTGAAAGCAACCGAGAGTGTCGCGTTAGCAGGGAAGCAGCCTGGCGCTTGCACACCTGCTCCGAGGCTGTGGACCGGGCACCGCAGGCCGTGGCAGGTCACCGCGCCCCCCCCAGCCTTCAAGCTTGCCTGCTGTGGCGCGGGCACTCACTCGGCCAGGCGCCCAGTCAGAGGCTTCAGAGGAAGTGTGCTCCTGACCCCGCACCGGTGTGCCCTCATCCCCCGGGAGGGCTGGGTGGGTGTTTGCTAGCCTGTTGGCTTTCAAGGGAGTAGCACTTTGGGATTTGTGTCTGAAAAGAACCCTGGAAGCCATGGGCGCTACGGGGCTTCAGGAGAGACGGACGGAAGAGACGCAAGACACGGAGGCTGGTGAGGGGGCTGGAGGACTGGGGCAAGGCTCGGGCCTCTCTGCTCTCCTGGATATCCCGGAGCAGGGGGACGGCGGCCTTCAGGGTGGCCGCCCAGCTCCGGAGCAAGGCAGTGGGTGACAGGCCGCACCAGCCATGCCACCTGCCCTCTGCGCATCTCAGAGCTGCAGGCGTGGGGGGAGTGGGGGGGGAGGTGGCCCAGGGCTGTGCTCCGTCGCCTCCTGTCTGATGCTCAGGGCGGGATGGGTGTGCATGGTACTGGCCTTGGGGACTGGTTCCCAAACCCTTCTGTGCCAGAGGATCAGCCACTGAGGTGGTGTGAAAACAGGCGCGCCCCTCGGAGCCCTGGTGCGGTAGCTGTGGAGCGCACTGCCGGGGGGGTCTGGTGCGGGGCCCCTCCGGCACAGTGCAGGCTTCCCACCCAGTTCTCACTCGGATGCACTTTTCTCGCTGTTGTGTATTTATAAAATTTTCTAGTTCCAAAATGACAGAGCAAAATACCCTTAGATTATTTAAAACAATCTTTTCTGCTTTTATTAAAAGAAATAATTTGCCTCTCTTTTTGTTTTTCTGTAGGACACTAAATTATGGATAATAATGGAATATCTTGGTGGAGGTTCCGCACTGGACCTAGTAAGTATCACGCTGGATGTTTAATATGCATCAGAGGTCTTCTCAGTCAGTCTTGCTTGTAAAGATAATTCTGTTTACATTTCTGTTTCCCTTTTAAGTTGCATGAAAAAAGGACCAAACTATTCCTTATAGTAGGGATTTCTGCTTCTGATAAGTTACCGTAAATTATAGATCTTTTTTTTTCCTAACATCTTTATTGGAGTCTAATTGCTTTACAGTGGTGTGTTAGTTTCTGCTGTAAAACAAAGTGAATCAGCTATATGTATACATATATCCCCATATCTCCTCCCTCTTGCGTCTCCCTCCCACCGTCCCTATCCCACCCCTCCAGGCGGTCACAAAGCGCCGAGCTGATCTCCCTGTGCTATGCGGCTGCTTCCCACTAGCTATCTGTTTTACATTTGGTAGTGTGTATATGTCCATGCCACTCTCTCACTTCGTCCCAGCTTACGTCTGCATATAGATCTGCTTTTGAAGACAGCTTTGCTATTTCATGGGAAACCAGTGAATTCATTCCAAGCAGCCATGAAGGATGTCGCCTGCTGTGTCTGACTTAATAACAGTTTCTTATTTTCTAAAACTGGTTTTAACTTTTGTGGAGCTGGTACCCCATCATTGTTTCATGTTTCGGATGGTAACTTCGCTTCTAAAATATGCGTGGAACATCTTCATTTATGATTAATCAGAACTAGAATTTTTAAAAATTAAAATTTCATTTCAGAGGTAGGAGACGGGCACAGTATCACAAATGGGAGCTGCCGCTGGGCCAAGCAGGAACGCATGTTTCTGTTTACCGGATGCACACGCAGAGAGGCCTTGCTGCGCTCCCAGTGTGGCTGTGGTGGAGCTGGACCCCTGCCAGTGGCGGTGCTCCTACCTGGTCTGGACCTAGGTGTCCAGCCCACACACATGGTAGAGGCAGCTCCGGTGTAGGATGACCTCAAAGTCACAGTCTGTAACTCCCCTCTTGTGGTAAAACATGGTTACATGTTGGCCTCTGATGAGGTGCTCAGAAATAACCAGTAAATCGTGGGCATTACTTAAGTCGTCCTTGAGACACAATATGTGCAAAACAAATTAAAAAAATCTCACACGGTTGTTTCGCCCCTGACATTTCATCCCCACGTGGTTATGCGGTGAAATCAACGGATCAGCGCTCTTTCCCTGCCCGTCCTGTAAAAGCTGGGCTTTTGGGTGAGTGGTGATTTCCAAGTCAGGCCTGATCTATCATTTTAGTGTTAGAGTGTGGGTTCTGCTTGCTAGACGGTTGTCAGGGTGGTAGGTCTGCAGTTTTCACTGGTCTCACAGCTGAAGGAAGCTAGCGTTTTTTGGTGGTTACAGTTGACACAGATTTTTATTCACTAAGAAAAGAAATACCCTTTGGTTAAAAGGAGTTTACTTTCTCACAGTAATAGTAACAATTAGTATTTTGGGGGGAAGGTAGAACCTCTAGAACTGTATGTATCTCTGAAAGGCTTATGTACCCAATTTAAAAAAAAAATCACATAATGTTATAAACCGTAAAAGCAATTGGTTAAAAGGAAAGTTCAGGGGAAAAATTTAATATGGTATAAACAGTGGTATTAAAATGGAGAAAGCAGCTGGACAAATTTTATGACTTCCTTTGCTGCTTTTCTGTAAATATACATATGACACAAAGAGCTTTTCTTTTTTTTTTTTTTTTTTTTTTACTCCTTTGGGAAATACTACAGAAATGTAGAAAATTGCCTCGTTTTGTATAATTCGATTTACTATTATCTTAAGTGAATTTCATTTGTGGCATGTATAAAATGATTTGTGGGGACTCTTTTCCAACATTGAGTCTTTCAGAACAGCAATTCTAGTCTCTAAATGCTTTAGTTTATTCATTCTTAATGCCACAATAATTTATTTAGTGGTAACTTTCTTTGGAGCTTTGAAGTCTGTGAAATTTTAGACATTACAGTTGGAAGGAAGTGTCGAATTCTCCACTTATTAACTAAAATCCCATATGGTGCGAGTCCCGGCAAACTGCCGTCCATCTTCCACATCAGGGGCTCTGGTGACAAGAACCAGGCATCCCTTTTTGAATGTGCCCAAATCGTCTCATTTTACTCGAAGAAACAGAAATACTCAGAAGTTAGGTGTGCCAGCTAGCAGATAGAGCTGGACATTGGACCTTGTTGTAACCAGCTGCAAAGCCCTGACCCCGCGCTCTCCTTTCCCTCCCTCTGACTTTGTCGTATCTTTCTTCATCTCTTATTCCTTTTCTGTTGGCCTGACCCCAGTCCTCAAAGAAGATGCACTTTAATAATAGGATACAAGAGTTTTGTGAATGTTGAAGACTATTAAGATTATTTTGAGAGTGTCTATTAAATGTTTACACAAGATTCTAAAAACCAGAGTATTGTTGCATATGAAGATTTGTTACCAGGTAGCTGAATATGTGGATTTGGGGCATTTCTTAGAAAAATCCCACCTTGCTTTTGTTCTTGTTTTGCGGTACACAGGCCTCTCACTGTCGTGGCCTCTCCTGTTGCGGAGCACAGGCTCCGGATGCGCAGGCTCAGCGGCCATGGCTCACGGGCCCAGCCGCTCCGCGGCATGTGGGATCTTCCCGGACCGGGGCACGAACCTGCGTCCCCTGCATCGGCAGGCGGACTCTCAACCACTGCGCCACCAGGGAAGCCCCCACCTTGCTTTTGTTTAATATCTCTCTGTTAAGAGGCACAGTGCCGATATGTTTGTATGTCTCTGGAGCAGCCCCTGTACATGAAGCCTGTGGAGGGAAGGATGACGGTGTCCTGTTCAAGGGCAGGGCTCTGCCGTTTCCCAGAGCACGAAGATCTCGCCGGCTCTCTCCTCACTCTAGATTCATCCTTTCTCTTCGTGCACTGGGGCTGCTGTAATGAAATACTGGAGACTTGGTGGCTTTTTTCACTCTACATTTTAGTTTTCGTGCCTTTTTACTTAGGTTGTGAGACATTAGTTTAATTCCCCGCATTGAGTCTTAATAACACCTTAGCCAGGGCGGGAAGATGGTGCCTTCCTTCACCTAGGATTGCCTTGTGAGCATGTGTGATAATTTTTTTTGGCTTTCTTTTCATTCTGGAATTGAGCTTCCAAGTAGAGGCAGACAGTTGATTATATCGCATGTGGGAAAGTGCTACAAGGAAAATAAAGCAGCATGAGGTGAATTGGGAGAAGGGGAATGAGGATAGCAACAGAGGGCCTGAGACCGAAAGATTTTTCACTGACTACAAGATGAGTCAGTATTATAGGAGAATCTAAGGGGCAACCGTGGAATCTTAATTAAGAAGGAACTAGGCTACATAAATTGGTCACTCAGTCAGGCAGAGATATTTGACAAACTTAAAAATGAATATGCCACATGAATTTTAGAAAATGAGATGACATGTTCATTTATGTTCAGGCCAAGCTGCTGTTGTGGTGGCCTCCAAACAGTGTCTCACACGAGATGGAACTTCCTCTCCCACACGTGGGCTCAGTGGTCTCCGGGCTCTGCAGGGGCGGGTGGCTTCCCGTGGTCTTGAGTCCTTGTCTTCTCTGGCTGCCGGCGTTTCAAAGCCAAGACCGGGAAGGGGCACTTCTGCAAGTATTCCTTTGGCGAGAACTCAGTCATGTGGCCAGACTTGCTGCTGCAGAGGCCGGCAGATACGGTCTCTAGTTGGGTGGCCGTGTGCAGGCCGAGAGTCTGTTACAGAGGAAGAGGGGAAAACAGGTTTGGGAGGGGGAATTAGAGGTCACCCAGAGAAGAGGAGCCGTCTACATCTTTTTTTTCCTCTGAGTCTTTCTTTTATAGAGATTATTTGAAGATTCCACAGTCTTCTTAATGAAGAGACTGCTTGGGAATGTTAGTGGTGGAGCATGTGAGTACCCACCAGCCAGGAGCTCTGTGCTCTAGGGAACAACTGAATACCCTTTACAGTGGATTTTGACACCTTGAAGGATCTCCCTGCTCTGTAAATAGAGTCTCTCTCTTCCTGCCCCCGCCTATGAATCATTGGTGGGTGGTGTTCAGGCCAGATTTAAAAGGGCATAACCATATATATATATCAGTCGGAGAGCCAGCTCTCAAATGGTCCAGCAGAAGATGTTTCAGTTCGTGTTCCTCAGTCTTCTCTCTCCTTGGTGATGACTCCAGGCTGCTCCGCCGTTTCTTTCCAGACACTTGATCACAGGAGGGCGGAGGTGGGTAAGTCCAAGTCCAGCCAGACGTTCCTGGCTGTCTGCCTGGGTGAAAAGCTGCTGCAGGAGGGGATGGAAGCCCCGCTCTGGGAGAGCGTTTTGAACGGTGGGGTTAGCCTTCTGTGGTCTGTACCCGGGGCATAAGAGCAAATTCGCCAGCGTCTCTGCCTCCTTCCTCTTTTTCCCCAGGCTGTGAGAAAAGTGCATTTTCCTCATTTTGAGTATTAAAATTCCCCCACTCTGTGAACTCAGAAGTAGATGTGGAGCCGGCAGACAAGGCAGGGTTTCCGGATCGTGTGCTTAGGAACAGTCGTTTCGATGTGTTTCTTGAGAACAAGACTCTGGGTCAGACAACTTGGGGAGGAATTAGGTTCCGCGGAACAGAGTGTGCAGTGGGCCGCCCTGGTCTGTGGCCGTCGCGGGCGGGATCCTAGTTAGGACTTGGAGGACTTCCTGGGGGACTAGTTACCTGTCAGTGTGACTTCTGTAGCACACCGTGAAACAAAAAGCAAGGAGCCTCCCTTCCACCTGGGTTCTGAGTGTGAGAAAGTGGCTTGAGCACGGGGGCCCCGCTGCCAGACGGGCCAGAGTCCCAGAGAGGTGGCCCCGACTTCGAGAAACACCCCCTTCCTCCCGGGCTTCGTGGATTTTCATGGGTCAGGTTGGGCCTGTGACCAGCTCGCTGGATGGACCAGAAAGTGGGGCAGCTGCAATCGCGCTGTTATGAAGTGAGAAGGGGGTTCTCTGTGCCCCGACCTGGGCCCAGAAACGATCAGCTGTTCCACCACCACCATCCCACTGAAGGCCCTGAGACAGCAGGACTTGTCTGTCCGAGAAAATGGACGTGTCCGTCGGAACGCTACCTCAGAAGGCGTGTCTTGGTTTCCATTCCCTTTGGTTTAAAGCAAATCTGTCTCTTTCACACCTACTCGGTGAGCATCGTGGAATTGTGTCGTCCCGTTGACTTACGTGTGTCAATTTGGGTTATGGTGGAATTCACTGTCAAGTCTGAAAACGTAATACCGAACATCATCATTCAGATGAAAAGTTAAATTGTTAGAATTCTGCCCCTTTCTCTGACGCTTCCACTGTTTGTTCTTTGGGTGGAGTGTTAGGTGGTTTTGCTGAGGTAGTTATGCGATTGGTGGTGGTTGAGTTCCCTGCTGTACAGGTGATGGTAGGCTTACTGTCCAGTTTGAACTGAGCTCTAGAACTTGTCTGAGTTTCTTTCTTTTAGTGGGGATGTGTGTACCTGACTTGTCTGCCTTACATCTTTGTATAACTAACAGCAGTGAGGAGTCAGTGTCAATTCCTTCGAGTTTCCTTGAAATATTTATCCTCAGGCAATTATTATGTCATTTGGGGTAATATACTAACTAATGTTTTTATTACATAACATACGTGTGTATATATATTATATCACATAAAAAAATTCAGTCATGAGGGATTGAGCTCTTTTCCGCTCTCTTCCCCCAAGTTTTACAATTCAGATGTAAGAACTTCCGGTGCTGGGGTGGCCTCAGAAAGCAGCCAGCCCCCGGGCCTTCTCTTCTTGACCCCTTGTGTTGCGATAACCGTCACCTCTGCTAGGACAGAGCCAGGCTGCTCTGCCCCCTCCCTGGCAAGCACTGCGAGGCGCTGGGCTTTTGCTTTCTGGACTGTCATCCGTCCCAGCTCAGCCGGCAGGCGTGGCAGGCCGACCGCGGCCTTTCTCACTGGCCCGGCTTCGATTCTTAGCCAGCTTTGCTTCATCCAGCAAAGTCACGTTCCCCGGTTCTCTGTGGAGATTTTTAAAAGGGGCTTGTAATTAGGTTTTAATTCTGTTTGGGAGTGAAGAAGATTTCAGGTTTGATTATTCTCATCCATTTAACATTGGCTGTTCTGTCATCTCACACTTTTTCATCTAATCATTTAAGTAACTTTAATCTTGTTTTTTCTTGTTAGTTAGAACCTGGCCCTTTAGATGAAACCCAGATTGCTACTATATTAAGAGAAATACTGAAAGGACTTGATTATTTGCATTCGGAGAAGAAAATTCATAGAGATATTAAAGGTGAGAAAACCTCTTGTTTATATTCCTTTGAAATACCCAAGGTGAGGAAGGAGTGTTAGCTGTAGAGTTTGAACCGTGCTTCTCTTCTCAAGGGACGTTGTCCTGTGGGTATGCCTTCGACGTGCCTGGGTAGGTGGGCCGGGCCACGAGGGGGTCTCACCAGAAGCACAGCCCTGGTCCCTGTTCTTGTCGGGCACGTGATGGTGCTGGGGCACGCGTGTGCCTGGTCCCAGATGGTAGCGGGCGGAACTCTCCAGCAGATGACGGCAGGAGACGTCTTTGGTTCTGTTTTACAGCTGCCAACGTCCTGCTCTCTGAACACGGAGAGGTGAAGCTGGCGGACTTTGGAGTGGCGGGCCAGCTGACAGACACCCAGATAAAGAGAAACACCTTCGTGGGCACCCCTTTTTGGATGGCGCCTGAAGTCATCAAGCAGTCGGCCTACGACTCAAAGGTGAGGGCGGCGCCTTGGCTGGCGGGCCAGAGGAGCCTGAGGAGTGGGGGAGGGCAGAGGGCCTTGGACAGAACTCTGAACCCTATTGAAGGGGCAAGGGCAGAAAGGATCCCACAGGAGAAACGGAGAGTGCACAGAACTGGAAGGCCAGCACCTGGGCAGAAGAGTGCTCTCCGGGCTGCTGCACACCCTCCTGTCCTCGCCTTTAGATGCCCCCCTGCTGGGATCGTGTCCTCAGACGCTCCTTAGCAACAAGAGGCAAAATCGTGATTCCCTTTTCCAGCCTCTTTTACCCGTCATATGATGCACTCTCCCAGTTTTTCCTGTCTTCTTTCTTCCCCGTTGCCCTTCAGCTTTCTAAAACTGTTTAATATAGACTCAAAAAGCCCAGAACCCCCGCCTCCTAGACCTCATTTCAGTCTCGCGTCCCACACCGGCTCTGTCTCGGTCGCCTGAATGCAGTGAGATCTCCACGTGGGCCACAGAGAATAGGCTTCTCTAAACCGGTATTTCTAGGCAAACAAATATTTAACTCAGATACACTGACATGCCAAACACCATTTCTTCTCTTTAAGTGGAACTCTTCTCAGTACCTGGCAGATCCCCACCTTGTGAAGCATTGCACACGGAGCGTAAGGGTGGCTTTTCCTGGGGACCTAAGCTCGGTGTGGTGAGCTGTTGCGTTGGTGCTGGAAGTTGCTGGAGTGCGTGTCCATCGCGGCAGAGGTGGACCCGGCCCTCTCACTGTTGAGTTGTAATGGTGGCCGTGACTCCCATAGGCGTCCTCGTGGCCTTGGTAGCCAATGGCCAGTAAGTGACGATTAGGTTTTCAGCCCTCAAGGTAGCAGAGCTGTCTAGTCTCTGGTGTGTCTGTTGCCTGTGGGCGCCTTGGCCCTGGGGTGGGTTTACCGCCATAGCTACTTCTGATGTCAGCAGCAGCTTTTGCTGTTGTCCCTTTTCCTGGGGTCGTATCGTTGGAAGACTCAACAGGAACTTAGGTGTTCAGTTCCTTCTCTTTTTTTTAAGCTGAGGCCCATTTATCAGAGTTCTCAGGTCTAGATTTTGGCAGGGCTGGGGCCAGAATCCAAGCCTCTTAACTCATCTGATCACACCCCGCTGATCCTTCTCTTCTTTTCCTTTCTGGTCGGTGAGCTGGTCAACCGTGGCCCCCGTGACTCAGGATGCAGATCTTGCCTTTTCAGTGTTGCTCACCACGGCTCACCTGACGCTTCTTCAAGAATTGTCCGGGCTGCCTGAGACCTTCCTCCCCCGCCTTTCTTCCTGGGCAGGGCCTCTCTGGGTGTTTGCTGAAGGTGGCCTCGGCACCGTAGCGATCCCACGGCATCGTGAAGCTTTGTCACCTTTTCCCTGGAGCTGTCGAGATCAGAATGCTCCTGTGTGATCAGTAGATGCTGTGGTGTTTTTTAGGCAGATGAAAAGACACTGTCGCAGACTTACAGGGAATGCACGCTTGGCTGGGGAGCTTAAGAAAGCGCGTCACGTTTCGTGCAAACCCTTAGCTCCCTTACCCTTTCCTCTGGCTTATGGCAAAAGCCAGTCCTTCCGTTTGCTTGGATCAGACCCAACAGCTCTTAGCTGGAACTCATTGTGAAGATGTCTGTGAAATTCTCTTCCCAGGTTTGTTGACGCAGGAGGTGTGGGAAGTGCAGATAAGGCTCAGGACCTGAGTCCTGAGGTCTGTCAGGAAAGGCTGCCAGAGGCTGGGGCCTGAGGGTGGGAGCATGTGCCCCTGGGCTGGCCGCTCTTGTCTGGAGCAGTGCCTGACGAAAGACCTGTTTCCAGTGATTGCCCCCGTCTGAGGCTCGTCTGGCGGGGCGGTTACGCTCTTTGACGGGCACGTCTGCTCTGCCGGTACACACACTCGGCCTCTTTCCAGTCCCCCCGTCTGTCCTTGCGTGTCTGTCTGGCCAGTGTCCCCACTAGTCTCCGCGTGACAGCTCGAGAGCTTGCAGCCCCGGGGGCCCTGGGGAAGCAGGGTGCTCTCGGCAGTTCCATGTTGGGGCACACGTGCTGATTCTCAAAGGCAGGTGGGGTTGGGGTGAGGATGGACTGTACCTGCCTCACCAGCATCCTCGCGTCCCTGAACTGAAGGGGGTGCTGGCCTTAAGTCTCGTGTGTGCGTCTAGAGCCCTGCTTGACACAGTCGTCTCTGGGACCCGTGCATTTGGCCCCTTGTCGTTTGCCAGGGCTGAAGATGCCGACCTCAGCTCTTGAGCTGAGCACAGCATGTCTAAGTCGTGTTGGCCCATATGCCTTAAGAGGCATATTATTTTTAAGGGGACTTGGGGTGGCTTAGTGTAAGGAGTCCCCAGACTGTGGAGATGGGGCCACAGGAGTGAGCTCTGCTCTGCCCCCCGGGAAGCCTGTGGGATCAACGATGGAGCCGGGGTCTTCGGCGAAGAACCTCCATCTTTTTCCCCTTCCTTTGTAAGGATATTAGGATGGTGTGTTAGTGGATGGATTGGAGACTTGGGTGAGAGCCTTGTCCCCTTCTCTGTACTCATCCCTTCTGTCCTTGCCGTAGCTGAGCCCAGCGCTGTGCTGAAGATTTACGTCTTCAGTGAGTGAGTGCGACACTGCATGTCGGGCGCTCTGACAGGGAACGGAGTGCAGGGGTGCTGAGAGGAGGTCGGAGTGATCTGGGGAGGGCTTCACAGACACAGGCTTTTCAGCCCTTCCGAGACGAGGGAAGGACATTCAGACCAAGCCCACTGGGGGAGAGGAGAGCCATTGGCGCTGGAATTGTAGGTTGAGGAGAAGAACGTGGTAGACTTCCTGTTAACTAAACGACTCCCGTAGAGGCTGAGGGGCCAGTGTCAGTATTCTCCTGTAAATAACTTTCCCTTTTTTTGGTCTCAAAAGGAGCACATAGTCTTTAATCTGGAAAGTACCGGAAAAAATGAGATGAAAAGAAAAGCATCTGTAGGCCTAGTACCCAAGCACAAGCTAAGTTATTTTGGTGTCCAGTCATGTCTGAAATAACTGTTTGCAGTCTAACCATGGTGAAAGATGGAAACAGTGGTGTGTTGATGGAAAAAAAAAAGATGAGTGGAAACACAGTGGGATTGGCCGTCAGTTGGAATCTGAAAGGCTAGCCTGTCCACTGGCACGTGACTGGCCCTCCTTTCCCGATGCCAGCCCATGGACTCCCCTGGTCCGTCTTCAGGACCAGGAATTACCCACCTCCTGGCTAATGCGCCCTGGAGGTGGGGGAAGGATGCGAGTGGGAAAAGCATCCAGCTTGGGGACTCATGACAGGTTTTATCCTAGCATGAAGTGATGGTTGGGCCGTGTATTGCTATGGAGTTGCTCATAAATGGTTTTATACCTCTAGATGCCACTTACTAATGTGTTCCTAAATATTGCCTCTAATTAAGCAAATAGTTTCTATTAAATCCATGAGGTATGTTTTTGACTAGTTGTAACTGTTACTTGGGGTTCTCCGTGTTTTTTTCCCTCTTCCTCTTGTGGTTCTTTTTTCTTTTTTTTTGGCCACGCTGCGCAGCATGCAGGATCTTAGTTCCCCAACCAGGGATTGAACCCATGCCCCCTGCAGTGGAAGCGCAGAGTCCCAACCACTGGGCTGCCAGGGACGTCCCCCTCTTGCAGTTCTTTGTACAATATCTGGTATACATAAATTTTTTATGCCACTTACATTGTATTTTGACTGCAGAGATGTAGGCAGCGTACTTTTACTTAACTTGGTACTGCAAGGATTTGGAGAGTAGTTGTATCCTGGTAGCACCCCACTTGCATCCCCTCACCCCTGTTGCTCATCGGTAGCAGATAATTCCGTGTTGTCCCTTTTAGGGGAATTCTATCCAGAACTAACCACATATGGAGAAAAAAAATCTGTTCACAGAGAAATACCTGCAGTTCAGGGCCCCTGCCTTTGTAACTTTGGACTGAGGCTCATAGTGAAAACCTCTGTTTGTTTTCTCTTAGTAGCTAAATTTCCTATCTTTCCCACATGGTGGTAAAACAGTTCTCTTCTTACACCTCAATTGCTTTGGAAAATGACTGACCTTTCCCACATAACTTTTATTTTAAAATCCAGACACATGTTCTAAATCTGATGCCATATCTTGTAGATGAAGTGATAGCATATCGTAAGTACAATTGAGTCTGTGTGTCAGCATCGTTGTTGAGTACTTGATACTTCAGGAAGTTAATGTGCCGTAGCCACGCAGTCATTCTGAGCTTTAGCATAAGTAATGCTGCTGTTGAATATTTTGGGCAGCCTTTACCGTTTTCTAAATATAAAATTTATTTAGGGTAGATTCCTAGAAGCGGAATGAATTGCTTTCAACGAGGGTGGATATTTTTATGGGTTTTGCTACATGATGCCGAATCGCTTGCCGTTTATTCCAGTGCCAGTCGAGGTTTCCAAATTCATCAGCAGGATGTGAGACGTCTACAGAGGGAGGCTGCAGGCAGGAAGGCCTCTCGGGAGCCCCCCACAGAAGTCCCAGGGACGGAGGACAGCCCTGCACTAAGCCAGGGGCAGGAAGGGGACCCAGGGCACCGGGAGGTCAAGAGCGGCACGCCTGGCACCTGGCTGATTTAGGAGGATCCAAAGAGAAGTTCAGGGGGGCGGGCCGGGCCGAGGCTCGGGCTCCTGGCCTGGCTGCCTGGGGGAGTGACACACGTCTTGTCTTGATGTGGCTCTACTGGTGACCCTCCCAGGGGAAGAAGGTGAGAGCAGTGCCTGTGCCTCTTCTCTGAAGACCTGGGAGGCGCGTTATGGGTGGGGCTGGGAAGGCTGTTATACATCGGTCGACTTCAGTTGGTCTGTATTGTCAGACAGGAAGCAGGTGCAGGTCCTTGAATTCTTGCTGCCTGTCAGTTGTCCGGCCCGGAGCCTGATAGCAAGCCCTCAGGTCTCTGAAGGAAATGAGCACAGGCTCGTTTCCCGTGATAGGCTGCTAGCGGACACCATCATCGGCTGGGCTTTCCAGAAACAGAGTGTATTGAAGTGATTACGGGACGCTGGGGGGTCTGGAGGTGCATCCCTCAGGGATCATCTCTATCTACATGGCTGTAAGCCAGGTTGTTGTCGAGTGGCAGGCTTAGCAAACAGTAGCCGTTGAATGAAATCCAAGAGAGGCAGGCAGCTGCGGAGTTGCACAGACTTGAGAAAGGAATCGCGACCGTATAGGAGTCGTGTACTCGTCATTTTTGCCTCTGTTCTTGCAACTCGCCCTTTCTCCTTGTACCTGTGCCCTTCCTCCTGTCCTCCTGCGGCCGCCACGGTTACAGATGCTCACTGCACCCAGCTTCCTCCTCCTGGGGGTCGGACCCTGGAACACATCACACCTCTGCTGATTTTTAAAGTAGAGCACGTGTAAAATAAAGCAGAGGAAAGGAAGGTAGGAACATTACTCCCGATACTGGATCTTCCAGATTCATCCCTTTAGTACAAACTGAGTGCAAAGAGTTTACAAGGCTTGCCGTCTGTGATTCCCGCCTTCACTGGAACAGAAGGAAGTAGAAGGTGTGCTGGGCATCGTCCCCACCAACCGCTGCCCAGGGGAGATTGTTGCTAGGACTTCTCGTACGTCTTAGGATTGTGGGAACGTGGCAGGTGAGCCCTCTCTAGGTTGTTAAAGGTTGGGAACGTCTGGGTCCTGGGGCAACCTGCTCAGCGTTCCAGCCTTTCCGTTTCCCTGCCGTGGAGTTGGGAGTGAGGGATGTGTTAGGTTCTGACGTAATTGCCTGGAAGTAGGATGGCTTTGCGGTGCTGTGACAGGAGCAGGGAGGTCGTGTAGGCCGAGTGCAGGAGGCCGTGCCCCTCGCCCCGTTCTTGGCCTGCCTGTGGGGTCCCGCTTCACTTTCGGCTTCTGTCTTCTTTGCTGTGGCTTGGTTTCGGCTTGTGAGAAAGCCTGCGAACCAGAGTGCTTCTCATTCCCAGCACACGGTCAGGGAACCCATTCATGTGCACTGAGCAGGTGTGGCCACAGCCTGGGCCGGGCAGGAGGGTTGGGCAGCTGGACAGCAGCTGCCCTGCTCGGCGCCTCATTCTTGCCGACAATGAACATGACCGAGGCTCTAGATGTAACTGACCTGTCACTCAACCGGAAGTGAGGAACCGGAAGAACTCATGCCTGGCAGCAGGAAGGAGCCAGAGGAATCTGGAATTTGGGGCCTCTTTCTCCCTTAGGCCAGTGGCACTGGGGAGACTGGGAGTGGACAGTTCTAGATTAGAAGAGCCTTAGCTGACCTACCAGTCAGAGCAACACATGGGCCTTGCTTGGATCCTGATTCAGATAGACCAGACCGTGAGAAGACTTGTTTTGAACAGTTGAGAAAATTTAATTAGTACATGATATTGGGTAATTATTGTTAATTTTAGGTGTTGCTAAAAGCCCCTACGTTGGCAAACTGAAAAAAGTCATGACACCTGTGATTTACTTTAAGCTGTAACGGCGATAAAACAGCCTGTGTGGCGGATTGTTCACTCTTAAACCCTGTGATGGGCATGTGGGGATGCCTCAGGTTGATGTCCTCTACCTCTGTGGGTATGTGGGCATCCTCGCTAAGTCCTGGGTGCCACGTGACGCATCTTGCACGACCACCCTTAGCGTTCGTCCCAGTTTACAGAGGAGGGAGCTGGGCGCCACAGGTGGGGTGTTCTGTCTCAGGTCGCAGGACCAGCTGGAGAGCTGGCCTTGAACCCCGTCCGAGGCCCGGCTTCTGAGCATCGCTGGACAGGGTGGTTCGCAAACACGCTTTGGCCCCTGGACACGCCCTCCCCGCTCACCTCGGGTTCCCTGTTCCCTTGACTCGGGGACCTAAATGAGCGTGGGATGTCTCCCACCTCCAGCAGCAAAGGCAAGAGGAGAAATCATTAAGAGCCGTCTTCCATGTCGAGGCAGAAGATGTTCTGTGCGTTAGCTTTTCGCCTGGGTGTTGCCTATTTTGAAATGATACCAAAGGCATATCGTTTCTTATTTTGAGTCAAGAATGAGTATCCTTTTCAAAACCTTAGAAGCACGTTGAGATGCTTTTCCTCTGAAGTACGGCTCTTTGAATGCTTTGCTGTTGCAGGCAGACATCTGGTCCCTGGGCATAACGGCGATCGAGCTTGCCAAGGGGGAGCCTCCGCATTCCGAGCTGCATCCCATGAAGGTTTTATTCCTCATTCCAAAGAACAACCCCCCGACGCTGGAAGGAAACTACAGCAAACCCCTCAAGGAGTTTGTGGAGGCCTGTTTGAATAAGGAGCCGAGCTTTGTGAGTATTTTGAGATCAGAACGGGCGTCTCCTCCTCTGGGGCCTGATTGGTCAGGATACATCTTACTTGGCATTTTTCTTTAATCACTATTATCAGCTGTCTTCGTGATTTCATTTATTTTTCTTTTTCTAAATGGGTGTGATTAATTGCTTTGAATTGCAAATTCGTTTTTTATTGTTATTTTATCTTTTAAGGATGAAAAATCTACTTATTTTCTTTCAGATTTTCTAGTATCTCATACCTCATTGAACTTGAAGACTGTTCTCCTTAATATTATATGTGGAATCATACATTTTTAATATTTATAGTGGAGGGTCAGGCTATTTAGCCGTTTTAGTAACTGCAAAGTCTGGCCTGAAAAACAGTGGCTAATAGGTATTTAAAGTAAATGTTTTCAGTTTCTTCTGGGCATGTGTCAGGAAGGAAAAGAGGAATGAGATAGAAATGTACGCCCACCTTGCTTTCCCCTTTTCCTTCTTACTGTCTTTGCTGTTGAGTTGACTCTGGGAGAGCCATGTGGCAGTGATGGCAGCATGGCTTTAGCCTAGTTTTCTCTCTGAATTAGGGCTTTTTAAAAAAAGTTGTCTGGGCTTCCCTGGTGGCGCAGTGGTTGAGAGTCCGCCTGCTGATGCAGGGGACACGGGTTCGTGCCCCGGTCCGGGAAGATCCCACATGCCGCGGAGTGGCTGGGCCCGTGAGCCATGGCCGCTGAGCCTGCGCATCCGGAGCCTGTGCTCCGCAACGGGAGAGGCCACAACAGTGAGAGGCCTGCGTACGGCAAAAAACAAAAAAATGTTGTCTATGTATCTGGGGTTGCATGGAGCACCACACGTCCTTGTTTTGTTTCTGAGTTTTCCAGCAGGGTTAGCCGAAGGTCAGGCTGAAACTTCTGAACCAACCCCCCCACCCCACACCCGCCCCCCGCCTTCTTACGGACCCTTATCTAAAAATATGTGGTTAGTTTTACAAGAGCACCATGCTTTTCTAATGTGATACCAGTTTTGGTAATGGAATTCAATGAGGAATGCAGCGTTTTCTAAGAACCTCCAGGGGATGCAGAGTACACCACTCATCGTGCCGGGCGGGCTGCTGTTCTTTGTGTCCGTGGGGCTCGGGACGCTGTTATCAGGAGTCTGTTCCGAGCCCCGAGAACACACACCCACGTGCCTGCACATCTTCCCATGACAAGCGTGTTTGTGGTGTCGGCTTGCTGGCCCAGTGCACACATCTCCACCCCGACCTCTAGCCCAGACGCCCTGAGGAGAGGATGCGATGCTCGGAATTAGACACGTGGACAGGGACTGAGAAATGCCTGAAAAACCCAGGTTTTGCGCAGGCTTGCGTTTGAGAAGCGAGCCTGGCTCTTGTTTAGGAAGCTTTAGTAATTCAGAGCAAGTGGGGACACGGTCTGACTCGCGTGATTTGTGTGTTCCCGCCGGCCGCTCCCGTTTGGGCTGTGTGGTTTTCTTGGGAAGCATACTCCCTATAGTTGGGTTTGCCACTCTCAAGGGCAAAGCGAGTGGCCGAGTTCACTGGCCGTGCTGAGCCCAGAGCCTGGATGAAGTCCTCACCCCGATCACAAGGGAAAAGGCAGACCTGGGAGACCAGCATTTCTGAATTGGGAAGGCTGATGACTAAGAGAACGTGGGTACCCTTTCAGCGTCCAAGGAACGGGTATCTCCTGGCTTTCTTCCAGTTGGATTTAAATTAACATTTACCTTATTGTTTGGGAGGACAGAGCCAAGCAGTAAGATAGAAAGTTAGCCAGGTGATACAGAACGTGTTTTCTCTCTTGCCAGCGTTAGCAACGATGATTGAATGATGATCTGTGAAATGCTCTGCAACATTTTCTTTGTAAATGCATTTTTCTGGGGAGGGGGTTCCTGCTTTCATCAGATGGTTACCTCCAGAATGTTAAGGACCCCATTAGATACTGGATACCTTGTCCACACTGTGAACGGGATCCCCCCCACAGGAGCCAAATGACCTTCTTTGACTCGGTCTTAAAGGAAACAGCTTTGAAGCAGGACTCTGTCTTTACGTGTCAGCTTGGTTGCTGGGCGTTTTGAGGCAGAAGTCTGTCCTTTGGGGTGGAGTCAAGTAGAATGTAGAGAACTTGACCTCATGCCTTTTCTCTCTGCTTCGTTTGGTTTGTTTTCCAGAGACCCACCGCTAAGGAGTTACTGAAGCACAAGTTCATAATCCGCAATGCAAAGAAAACATCCTACCTGACTGAGCTCATCGACAGGTACAAGAGGTGGAAGGCCGAACAGAGCCACGAAGACTCCAGCTCCGAAGACTCGGACACGTAAGTCCACGCGGCCCGAGTCCTGCGGGACGTCCGTGACTGGGGGACGTGTCCCCAGCCCCAGGCCGTGTCTGAGCCCCAGGCCGTACTGGATGTGGGCCTGTTCATTCTCATCTCTTGGTTGGGGTGGGTTTTGGGTTTCCTTTTTCTTTTCTTTTTTAAAAAAAAAAAAATCCAGGCTGATGGTGCTTCTTGTGTTAGTATGGGACTATATTTGGGAGTCTTTGAGTCTCTTTTCGTTGCCAGTGGAGTTTCTCTGAGTAAAATCTGTGACAGAGCTGTGCGTAAAGAACTAGACCTGGTTTCTTCTTCCTTCGTTATACCTCCTACTTTTAAAATGCTACTGATGAGGTGAAATGGCTTTACATATATTTCTAGAAAGGTATACATGAGGGTATCAGTGATCCTGTGTTGTGTTCTGGTGTGCCTGGCGTCGTAAAAGCTCTGTGCCAGGAAGTTACTATAAACTGGTGTCAAGCTAAGCATCTAGGAAATCCATTAGCTAAAGAGATGAATTAGGTCTGGGAGCCGCTTGGGTCTGTAGAGGTGGGGAGAGCGGGACCGACTGCTCTGGCGTGAAGGAAGAGGGAAGCCGTGAAGGGGGGGTCAGGAGTGGAGGTGCTGCAGGTCAGATCCTCGCCTGCGCCCCTTCATGCCTCGGCCAGAAGTTCGAGCTGACCCACGGCCCCGGTCCACGTGCCAGGCCAGTGGCATGAGACCCAGAATAGTTTTCAAGGTTCCCATGTGATTCCATTGCAGAGTCAGGGGGGAGAACCACAGACTAGGACGTCGCTGAGGTCTTGATGTTGAGCCGTGAGGGTGGTGGGCATGGGGCTGAAGAGACGGGCGGGGAGAGTCCAGACGTTTACCGTGGGTCTGGGTACCGCAGGTGGGGACGGTCCGGCTTCAGCAGTGTCACGGGTCCACTGAGAAGACAGCACTGGAGAAGAGGCTGGTCTGGGGAGGCCAGGGCACAGGAAGCTGGGTTTGATGTGGGACACGTTCAGACGTCCAGTAGGATGTGTCCAGTTTAGAGCAGCGTCGAGATGTGGTGTTGAGGCGGGATATCTAGGCAGACAGTATGGGTTTAGAGCCACCATTCTGAACGGTCACTGGAGCCCTGAGAACCCACCTGTGGAGAAGGGCCAGAGGCCGAGGACCTAATGCTGGGAGACACCAGCGTGAAGGAAGAACCCGTGGGCAAGCTGGGTCGGAGGAGATCTGGGCGCAGTGTGGCCCCAGGAGTCCAGGGCCTCTGGAGGAGGGTGAGCGGTGGTAGCATTTGCTGCTGAGCCTGCAGGCAGCATGATAAGGAGGGAACAGCGGCTCCTGGTCCAGAGGCGGGCAGGGGACAGGGGGCCTCGGCCGGGTAGATTTTGGAGTGAGTGGAAGGTCAGAGACGGAGGTGGGAGCGTGGAGTGTAGGTGACGCCTCCAAGCCCTGTGGCTGAAGGCAGGGGGCGGCGCTGAGCAAGCAGAAGGACTGCGCGCTCAGGTGTGGTGGGACGGAGCCCGTGGAGACTGTTCTCCAGGAGAAGAGACGCGGGAGAGACGGTGTGGGTGCGGCAGCTCTATGGGAACCGCGTTCCCACGGGGTCTCCTTTGTGAGGTCGGAGGCAGGGTCGGCTTCTGCAGCCCAGGAGGGCCTGGAGGGGAGTGGACAGGACCGGAGGCAGGCATGGAGCATGGGGGGGTCTCCCCGCGGAGCTGGCCCTCACTCACGGGGTCACCTGCATTTCTGTGTTAAGGGAAACGGACACAGACGGCCAAGCATCCGGAGGCAGCGACTCAGGGGACTGGATCTTCACGATCCGGGAGAAGGATCCAAAGAGTCTTGAGAATGGAGCTCTGCAGCCGTCGGATTTAGAAAGAAATAAGGTACGTTTGCTCGTGCAGAGTGACTAACCCTTGGCATCAGTCAGCAGCATTTTTGAGTCGCTTTTGTGTGAAGCCTGCTGTTTTCGTGGTCTTTGTGGGCCCTCAGTGCAGCCTGTTGTGGAATTTGGCTGTCAGGGAATCGACAGATCAGGAGACGATGTTCTGTCTGACTCCCCAGCAAGGCCAACCCGCGAGTCTGGACTCTGGTCCGCTCTGCGGTGCTGATTGCTGCCCTCTGCAGCCCTGCCGCCAGATCAGCATTTCCTGACACTTGCACATCCCGGGGCAGCGGGGAGGTGGGTTTAGTGTTTGAAACGACTTTCCAGCTCTCTCGATGAGACTAGGCCTGTGTTGCATGTTGGTGTTACTCAACAAGGTACTGTAATTTGGGAATTGAGTTTTGTTTAAGGAATCTTAAAAATAAATCTATTGCTTTTGGTACCTATGTACTTAATTTTGATGAATTGGTTTTGTGCCTGTTTAAGTTAAAGAAAAGCTGTAGTTTTAGGGTCGTTTTGAAGCACAGTGGTGTAGTTTCTCTTCAGCAAGTGCAGACCAGTGGCTGTCCCCTGGTGACCCTACAGATCCTGCTTTGAGAAGCAGATGGGAGTCGCTATGTGCTCAGATAGAGGCTGCGGAAGAAACAAAAGGCAGCACTGTCATAGGACAGCCACTTCCAGCAGCCAGCTCTGACGTGCATGCCATTCCCAGGCCTCATCCGTCAGGTCCTCTCCATACGGGGCTCAGCAGTGCAATTCAGCATCGCCGGAGTCCACGCAGGGTGCCGCTTCCTGGCGCTCTGCTGCCTCTCCACCGGGCATGGTATCTGTAGTCCTCCGTAGTCCAGTGAAAACACAGTAGGACAGTCCTTTGCAGATGCTACGTGTATCTGACAGACGTGTATCTGAAGTTCACTGAATTATTGCAAATGTGAGTATTAAATATTTCTCATTACTCTTTCCCCCCCCCACCCCCCAAGATGAAAGACATCCCAAAGAGGCCTTTCTCTCAGTGTTTATCTACAATTATTTCTCCACTGTTTGCGGAGGTAAGATGCCCAGTTGACTTTTGGGGAGGTGCGAGGGGAAGAAGGGGGAGCAGTTGCCCCGTCTGTGGCAGGGTTGCCCGTGAAATTTGGGGGGTTAGACTGGCTGGCTCTGGGAGGCCAGCTGGGATGGACGGGCCCCTGCCTTCCAGGAACGCCTCTTGCTTTCCCGGGGGCCGTCTTCCAGCCCCTCCTGGGAACTGTCGCTGTGTCACTGCCAGGAGCGTACACGTGGGATGTCAGCAACCCAGCCCCAGTCCGTATGTTACTGGGACAATTTTTAACTTCAGTTATGCTGTTTTCTACAGAATCTAGTTGGGTGCAGCCTAACATCTTTGCCTCGACAGACTTACGTATGGCAATGTGAAAAACAGATTTTTACTTTAAGGAGACATCAGATTCCCTGGGGTCCTCGTGTTTCCTGTGGAGCCCCCAGAGTAGTGGCTTCACCCAGCAGGGCTGGGTTTGCTGACGAGCGGCCCCTGCAAACATGGGCCCCTCCCTGTGCCCTTTCAGGGGACCCTGCCCCCTGTAGGTATGTGTATACGTACAACATTGGGAGGTGTTTCAAGGGTGGGTTTTATGAGGGTGAACGTGGTTCACCTGGTTAGTAGCTGATTGGAGGATAAGTTGGAAATAACCCCTTCCTGTCACGTTCTTGTGCCCCTTGGGTCAGGCTGCCTTTAAGGTAATTCAGTGAGTCACCTGGCGCCTTCTGTTTGGGTGGTGATCCAGAGCTCTCCAGGGAGGCTGTAGCAGGGGACCTTGGACTTGAGGTGGGTGGCCCAGGGTGGGAAGGAAGTACCACCCATGGGCGCATCCCTGTCCCCCGCTTGGCCTGAACGCCAGTCGCACAGTGCCTCCCCCTTGGCGGAGCTCCTGGCTGGCCTCAGTCTCCCAGGCCTTCCCCGACCCAGATCTGTCTCACCAGTGTGCCCAAGGGACAGGTTGAAACCACTGAACACTCTGGGTTCAGGTGGAAAAGTGAACAGCAACAGGGCAGGCGGAGGCCCCTCTGTGTCGCTTTCTGCCTGCGGCCTTGGCCTGGGATGCCTGTTGGACCCTGTTTGCTCTTTGGTAGGTTCTTCGGGCAATTGGCCCGTCAGGTTTTCCAGCTACTCCGCTGCTTTCCCGCAACCCTGACTGCATTTTACTAGGATAGTTGGGCAACGGGGGAAAAGGGCATAGATTTTCTCATTTGTCTGAAGCTGTCTGTTTCTTATTGGGCACATGAAAAAAATCCATTCTGAAGGCACTATCCAGAATTAGTGAACTAATCCTAAACGTACTAATGTTTTGATTTTGTTCAGCTGCCCTGAAGGTAACCTCCCAGGCGTCTTTTCCTGTGTGTTTTTGTTATTAATGTTTGGTAGCCTCACGTTCAGAGCGTCCAGTGTGCATTATTTGCATAATACTCCGCAATCTTGCTACTTAAGGAGCGTCTCCCCATGTTACAAATGAGCACGTTCCCGGACGTCCCTCAGTATGGGCCAGGGGCTCCCTCCAGTGGTGGTGACGGGGCGCGTCTGGCAGCCGCGGGCAGCAGCGGGTGGGGTGGTGGGTGGGGTGGGGGAGTGGGAGGGAGGTCGGGTGGCGGGCTGCCCACTCGGGGCTTGTAAGTCCGGTTGTGTTTAGTCGTTAAGGGGCCAGGGCTCCCAGATGGACAGAAGCACCACCTCCAGGCTGACCGTTGCGGTCGCTGACACAGTGGAACAGGCACAGGCACTCCGGCCTCAGCGCCAGGCCCGTCCTGTCCCTCTGTCTGTCCCTGCAGCTGGGAGGGGAGAAGCCATGGACGTAGAGTGAGCCTGAAGCCGGGGTGGCGGCGTGTGGTCCCAGCAGCCCGAGAAGCTGCTGGAGGCTCTGGGTCGCGCGCCGAACAGCTCCGCCTCCTCCTGGCACATCCGGGGCGCATCCCGGAAAGACAGAAGTTGACCTTAAACTGTGGGAGCTGCCTGCAGACTGGTGTGGTTTCCCGCGGGCGCAGAGGTGCCGAGAGGACATCAGCCTCCCGGGGTGTAGGGCTGTTGCCTGTTTACATGAAATGGAGTATTTCGGCAGCACCCTGCCCACAATGGCAGTCTGTCCGGAGGCCTCAACACCAGCCTGGTTACCGCGGGAGCTATGCGTGCGTGGCCCGCACCACAGCTTCGGGGCACACACCAGAGCCAAGTGGGCGGGAAATGGCTTTGCTGGTGGAAGACTAGGGTGGAAATGGAAAAAGCAAGCAGAGGGAGCAGATGCCACAATCACCTTCTGAAAAGGTGCATAGAAGCGGGTGTGTTTCCTTCCCGGGGGAGGGTAGAGACGGGGGTTGGGCGCAGGCCCAGCCTGTGCCTGGTGCTCTTAGCCTCCAGAAGGGGAGGGATCCGAGCCGACCCTGTGGCCGGGGCAGTCGGGTCGTGTCACTCCTTAAACAGACGCACGTGGCTTCCCGTGCTCGGGTGAGTCACGCCGTTCCTCACTTTGGTGTTTTCAGTTGAAGGAGAAGAGCCAGGCGTGTGGAGGCAACCTGAGGTCCATCGAGGAGCTGCGCGGGGCCATCTACCTGGCGGAGGAGGCCTGCCCCGGCATCTCGGACACCATGGTGGCCCAGCTCGTGCAGCGGCTGCAGAGGTGAGTGCCACCCGTGCCTGGTACCTTCCGGGCCGGGGGCTTGAAGCAGAATCGAGGGAGAGAAGGCTGTTCTCCTGAGTTAGAGGAGTCTGTGCGAACGAACCAGGTGAACCTGGACGCTTCGGGGAGGGACCACAGAGCTTCGTGGTGCTGGCTGTGCTGCCTAAGCACAGGATGACTTCAGGGTGCCGGTCTGCTCTCCTGATGCAGCCTCGTGACCAGCCAGAGGAGTGCAGTCCTGAGCCCGGACTCTCCGTTTGGTTTTATGCTTCAAAGCCAGGTGTCCAGAAACACCAGAGGTGGGGGCTCGGTGAGTTCCGTGAGACCGGACACAGATGTGGTCTATGTGAGGGCTGTGTGGGTCCTCGCCTCTGCCTCAGCGCCGGAAACCTCTTGTGGTGGCCGGCAGCCTGCAGGGGGCGCCCTGTCCCCGCCGGCGGCCCTGGTGGAATGGGCTCCAGGGTAAGGAGGAAGTGGGGCTGCGGATCTGTCCCCCCCGCCCGGTCCCTCAAGCTTGTTTGGGGGAGCCTCCCTGTGGAGGAGGTAGGTCGCACACGTGCAGTCGCCTGGGGGTGTTGGAGAGAGCGGAGGTGAACCGTCCAGCAGCTCTGTGACCCGAGCTCTCCTGCACACCCCGAACCTTTCTCTCTCCCCGAAACGCCAGGCAGATCAGTGCTTTGAAATTCACCTTCCAGGTGTGTTGTCCAGGAAGCGAGCTTTTTCTAAAGGACGGCTGCTCCTTGATGGGAATCAGGAGCGTCTCAGATCTTTTCTGAGATGTCGGCTGGATGGCGCGTGGAGAAGTTTGGGGCATGTAGGGTCACTTTTGCCACTTGGAAGTGGTGATGAAGGGGCTGCCCGCTGTCCTGTGAAGTGTCCCTCTAAAGTGGGACATCAGAGAAAACCTCAGGTTTGTTCTGTAGAACTCAGGCTCCCTCATGAAAACATCCCAACTTTCTAACCTGCTCTCATGTTTAGGCTGGAGAACTTGGAGGCAGTTGAAGGACTCCAGTATGCTTTTTTGGGTGAAGTTGGTTTTAATAGCATTATTTCTTAACCCACTGCATCCAAAGTCTTGTTTTGGTATAAAGGTCTTTCACCATCGTTGTAGGGCTGAGTCTTTGTAGTCAGTGTGTGTTTCACACATAAACGGCACATCTCATTGTGATGTCGGTGCTGGGAGCCACTGTGGCGAGTGTGACCGTACATAACACAGGTGTAACTCCTGCCGTCTGCATTACGGTTAACATTTTACTTCCCATCCTCTCTGGTTCTCTCTTGTCCTTCCGTCCTTTGTGACGTGGGACTCTCTCTCCTCAGCCATCAGATGACCTGCTCCAGGGGCTCCCTGCCTGGTCCCTTTTGGGCTCTCTGAGCTCTTGCCGTGTGTCCCCTGTCCAGAGGCCACCAAAGCACAGTGGCCGTCGCTGACACTTCAGACCCGTTTTGCTCCTGGATGCATTGCTCCAGTGGGTCGCCTCAGAGACGACAAGGACCGGCTTTTGTGTAGCTTAGTTTGAGTTAGTGTGTGGATTCTTCTGTGTGGCATCAACTCCTCCCATGACTTGGGCGTTTACATCTCTCGAAAAGTGAGTCTCAGGACCCGTGGCTACAGCGTGCTTTCCTAGTCATTTGTTCCGTGGGCGAGGGCTATGTACTTTAAACGCCTTAAAAGAGGAGCTCTAGTTTGGAATGTTGGCTACGAGTCCCATTAAACTCGTCCTCAGCCGTCTCCTGTGGCTGGGTGACCACCCCGGTTTTGAGGCTGCTGAGGGAATCTTGGCCACGAAGCGCACCCGTCCCCCTTTTTGGTGTTCCAAAGTGAGATGGTGCCGCAGAATTACTGGAAACAGGAGAAAGTGCCCATCCCACCATCATCGTTTTGGGTGCGCTGCCTTCCCTTGCTGTATACAAGTCATGAACTTACCCAAGTTTTTAGATATTCTTGGGTGTTCATGTAGACTAAATTGTGTAAAACTGGACATGTATAATTCTGTGTACACTTCTTAACCTGGGTGTATTTTTCATATTGCTTAAATATTATGATTTTTCATCTCTTAGTTCATTCAGCTTGCTTAATTAACCATTTTTCTACCGTTGGACATCAGAATTGTGTCCTAGTTATTGTAATCACAAAAAATTTAACAGACCGTCCTAGGAAGTGGATTACTTGAACAAGCGCCGGTATTTGTGTGGCCAGAAAGGGTTTCTTGCACTGATATTGCATCTTTGGGATCTTAACTGTGTCACTGGGTATTATCGATTTTTCAACTTTTAAAAAATGATTATAAGTGAAGGTGTATCATTTACTACTCTATTCGTGTCTTTTTTTTCTCTCCTGGGAGGCTGAACACATTCTCGCTTTTTGTTTATCTGTGAAAAGTTTTTAGCGTTGGAATCATGGTTTTCTTAATTTTTATGAATTCTTTACGGAATCATTAGCCCATTGATACTTGCACCACTTAATTTGTTATAACTTGGGATTGTCTATAAAAACTAGGATTTTGATTATTGCTTGAAGTTTTGCAAATTAATTTGTTTTTAATTTAGAGAAATGACATTGATTTACTTCTACTTCTCTTTTTGTTTTCTCCTAGATACTCTCTAAGTGGTGGAGGAACTTCATCCCACTGAAATTCCTTTGGCGTTTGGGTTTTGTTTTTTTCCTTTTTTTCTTCTTCATCCTCCTCCTTTTTAAAAGTCAACGAGAGCCTTTGCTGACTTCGCTGAAGAGGTGCACCATCGCGGGGGGCCATCCCCCCCACAGCGAGGTTGCCTGTCCAGGGCCTGATGAAGTCTCCAGGTGGGGTGGGGAGGGTCAGCTCCTGCGAGCGAGTATTTTATTTTATTTTATTATTCTTGTTTTTAATTCTAACCATAGTGCACATATCAAGGAAAGTGTCTTTAGAAACAAAAATAAACCCTGAAATGTATATTTGGGATTATGATAAGGTGACTGAAGAAATGAAACCTCAGGTATCCTGCTTTACGTTGATAACTCCCCCTCCCTGGGAGACGGAGAACCGCTCTGGTGGGTCAGTGTACAGATTTGTATATAGTGTCATTTTTAAGGAAACCCTTTTGGCGTGCATAGGGATCACTGTGTACACACTGGCCAAGTGCTTCTGTAGATACCGTCAGTGGGGTAGATATTTGACAGGCCGTAACTCGAGTCTATTGCCTTGCCTTTATTACATGTAAATTTTGAATTATGTGACCAGTGATTTGGGTTTTACTTTGTATTTGCAGGGTTTGCCATTAATAATAATTAACACCCCTCTTATGGAACACTCCTATATTTGTACCTCAACAAATGCAAATTTTCCTCTTGTTTGCCCTACAACCCTTTTGGTACACTTAGAAGTTGATTTCCTTTTTCATCGATGGTACTATTTCTTAGTGTTTTAAATTGGAACATACCTTGCCTCATGAAGCTTTAAATTATTATTTTAAATTTCTCCCCGATGAAGTGTTCTCGTCTCACTTTCATTCGCGCCCTGCCAGTCCTGCGCCAGCTGTACCGTCCTTCCAGTAGGGTTTTCTGTTGCACCTTGTAGTGAAATCTGCGTATCATCTTTCCCACCTAAACATGTCTGAATGCTTACACAAATAAATTTTATAACACAGATTTTGCATACTCTCCTTGGAACGTGACTCTTGAGGGGGCAGTGCACCTGCCGCGTGTGTGTGTGTGTGTGGTGTGTGTGTGTATGTATGTATGAGGCTCCGGGAAGAAGTGCCCACATTCAAGCTGTGGAATGTCCAGGTCAGCTCCCTGTGCAACTTTTAAAAAGGGTCCTGAGAAGATATGGGTGAATATTGCTGATCTGTAAAGCTGCTGTCTTCCCAGGGAACTGGAGGGAAGGTGGTTGGTTGTTTTAAAGGAGCTGGTGTCCGCTAGTACGTCCGCCAGGTGTCTGTATTTTTCTTGGCTTGTGGTAGCGTCTGGCTTGCCAAGGGGGTTAATAACCTCTGGGTCTCTGGGTCGGGAAATACTTCTTGCCGCCGTTCTGGACTGATTTGAGTACGTGTGACATTTTTTATCATTTGTTGCTACGAATCGTTGTCATCTCTTGCTGGAGTAGCAGTTCTTGAGGTGGAATACAAAGGCTTTTGGAAGCAGGGAAGTTACTGGGTAAACTTGAGGACGGAAGGTCAGTTATCTGCTGGCCCGGTGGCCTGGATGTTATACAGGGAGAGGACAGAGGCCTGAGCTAGAGACGTCTGAGGGGTGGTTATTGTTTTGGTTAATGGAATGGAGCTAGTTTTTAAACTCTTAAAATTGTCGTGATTTTTTAATTAAAGGTAGATTTGGGTTAATTTCTATAAGGGATATATTTTGGTTAGAGGAAACAGAACCAAATGGCCATCGTGCAAGTTTGTTAACTTGAACAACAAAAATGGAGAATATTTCATTTTGTGTTTCGGAGAGTATTCTGTGTGACAGAGCTGTTTGTTTCCCTGTGTGAGGCATGAGGCAGAGATCAGTTTTGTCCGTCGCTGGAGAAAGAATCAAAGAAATGGAGCCGTGTTCCCCGAGGTGTGCTGCTTGTCTGATCTTGAGAGCGCCAGAGCAGACGGCAGCTTTCTGGTCTAGAGTTCTTCACATTTGCAAATGGACAGTGGTTTCAGGACTTGACGCTGACTGACCGCCATGTCGAATATGAGTGATGGTTACACTGATTGGCAGACGGGATCCCAGCTAAGTGAGGTGCCGTGAGAGGTTAGTAGCTGCTCTGCAGTCACTGGACGGTAACAACACAGCACCGTCTCCCAGGCAAAGCGGCAACTTACTCTGTTGAGTTTATTGGGAACGTCTTCTGTTGATGATGCTTCTCGGGGAAGATGTGCTTTGACAGGCTTTTGAAAGTGGGTCACCTCCCCCTACAATATCTCCTGGCTTGTTACTTTCTGTAGACAAAGAAAAATCAGGGCATCTGCTTGAGGCTAGCATTTGTCCACTTCAAGTCCTTTATTAAAAGACAGACCAGGTACCAGAGCTACAAGAGGACCTGCCTCGGGCCTATAAACCGCTGGTGGTATTTAGCCAGACCCGTGAGCTCAGCACTCAAGGTAGACTGACTGCCCCTCGGAAGCCTCTGGATGCCGCACCCCAGCAGTCAGCGGCTTCTCTGCCCACACGGCTGACGGCTGGGCGGCTTCACCCAGAAGCACAGCCTCTTGGAGGTTGGGGCTGTGTCTGGCTGGTTGTCGACACCTTTTTGAAGTGGTCTTTTTCTGCACTGGCTGCACCCATGTGGTCTGGGGGCCTCGGCACTGTCACAGTTGTGTGATTGTCTCGCTGTAACCAAGGGCCACACACCTTCCCGATCTGACGTTTTGTTCTCCAAGTGGTCTTTTGAAGCGTTTAGTTTGAATGCAGCATTTTGTACCTTTCTTTTGGCAAAACAGGTCTGTTTATGAGCATTTTTATATTTTCCTCCTTAAACGTGGCTTGTGTATTTCTGCTATAAAATATGGCAATAACTGAAGAGTGCTGCAAGGTGTGTTCTTAAGCACAGGGTCTGTATCATGCAAGGGTCAATAAAGTTCACAGAAATAATTCTTTTTATAATTGTGTCTTGTGTGTAGAGGGGGAGTAGACAACGTTTGTGTCCCCCGCACCTCTGAATTTATATGTTGAGATCCTGAGCCCCAGTGTGATGGCATTAGGAGGTGGGAGCCTTTGGGGATGATTAGGTCATGAGGGTGGAGCCCTCAGGACTGGGATTAGTGCCCTGACTCCACAGCAATCCCTCACCCCTTCCACCATGTGAGGACACAGCGAGAAGGTGGCCATCTGTGAGCCAGGAAGTGGGCCCTCACCAGATACTGCATCTGCCGGGACCTTGATCTTGGACGTCCAGCCTCCAAACTGTAAGAAAGATATTTGTTTATAAGCCACCCAGTTGATGGTACGTTTGTTACAGCAGCCAGAAAGGACTGAGATAGTGGGTGTCTCTGAAACTCCATCTGTTTCCGGCAGCTTGGGAGTGGTCTGAATCGCCTACATGATTTGCACTTAGCTTTTCTTTGAAGTCACAGGGGGACACGGGTGTGAATCATAGCTGGGAGCAGAAGACTGACTTAGGAGACCACACCTTGTCTCCAAGCCTTGTAGAGGTGAGTGACAGGTGTGACTTTTGGAGGGAGAAGCTCATGATTCCGCCATCTCAGCAGCCCAGGGACTGGGGTCAAAGGCTTCCCAGCCCCCTCCCTGCCCACCTTGCCCTCAACCCCTTGTCTTCTAGAGCCTCTGATGGTCAGTCTTCCGGAAATGTTCTGCTTTCCAGGTCCCACGTTGGAAGCAGCAGAGAAAATTATCACATACATATCAAAATGTTGTTTGTCTTAAGAGAACAGACTCAGCAGCTCATTCACCCCACCCCACAGTGACCAGCTGACTCCCCGACCCACCTGCCTGAGATTCAGTCAAAGACAAGAGACGAGGTTGGTGGTTTT
Organism: Aethalodelphis obliquidens; assembly: GCF_003676395.1. Lineage (NCBI taxonomy): Eukaryota > Metazoa > Chordata > Mammalia > Artiodactyla > Delphinidae > Aethalodelphis > Aethalodelphis obliquidens. Next base: position 11,844,214 of record NW_020837959.1, read on the forward strand.
GCCTTAAAACTTCAGGATGCTGGATTGTGGCATGAGGTATTTTTATTCCCTTTTGTTAGTACTTAAAACCGTCTGTACAGACCGTAAGGCAAGTGATTCACACACATCTCGAGCTACTCATCGTCCATTTGTATGTTTCCACGTACTCCGGTCACAGCCCCCCGGTCGGGGTGGTCCTGGGTGTCTCAGGTGAGGGCCCCCAGCTGTGGTGTGGGGCACTGGAAGGGAACCGTGTTGGATGGGTCGCCCCCTCTGGGGGCGGCATCAGGAAAGGGCTTAACAATACCAAGGGAATAGCAGCCACTCGATCCCCATGGAGAAGAGGCGAACGGATTTTGACCCGTGGGCCCCAGCAGTTACTGGAACCCTGTTCCCTGTGTTGTCCGACTATCAAGGATGTGCAATGTCGTATGTCCATACCCCAGGCCGGGGGGTGGTTTGGCGGGGGAGGGGCGGGCGGGGGCGGTGAGTATAAAAAGGAGAAAAGAATGGTTTGTGAAGACAGGCACGATATATATACCACTATTGAGTGTGCAGTTCCAAACCACAGTTGCAGTAGGATACAGGGATGATCACAGGAGCCAGGGGACTACGCACTGTGACTCAGAGCTCCTGTGTCCACGAGAAGCTCAGACACGCTCCACAACGTAACACAGCACAGACGGCCCTGGTCACTTCCATACAGGTTCTCATGCTCGTGAAACATACAGCAAGACACCACAGCTTACTACCCTCCCATCGGATACGGCACTCAGTGCACTGACAGTCCAGAGAGCGCACTGGATTTCCGCTTCTCCTAACAGAAGACAACCCGCTCTGCTTTGTAAATAGTCACCGCTTGAACAATTTGGTCAACTTGTGCCAAGAAGGAGGTCTGGGAACCAGCGTTTCCCTGGAGCCTGCGGCCCCCAGTGGAACACAGGATGCTGCAAACTGCTCATTTATCAAAAAAGTAAATCCTACTAATTTGCTATCATTATAAAAGTAGAAAGAGTGAGAAAAAAAAAATCTGAAAATGATCTCAAAATCTGAAAATGATCTCATTCGCTTAAGACTGCCAAGTGTATCGCAGACAAACAATGGAAAATCCATTTTGTAAAATACAGCAGCCTAGAAATCAAAATCGTAAGTTTATCAATCATCTTTTTAAAAAAAAAGAGCCCTTGCCCTGTCTTTTGGTTGCATGGACGTGTTAGTACTGACTTTAAGGTGCAGTTGCGGAGGGAAAAAATGTCATTCGGCACTCTATCCGTGACAATGTTTAATACTGGCACAAGCTGAAGACAGCCCACCGAGGGCACGACGGCCGAGACGCCACCCGCGTTGAAGGCAGGGGTGCGGTCCAGTTCCGATGAGAAATTAACAGCTGCGAAGACAAGGTTTAAAATGGTTCTGTGGAGACAGATGAGAGTCGCTGTGAAACCATGTATTATTTTGTTTTCCAGACAGACAGGTGTTAATTTTACTAGGCTTCATTAATACAGAAGAAAGAAAATGTCTTCCGGGAAAGTCGCCACTGCTGAAACAATCAACACATGTGTCCCGTCCTGCCATCAATACACGTGAGATTCTTTGTGACTCAGAACGTGGGCACGGGAGGCCGAACTGGTAGCACTTCGGATCACCTCCATCCATCTAGGACAAGAAAGTGAAATAACCGTCATTATCAGCCAGTGTTTCTGAAATCTGCTTTTCTTGTTTGTTACAGCTTCATGACCCCTGGCGGTCGTTACTTACAAAGCCCCAGCGTGACCTAATACTGCCTGGCGTAGAATCTGCTCTTGTAGCAGGAGAGATCTCACATGAGCTCCTAGCTTCCAGGTAAAGGAAAGCGGGGTTAAGGCCGCCTCCAGGTACTCCTGAGGACCACTGACCGGGGCATGCTCGTTCTGCAGAGGCGCCTGACGTGGGGCTGCAGCGCACACTGCCAGTCTGTCTCAGGACAGTGGGGTGCGGCCTATCCTAGACACGGGGCTGTTTGTGGTCTAGAAGCAGTGGGCAGAGCGTCCCCCGCCTGCAACAATGAAGCGTCCTCTGGTGTACCACGTCAGGAGTGCCCGGGGGAGGAGACCTGGGGTGGCCCAGCTTCCTGCCTTTGTGGAGCTTAGAGGGCTTTAGAAATCCCTAATCCCAGGGCTACGTGCTCCCTGCCACAGCAGTGACGGCATCTCAGTTTTCCAGTCCAGGATCAAATTTGAGGAGTGCTACCCCGTGGGCTCCCTTTTCAACCAGTGTAGCTTAGGGCCCCGCTGGTCTGGGGTGGCTGTCAACGGCGGCTTCGCCCCTGGTCTTAAACCACTGTGCTGTTTCCCGTGAACTAACTTTACGTGAGTTTGTGCACGGATGACTGGCCCATTGATCGGAAACCCTCGTGGGTTTTCAGGAGAAGAGTTTCTCCCTCAGCGGGGTGGCAGCAGCTGCCCTGTCTGGTCTGGTGCCCAAGGACCACCCCTCGCCCAGGTGGTGATTCGGCAGTGACACTGCTTTCAGAGCCTGCCCCAGGATGCGAGGCCCAGGATTTGTACTTGAAGGTGGCCACAGGGAGAGCCTGGTTCCTTCACTTCTTGGCTAAAGGAAGACCACTGCCCTGGGCCTTCACACCACGGAGCCAGTCTCATTGGTAAGGTAACTAACTCTAAGAGGCACTAGGATTTTTTTTTTCCCTTCCTTACGTGGTCTTTTGACTTGAAGCTTACTTAGCCTTTTGGCCACGGGACGAAGCAACTACTGGAGCCATCGACTGGAAAAACACAAGTTAGAGATGGAAAAGTGTACCCCGCGTGGTGTGAACTAGCGTACAGGTTTTGGGCTGATGTGTCCCAGGGAAAGTCATGGTTCCACTTGCTCCTGTGAAAACAGACGTGTAGTCGCATTGGGCACACAGAGCCCAGGTCTTATGAAGTGCTTTCACTTTAAGCAAGTAGCAGGGTGAGAACAAGAAGGCCCTTCTGGAAGGGAGTCAATGCCCAGGCAGCAGGTAGCTGCTGCTACAAGGCCTTATGCACTTGGGAGAAAGCCCGCTGCTCGGAAGAAGGGTGTCCTTTCTCTGCAGGTGCCCTGTGGAGGGGGACTTTTACCTTTCAAACGTGTATTCGCTTTCAGCCCTGAAGTAGTACACGTGGGACTTGAAATGCAGCTTGAACACGTAGTCCTTGTGGAGGTCTTCAGACTCCGAGGGAATGGTGAGCGAGTACCCAAGCAGAGGCAGGCTGGCGAGGGGGTGACTGTCCTGGAAGGGGGCACAGAAGGTGGGAGCAGTCACAGGTGTGGCACCTGCCCGCAGCAGCTGGTCTGGACTGAGGTCCAGGCCCGGATGCGTCGCGTCGGCCACCGGTGACATCACCCGCGCCCCCCTCCCCTCATCCAACCAGCAGACGCGCAGCCCTTGGGCAAGTGGATAACGGCAGCCTTCGCTTAGAGCTGTGGGGTCTCTGAGGGCCGTGGCCTTGCCCAGCCTGCTGTGGGCCCCCCTCCAACACCTGGGTGGCTCAGGGGTCAAGCTGTTCATCCTTCCAGAGGAAAGCTGCCTGCTCCCCGAGGAGGGAGGGTCCTTCAGGCCCCTCCCCAGCCGCCCCCCCGGGCACATACCTGGTGCGACTTGTAGAAGAAGAGGCAGAAGTTGGTGAAGACTACCCACAGCTTCTGCCACCCGTTGCTGTTTTTGAATTTCCTCAGCAGGTTCCCAGACAGCTGATTCTACAAGACAAGTCAGCCTGTAAGGAGCCCGGTGGAAAGGCCAACTCAGTGTCACAGCCCGGTGGGGCCCGCCGGCAGGGCTGTGCTTCTGTGAGCAGGCTTCCTGGGGGTGACTTAAGAAAACGGCCTTTCGCTCTGGGAGGGGGACTGCGTGAGCCTGGGTTAATTTTCCTGTCAACTCCCCCCCCCAACCCCCGCCGTATCTCAGAATGTGACCTTATTTGGAAATAGGGTCATCGGAGGTAGAATTGAGGAGATCGTCCTGGAGTAGAGGCCCGTATCCACTACGGCTGACAGACAGACACGGGGCAGCCCCTGTGACCACAGGCAGGCGCGAGTGATGTGTCTACAAGCCCAAGAACACCAAGGCTGGCCAGCAACCCACAGCAGCCGGCAGAGGCCAGGTGGCCTCCTCCCGCACGGGTTTAGAGGGAGCGCGGCCCTCTTGCCACGCTGATTTCTGGACCTGTGACCTCCAGGCTGGTGAGACACATCTGCCCAGCGGCTGGTGCTTGTTAGGGCATCCGTGGGAAAGGACCCATCACCCTCAACTCTAAGCCGGCAGGAGCCCAGCGCCAGCCAGCACCTCCTGACTGCCACCTGGTGGCCCTGGCCGCAACGCTGCATTTCAGCGCGGAGCCTCCAGGCCCCACCCTGCGCTGGTGGGAACAGGCGTTCTGGGCGTCCTGGCTTAACTCCGGAGCTCCATGGGCTCCTGAGGCCCGCAGGAGCTGCCAGCACACAGCATCACCGTGAAATCACAGGCAGCCCGGGGGGGGCGCCAAGACCAGAGCCTGTGCCTCCTTGCCTTCTCTCCAAAGCCCCTGTGTCACCTCTCAGAGGACCCTAAGAAGCCGCATCTGTGTCCCTGACAAGACAGCAGCTCAGTGCCAGGAAGCCTTGACGAAGAGAGAAATGCATGGTGAATATAATCACTGCCACTACATCGTTCACTTCAAAGGGGTGAACCGGGCAAACGCACCACAATAAAATATACATATACACACACCTGCGTCTACCTCATTCCATCTCTGGGGCTTTTCCAGTGACCTGTGTTTAATCCGAGAGACATTCCTAAGTCAGGCGCCTGCGAGAAGAGGGCAAATGGCTCTGGCTGCGAGTCGCTTGCAGTCTGATGGGGGAGACGGCGTGTTAGGCCGAGAGAACACAGGAAGCAGAGCTGTCCCTGTGGCCATCACTCCTGGCTGCCACTTACCCACTGGCGAAAGGCACAAGAAAAGGCGAACGGTGGGTTCCAGCAGGTGATGGTGGCAACCAACCAGAGTGGGGATCTGATGCTTGTGCAGTAGCACACACGAGTACACGCAAGCCTCACTCTGGAGGAAGGAGAGTAGCACATTTTCCTTTCCTTATTTTTATACTGAAATCAAATTCCTCCTGACAGAGCCCCCAAAAAACCTTTCTCTTAGATGCGTTTACCTTTGGAACGATAGCCAGTCCAGCCCACAGTGTGGTTTACACACTTCACTGATGAACCAGGTTCCAGGCCAGTGTTCCTTCCAAGGCAGGGTCACGAGAACACTCTTACCTTCTGCCAGCAGCCTTGAATCCTCCTGGAACACGCCAGGGTATTCGTTCTGAGCAAGTCCTTCTAGCTTTGCCAGCTTAGCAGATGAGATGCTTCTTAGTAATTGTATCTACGGGTCTCTCCTTGCTCCCCGTTGCCCCCGTGCCCTCCGAAGTTGCCAACCCCACCAAAACCCTCGCTCCCTTGGCTTCGCTCCCATATACACTTCAAGTCTCCTACTCCGGTCACGTGGCCCCTAAGCTGCGCTCAAGAGCCTGAGCCTTTTGTCTACGCAAATGACCTTCGGGTCTGTCTCCAACCCGGACCAGTCTGTGTGTGCTGCCTTCACGGGAGAGGTCGACATTCCCAATCTGGCACCGGCTGAGGCCCGTTCCCTGCCTTTCCCAGACTGGAGGAAGGCCTCTTTGCTCCCAACTGCTCCATCCCTGTTGTGGATTGATTCGTGTCCCCCCAGAAGATATTCATGCCCAAAGGCCCAGTACCTGTGAAGATGACTGTAATAGGGTCGTTGCAGATACAATCAAGATAAGGTCCTACTGGAGTACCGTGGGTCCTAACCCCAATGTCCTCATAGGAAGAGGACTTTTTAACAGATACACAGGGAGACCCCCCCCCAAGTGAGACAGAGGCAGAGACTGGAGTGATGTGTCCACAAGCCAAGAGAACACCGAGGGTGGCTGGCAACCACCAGAAGCCAGGAGAGAGACCTGGACCAGGACCTCCAGAAGGAGCCGACCCCGCTGACACCTTGATCATGGACTTACGGCCTCCAGCACTGTGAGAGGACACATTTCTGTTGTTAAGCGGCTTCAGACGTGTTGCGGCAGCCACAGGATATGAGGGTCCCCACCCCTAGTTACGTTCCCCCCATCCCCCTGGTCCTCACCTGTGTGCAGACGGCCGAGTGACACCCTCCTCTCTCCCGAGCCCCCACCGCCTCCCAACTCCAGTCCTACAACACAACTTTGATGGTTTCACCTCTGAATCCTCCGCTGGCCCTATGGCCTACGCGAGGCTTCACACTGGCCGTCCTAGCGTCAGCACCCCGACGTCGACGGTGCCCCCCGACTTTCTACGGAGGCCAGCTCAATTTCATGCTGCCCCCAAACAAACATCCCCGTCGCTCACTTCTACCTGCACGAGCCCAGAAGAGAGAATCTGGTGCTGGGGACGGTAAGGAAGCAGCACGTCAAGAAGGAAGGAGCCACTCCCTCGTCCCCCTTCCCCCAACTCCGGTCATCCAGGGGCATGTGGCACCCACAGGAGCCCACCGCGGACACCAGACTGAAGCCACGCGCCTTGGGGACGGGGGATCGGGCAAGGAAGGGACATTTACAGAGTGACAGACGCGCCAGTTCACGAGCATCCAAGCTGCGTCACTGCCACCTTAAAACCACACTGGCTCAGAGCTCGCTCGCGTGGGCTACAACGTTCAGCAAACCTTTCCTCAAAGGGCCAAATACTATTTTAGGCTTTTTGGGCCAAGGGGCAAAATCAAAGACAGTTGTAACCACTCAAAAACGGAAAACCCTGTTCTTCGTTGATGGGCTGTAACCAAGCAGGTGGCAGGGTTTGGTGTGAGGCTGCAGCGTGCTGACCACTTGGTGTGCTGACCACTCGGCTGACTGACACACACGCGCGTGTGCGCACACACAGCACCAGTGCAGGCTGTCACCCTGAAAAGCTGGGCTCGAGGAGCTGTGTCTGGGCCGCATTCTTGAATGGCCTGCCTGCCTCCAGGGGTTAAGGAGGAAGGTTCATGCCTACCAAGTTCCCACACCTCCACAGCCCTGACTACACATCGCAAAGGTGAGTATAAAGCGAAGCAAAGAGGACTTCTCCCGCACGGCCCCGCCCTTCCCCTGGCCTCGCCTGGACAGAAGAGATGTCATCAGGTATTTTTTGCCTCCAGATGGCCACTGCCCGCTCCTTGCTGGAAAGATCCCTGTGCCCTGGAAGAAATCTCCGGTTGGCAAGCTTCGCCAACAGGTGCAGTGGAAATGTGATGGGAAGGATGAATACAGTGAGCCCCTCGGGAAGAGAAAGCCCCCTCCCCCGCCGTGGGGCGGATGCAGGAGACGGAAGGCCACGCACAGTCGGGGAGCTCCACGCGCTGGGACAGCCCCGAGGATGAGGATGTCTTGACGAGGAAGCCTGGGTTTTAGAACATTAGCTGTAGCAGGGAAACTCGACAAACGCAGTTCCGTGGAACTGTGAAGGTCAGTTCCAGAAAACAATCTCAGAGAACCCCTATGCACTACCCATCAAGAAATGTTCGGCTCATTTGAACCAACACACTGTTGGTTCCGAAAGCCAATGCACCGCTGTTCGTGGCTCACAATCTCCTAGGTGACATTTTCGGGCCAGGCACACTTAGGAATTCAGAATTTGTCAGATTTTAGAAAGATAATCCAGTGCCTGTCCTCTATGACACCCCAGGCAGTGGGGTCTGGGGTTGTAGCCCAGAATCAAACACAGCGATGCTGTGGTATAAAACAGGACGCGCTCGCAAAACCGATAAACAGCCTCCTGACCGGTCAGGTCAGGTTCTGCTGTCAGTGGGGTATGAAGAGAACTTCACGGTTTTAGAGCTTTCTGGGCTTCGCATTTTCTGAAAGGTTAGGGGTTATGCACCTGGACTGGAGGACGCTTAGGGAATGAGGTTTGGAGAGTTCTAGAAGGTTCACGGTCGCAATACGGGGAGAGCCCCCATCCCCAAAGCCAGATCTTCGGGACGCTCCGAGAGCCGGCTTCTTGCAGGTTCTTCCATGAAATACACCTACCTGCTGTGGCCCTGGCTGGCAGCAGCTTTCCAACCATACCGCCTCCCCGCACCCGATTCCGGGGGCTGCTCCAGGGCGCAGCAAGAACGGCGCCTGCGCGGCCCATCCGGACCTCTCGGCGCGGACACACGAATAAAGGCACGCACAGTCCCCGCCCTGTGGCTAACTCCGCGAGAGGAGAGGGCACGGTCCAGAAAACAAAAGGAAACCATCACTGCACAGGCGGCCTGGGAACGGACAGACGCCAAGGCCGGTGCACCTGCCGGCCCACAGAGCGCGCATGCTCAGAAGGCCGGTGCCCGTGGCCTGACCCCCCCCACCGCCTGCCCTACCTCCACGGCCACGCTGAAGTCCACCATGGAGACGCTGGTGTTGCGGTGCCAGCACACGTGCACCATGGTGTTGCCGCGGTGCGGGGCCTGGCGCTCCAACGAGGTGCGCGAGGCGCTGAGGTCGTCCTCCGACTCCTGGTCGCCCGCTGCCTCCTCCGCGGACTCTGCGGGGGCAGCAAGTGGCGGCGCTTTCTCTGCTCACCAGGAGGGCCCCTGTCCCGCCCCCTGCCCAGGAGCCGAATGGGATGGGAAGGCTGGGGGTCCCGGGCACCCACCGAGCAGGAAGTCACACTGGCAGCGAGGGCTTGGCCAGGGGCGTCCCACCAGTCCCTCTGCCAGGGAGCCTCTAACAGTTTTCTCCCCGCCCCTCGCCCCCCAGAGGCTGACAAGCGGCAGTGCTGGCCCAGAAAAGATGCGATTTCTCCGCTCGCTCATTCTCTTTTAAGGGGTTTTGTTTGTTTTTTTTTAACTTTTATAAAAAGTTCCTTGATTTTTAGCTTAAAACACAAACGTAGACTGTGGCTATGGGGCGCATCGGTAAGGCAATTTTCAGTGCAACACTCACTGCTGTCAGGAGGGCTGCTGGCCAGGAACTCGGGGGCGGGGCCGCTGCTTTTCTCGGCCAAGTCAATGGCCATCTGTATGTCCTCCACCCACTTTTCCATCTCGGACCGAGAACTGGAGGAGGACAGATGGACGTCAGGTATTTCCAGGCCACGGTGGGGAGAAGGGGTACCGAGGTCAAAGGTCAGGCTCCCCACGTTACCTGGCAGCCACGACGATGGACTGGCGCTGGCCCCGCAGGGTGAGGCAGTGGGGCACGCCCCACTCGTCCTCACTTTCCTCCATCTGTGGGGCGAGTGTTCATAAGTTACTGCCGAGCGGGGGTTGGGATACTCAGTGCATTTTCAAACGTTCACCGAACTGACTACAGCTCGGCGGAACCAAGTCCAAAAAAGTCCCCATCGGGAGGGTGAAAGCAAGGTCAAAATGCATTATACTTTTTCGTCAGAGCCATAAACCTCCCTCTACCCGCCCACTGAGGAGAGTGTGGGGATATGCCACACTGGTGCACACTGGCGCCCTGTCTGCCTCTGCCCACCAAGGATCACAGAATACAGACACCGTCCACCGGACATCTCGGGAGAAAGGCTGCTTCCTGGTCTTCACTCCACGTGGACGGTGAGGATGGCCTCTCAGGGCCCCGGGGCCAGGCACCGGGCAGTGAAAGGCAAGTTCACACCACGTAGGCACGGCAGCTTGCCTCTGCACTTGATTCCGGAAGGAACATAGCCATGCATCCCAGGTGCAGGACAGGGAGTGAGGTCCCGGGACCCCTCTGGGGGAGCCCTAACAAGGCCCAGGTTTTTCACAGCGCCTGTGATGCTCTCACTTCCTTATCAAGCCCCTCCCCCTGTCACTGGCTCCTGCACCCCGCGGGCAGCCCAGAGGCAGAGGTCCCCATCCCGTGCCCACGGCGCATACTCACGGTCATGCCGTAGAGCGGGAGCTGCCCGTGAACTTTAAACTGATTCGAGGCCGTCAGCCCCCTGCTCGTGTAGAGCAAGACGTCGTTGAACTAGAAGAACAAGGACAAGCGCGGCTGAGACGAATGGGCTCCGTTTGAAACCAACAAGTACAGAAACTACGTTTTCAGAGTCCGACAGGACAATTCGTGGATCTCAACACCTCCAGTCTGAGCAGCTCTGGCTGCTCCTCCTGTCTCCCAGGTACCCCCTCTGGGGCGGCCGAGGCCCAGCGCCGTGACCCTTGCTGGTTCCACGGGCTCACAAGTCACCCATCACCTTGAACAAACAGCTCTCACCACTTACCAGGAAGAACATGCGCTGCTGGAGCCCCTTCCCGGAGAGCTTGCTGAGGCTGCCCAAACGGATGAATTCCTGCAGAGAAAACACACCCACGAGCTGGCTCGGAGCCTGCAAAGTCGCGTCAGCGCAGACTCAACGCGATGTGAGATGCTTCCGCCCATCGTGGTCCCTTTCACGCTAAAAAACGTACCCGGCATAGCTCCTATTTACTGAACGCCGTGCTGTGCCGCCTCTAAGCTCCTTTCCTTCTGAGCAACCTGCAAGGCAGGGGCTAGCTTTGGCTCCTCCACCAGAGAAGCAGCTGGCGGTCGGAGCTCCGCTGGCCCGTGCGGTGCGCTGGTTCACACCCGGACCTATAACTCTACACTGAACCCCCAGGCCCTCAGGGCTTCCGGCTGCGAGCAGGGCACAAGGCCCCTGGATGGATACAAAGTGGCAGCCGGGGACCGGGAAGACAGGTACGCCACAGGAGAGAACTGTGCATAGAGGAATCTTCTCCACGACTTAAAATCTGGTTCTCAAAAACTAGTAACTGTTCTAGGATGAAAGAGCCAGAAAGGAACTCTCCCTCCCGACTATAAACTTCTGAGGGCACAGACGATTCGGGGGCACTTCAGAAACCCTCCACAAAACTATCATTTAAAAAACTGTGGTAAAATACACATAAAACTTACCCTGCATGACCTTTAGTGCATCCATCAATACCATCTAGGTCCAGAACTTTCCATCACCCAAACCTTTAAGCAGTCAGTCCCCATTTCTCACTCCCCGTTCCCGCCTCCCCAGCACCTGGCAACCACCAATCTGTTTTCTGTCTCTATGGATTTGTCTATTTCATGTAAGTCCAACATGTAATATGTAGCTTTTTGTGTCTGGCCTATTTCACTTAGCACCATGTTTTCAAGGTTCGTCCATGCTGTGGCACGTGTCAGAAATTCGTTCCTCTCTCGGGCTGAATATTCCACTGCATGGACGGGGCACACCTTGTTTACCCACTTAGGCTGTTGATGGGTATTTGAGTTGCTTCCCCTTCTGGCTACTCTGAACAGTGCTGCTGTGGACATGCATGTTCAAGTTTTTGTTTGAACACCTATTTTCAGTTCTTCTGGGTATAGAGCCAGGAGTGGAATTGCTGGGTCATGAGGAAATTCTATGGTTCACTTATTAAGGAACCGCCAAACTGTGTGTCCACAGAGCTGCTTTTAAAACACAGCTGCAAGTTCGTTGACATTCTTCCCACAGAGGCTGGTCTCTGTCCCCTTCCCTTAGATGTGGGTAGACTGGTGACCAATTTGACAAATAGAGTATGGAAGTGATGCTGTGTGACCTGTGAGACCGGGTCATAAAACTACACACAGCCTCTGCTCTGTCCCTGGGAACACTTGCTCTGGGAACCCTAAACTGCACATTAAGCAGTGAGACCACCCTGAACCCACGCTGGGGAGGCCCCTCGTGGGCTCTCAGGTGCACGGTCCCAGCTGAGCCCAGCCTCCAGCCGTCTGCCAAGTGTAAGCCTTGGCCTCTCCAGGTCAGCCCATCTGGGACCTCTGTCAATGCCCTAGAGAAAGAAGAATCACCTGGCTGAGTCCTGCCCCATTCCCAACTCACAAAACCGTGACATATACTAAAAGGTTGTCTTCAGTCACTAAGTATTGGGGCTGTTTGTTACCTAGTTTTCCTGTGATCTCAGTAGCCAACGAGCCAAGAACAGGGACTCAACCAGTTCGTTTGCATTCTATAGACTGCACAGCCTGACTCTTGCTTTGGTCCTTTATGAAATGTCAATCAAAGACAACATCTGCTGGTGATTCAACTGACATATTTTGGAGATCAACGAAGTGACACATAACAAATACTTGCTGGTCCATGGGATGGATGCTATCAGACAGCAACGGTACCGTATGAAGAAACGGTGTTTGGGGAATGCTCTCATCACTGAAGGGGATCAGAGAATGAGGAGTGGTGACCCCACTGTGCTGTCTACTCCTGTTCCCGGCTCGCATATCCGATGTTGTTATATGTGCGTTTTCTTAACGAATCTTAGGGATGTGGGAAGGGGAAGATGGAGCTTCTGCAGAAGGGCTATGGACTCAGATCACCGTCTCAGGGCTGGAGATGGAAAATGCCTCTTGCCCAGAACTGTTTTTTAATTTTTAAAGAAAACCATGGAATAGGAGAAAAAGAAAAGGCTCCTAATATCCTTAAGCTCAAGCTGCTTCCTACTGGAATGAAATCCACAATATCCAGGCCTCTGAGTTTTATCCAAATGAACCTCCACTATCCTCCTGGAAGAACTCTCAGGCACAGAACTCTTAGGGGCAGAAAACACACCCTGGGGGCCTGGCTCAGGCCAGAGTGTGCTGGGGGGTGGGGGCGGGGGTTGCGGGGTGGGAATCCTGCCTTCCAGGACATGACCTCATCTCAGCCTGACCCTAGCGGGAGGGCAGCAGGATTATGCCCGAAAGCTGGGTGAGGAATTAGACCGCAGGGAGCTGGAACATTAGCCGCTCACCTTTAAATCTCAATTTTTCAAATTCCACCAGTAGATAAATCTGTCAGAGCCTTCTTTCCACTCAACAGGTTATTCGATAATTTAAAATTTTAAAAAAAACAAAACCAAACAAAAAACCAGGGTACTTCCCTGGTGGTCCAGTGGTTAACACTTTTCCTTCCAATGCAGGGGGTGTGGGTTCGATCCCTGGTCGGGGAGCTAAGATCCCACATGCTTCATGGCCAAAAAAACCAAAAACATAAAACAGAAGTAATATTGTAACAAATTCAATAAAGACTTAAAAAAAAAAAAAGAAAGAGAATCAATTAGCCTCCGTGTGTGGAAGAGCCCATCTTAGAACTCGCCCCTCTGAGGCTCTTAGATCCCTCCTTCCCATGTCAGTCAGGGCTGACTTTGAAACAGTGAGTGGCCGAGAAGCAGGCAGATGAACATAATATGCAGCTAAGGCGGGTCTGCAGTGTGGAACCAGCACCCCTCAGCGTCCTCAATAATAAAGACCTTCTTTTATTTAGCACGTGGTGTGAGCCTGACATGTGCTGTGTGCTTGTATTAGCTGCATATGTAAGCCTGTAGATTCATCCCCAGTTTTCAGATAAGGAAACTGAGGAGCAAAATGAGTAAGGAACTTGCCCAGATCACCTGGTCAGTTGGTGGGTGAGAGCGCCCGTATCTGACGAAAAGCTTCTGGTGCTTTCTACAATGCCGTGCTGGGTACTCAATGACATTATAATAAGCATAAACTTAGTCTCTTCAGGTAAGTGTAGGTGGGGGAAGAGGAAGATAATTCGTATTTATTGTGTTGGTTTCGCACATTCAATCTCATTTGATCCGTATCACCTACGACGGAGAAGGTATGACCCCCGTGTTACAGAAGGGAAGGAACGTTCCAGTAAGTGAGCCATCCCAATTCTGGTGGAGCCAGAAATTGAACCCGGGCCACCTACTCCAATCCACTGCTCTTTTCATAGCACCGTGGAAACTATTCCTCAAAATGAGTTCCTTACAAATGCTCTGTTTGCCATGTAGCTTGATATGCTAAATATTTCATAACATCCAAAGTTAAGAGAAAATTACATTGATTCCACAAGGCTTTAAAGGCTTCTGCATGGATGGGTAAATGTGATTGTTGTGTACTGAGTCCCGGCAGAATTTTCTCACCAGCAGAGCTGAAGTAAATCCCAGCTTTAATTTCCACCCAGCATTTACCACATAATTCTTCTGACAACATTTTATAACTGGTATTCTGGTCAGCTTTGTAATTAGGATTCCCAACAGAAAGACCCAAATACCCAAAAGATGAGGGATGTTCCCTTTTCTTCTCTGAGTTACACAGATTTAAAGCTTCCAGGGAGGCTACCTGTCAGATAAAACTAGAAGCCCCTGACCCACGGGATACGTGTCTGCACATTAAGGCACATCAAAGAGGCTAAAATTCCCTTCTGAACCTGGATGAGGTTCAAGATAGGGGACTAGTGGAAAAAATTCCCACAGAGATTTGGCGAGGCACAGCGACTACCTCGTATTAATTCCTGGTCAATGACTGCTTCCTAGGAAGAGAATTGGAAAAAGGCAGGCTACCCTGTATTTTTAAAATGCCCACTGGCGTGGAGACAGTGTGTTTGGACAGCGAGGCCCTATTTTATTGTGAATGACCTACACGTCATGCACATGGGCAAGTCAAGGTTAATAGCATAAGGGAACTTGCATCCCTCCCAGAATCATGTTCTGGCTAAAATGTTATTTTAATTCCAAATTCAAATTACATTATGCAAATTGCATCTTTTTGGGGGGGGCGCACAACACATGGCATGTGGGATCTCAGTTCCCCAACCAGAGATCGAACCTGTGCCCCCTGCAGTGAAAGCACAGCCTTAACCACTGGACCACCAGGGAAGTCCCTGTAAATTGCATCTTTACTTTTCTTACATGGGAATTTATTGCCTGCTTTCATGCACTAGCGTTTTCTCTGCTTTCTATCGCCATTTTACCCAATTCTTAAAAAATTTTTTTTTCTTTATCTTCCATTTTTATTTACCTAAATTTAAAAAAATAAAATGAGCAATCTCAAATCTGCTCAGAATATGGTGGGGAAAAAGTAAATGAACGGATCAACCAGTAAGGAGAGAAAGCAGCATATGAGGTGGAAGGATTGACTGACTGATCTCCTTCTAACACAGAATTTTTGAATTGACACCGTAATGTTCAAGGCATTTTCCCAATTGTCCCCCAGGGGGAAAGGAAGCCACTTCAGAAGGAGGATATTTTAACTTGGGAGTGTCCATATTCAAAAGGTTCAAATGTAAGTCATTTAAATGTTGTCTTTCTGGCTTTACCTCCAAAGCATACGGAGAGCACAGCTGCTTACCCTTCCTGGAATCACAAGATTGTCAACGCCAATCAAATCTTTCTTGAGTTCATGCAGCTTCTGGAAATTCTCCATCTTGATCATCGTACCGTGAAGCTGGGCCACCATTTCCGTGATCTCTGCCAAAGCAGCTAAGGAAGGAAACGGACACAAAAGCTGCAGCATTCATGGCAGACGTGGGTCATTTTTCCCCCAATATCTTTAAGATCAGTTCTCCAGGGTAATATCCTCCTGTAGCTGAACTATAACAAAGCCATGCTTCTAGGGAAAACACTGCTAATTCTCAATAATAAAAATTGAGGGATTTACTTTATGTATCGATTGGCTTTGCTTTAGTTTCCCCGAAGCCATCTTGAAAATATCAATGCCCCCTTCAAGCTTGGTGGTGTACAGCTGTCCTTCAGTTAGAATCACTTGTTGGCATAAAGGGGCAGCAGCAAGGGAATAAGAGTGCCTGGAAT
Organism: Aethalodelphis obliquidens; assembly: GCF_003676395.1. Taxonomy (NCBI): domain Eukaryota; kingdom Metazoa; phylum Chordata; class Mammalia; order Artiodactyla; family Delphinidae; genus Aethalodelphis; species Aethalodelphis obliquidens. The sequence continues at coordinate 11,859,741 of NW_020837959.1, forward strand.
TCTGTCCCAGGGGCAGAGATTTCCCTCCCTTCCCTGTCACCAGGAAAGAACAGAGCAGAGAGAGCACAGAAAAGCCACAGAAAAATCTAGGGCAAAGGAGGGATCTTTCTGGCAAAGGGTCTAACTGGTAGTGCAGCACTTTTGGGTAATGAACATTCCAACACACCCCGGTTCTTCCTTCTGCAGACATTTATAGTGTTTATAAAATGGTTGTAAAGAACAGCTGCAAACTAAATTTTCCAATGTGGGCACGTCTCCCCTATACCGACGGGCATCCAATATGGAAAAGGAGCTGGTGCCCTGTTAGCACGGGTTTGGGTGGCAGGCACATCCATGGTAGCTGAGCATTTTGGTCTGTTTGTCAAGGGAAAGCAACAAACATTTGTCCACTGAACTTCGATCTTCAGGACAGTAAACACCGCCTCCCCCCCACCCGCAGCACCTCAACTGCGGCAGGAAGCATTCCTTGTTTTTGGCCGTCTCCCTGGGGATGCAAACGAAATGCTTCCTGGCTTCTTATCACAGAATGCTTCTTGTCTCAGCCATAGTGACAAACCCAGAGCTTGCTCCGTCTTTAGACATGACCAGCCGATTTAGTCCAACAAACAATTCCCGGGCACTGAATGTTTAGTGCGGTGGGCGCGCAGAAGCTCTAAGAGGAAAACGGACGGCAGCCTGGCCCCAGACGCATTCCAGAACAGCTCTTGGTTCTCTGCATCCCTCACGTTCAGGAAATCTACATTCAGATATTCCTCGATTTGCCCAGTCTTTCTACAATGATGCCACCTTATGTTTTCAGCTAGGGAACAGACATTTTTGCCATTTAATTGTGAAGAACAGACTTTTCTCAATAGAGACTGTTTAGCATAATAGTAAAATGCAAAACTAGGCAAGGTGGCCTGAGAATAGCACGTGCAAAACTAGAGACATCCCTCTCCCTCGCCCTCACGTCCCTCTCCCTCGCCCTCACGGGTAAGAGATCTACGCAGGTCTGAGTCCTGGGAGCTGGGAAGGGCCCTAGGTCATCTCACCCAGGCACAGCCAAGCGGGACTGCCAATACGGCAGGACAAGGCAGATGGGGGGTGGGGAGGGTCACCCAGCCTTGAGGGTGAGGCACAGATTAAGCCTTAAAAGAGGACTGTGCCAGGGAAAGGACTAGGAGGTAGTGGCAAGGAGTCCCAGCAGAAGGAACAGAATATACTAAGGCACAAGGCAGGGGGCAGCATGGTCTGTTTCAAAGACTGCTGCCGACTATAGCAAGCCAAAACTGCGCCTTGAGCCGTTTCTGTTGCCCTTCCGCGAGCTGCCCACGTCTTAACTACTCTGACACATCTTTTCTTTGGTTGTCTTTCTAAAAACTAAGATTAAGTTTATAATACTTTAGGCAAGAGACACTGGTCTTGACATACTACTGGGTGTGCGAATTCCTGTTATCTGTCAAGAGCCACCTGCGGAGGGTGCATTCTGTGCATGGACTGGCTGCAGAGTGCAGGGGGCCCAGCAACAGGCCTCAGGGCCTGGCCCCCAAGGGGCTGCAGGTCCAAGCCAGGGAGCGTGGACAGTAACAGACCACATGCAACGCGAGGCAGAGGACACAGGTTCAGAAAGACGACGCGTGGCCCAGTGGGAAAAGCATGGTCTGGAATGCCAGCTCTGCTCTCTTGCCAGCTGAGTGACACTCACAAGTCCTTCACCCCCTCTGAGCCTCAGTATTCTTATCTATAAAATGGGATAACAACAGTTCTCTCATGGGGTTGTTAAAGGATTAAAGGTGTTAGCGTAAGAAAGATACCTGGCAGAGTACCTGGCCCAGGTGCTGAGCGAGGAACAGTGAGTAATATCATCATGAGCCAGTAGGGAGGGTAGGATGGTCGAGAACATGGGTTCTGGGTTTAGGCTACATGTCCTTTACTTTCCAGCTGTGTGACTCTGGGCAGGTTCCTTAACTTCTCTGGTTCAGTAGCCCCCATATGTAAAATGAGCTCACCACTGTCTCATAGGCTTCTCGTTAAGACTGAGAGTTAACACAGGTGAAATGCTTATTGGGGGACCTTAAAAACGCCCCACAGCAATGAGGAACAGTGTTTATTACCAGCCGTTTTCTGTGGCCCATCCAAGGGGAGGTGATGAGTCTCCACCATGGAGGTAGAGGAAAGCTTCCTGTGAGGGGCTGACTCTAAGTGGAGCTTCTCCAGGGTTCTGTGCACTAAACCAGGCAGGATGGAAGGAGAAAATGCATGCAAGAGGGGATGGAAAAGAGAAGCCATGGTGATCACTACCGCCTTCTTTACGTGAAAGACCAAAAGGGGACAGAAAATATTTGACCAGGTCCTAAAAAGCGCATCTGCCCCTGTTGGGACACAGTATCCCCGAGACACCCTGCCCCCCCAAGCACTCACCTCGGCAGTCCCTGAAGTCAGTGTGGCTGGGCGGGTGGTGCTTGCACAGCCGCTCCAGGACCTGCTTGTAGTGCATAAGCCGGTGCAGCGGGCGCAGGAGGAAGGTGTTGAGCGACAGGTAGCACACCTTCTGCAGCTCGAAGTCTCGGCACAAGCTCTCCAGCCGCCGGGAGCCCCGGATGCCGGTCTCCAGCGCCTCCAGAGCCTCGCTGTGCTTCCACAGATGCGCCGCCAGTTGCTGGTGGGCAAGACACGGGAGCGGGTGGGGCAGGGAGCCGGGGAGACAAAAGGGGGGAGGGGGAGGGGGAGGGGCGGAGTCCTGCTCAGCCACATGGTCCACCCATTTTAACACTCAAAAGAGATCACCTTCGCTTTCATTACTTCATTCCATTTACTTAATTTCATGTTTTTAATATTTCACTATTTAACTTCTCAGGATGGAATAAAACGCTCTATTAAAGCATTGCGCAGTTTAAAATACGCAGGGATTATAAAATATTTGAGATGTATATATAACATTAGAGGTATACATGTCCTTTTAAAAGAAGACCGGCAAAACGGAGGGGAAATAGAACAATGGGAACTCCTCCAGGGGGCTTGGGGTTTTCTCCTAAACATCAAAAAACGACAAATAGGCCAGGGCCACTGAATAAACGTCATATAGTTAAAACTACATATTTCTGTTTAACTCCCCCCCAATTTGCTCATGTAATAATTGAGCATATCCTGCTCTGCTGGATTCCGGGGAGCGGATGGGAATGAGACTCAGTCCTTCTCTACTGGGGTCTGACCGAGATCCTTTGCCTGAGCAAACTTTTGTCAGCCTCCTGAAGCTTCTCCCAGGCCAGCCTGTGCCCTTCCTTGTACAATCCCGTTTTGGTGAGAACCCGGCTAAGTCAGTTCAGCCAGGACCCTCCACCCTGGATACCTGGTCACCCTTGACATTGGGGTCTGCATCCCCCGCCGTCCCCAGGTGATGTCTGAGCACCCCACTTGTCTTCGGCAAAGAATCCTGTTAAGTCGGTCCAGCCAGAGTCCCCGCCTCACGACTGTGATGTTTCGTCACAGAAATTTCCCATCCTCTGAGTCCCGCCCTGCTCCTTGGCTGTAGATCCCCACTTGCCCCCGGTGCACTTGGAGCTGAGGCCAATCCCTCTCTCCCACTGTAAAATCCCACTGCAGTGTCCCCATACCTACGGCAACGGCCCTGAATAAAGTCTGCTTTACCGTAGTTAACAAGTGCTGTTGAATATCGCTCTCCTTGAACAGGTGGTGGTGGAGACAGACGCGGGGCAAGAAGCTTGACAGAGCGTTCAGGAGGAATTAACTCCCCACGCAGCTGTCGTCCTCACGTCTTACCCCATCAGTATTTCCCAGAGGTGGGCTCACTACCCGTGTGCTGCTAACTCCCATATGTGGATTCCCCATCCCGGCACCTCCATTCCCACGCTCCGCAAAGAGCGGGAACCGCAGTGAGTCCAGACACCAACCCGATACCCACTGCGGCAACTGAGGCTGCCCCGTGATCCTCTAACCCCAGGATGGGTGCCGTCACCAACCGCCTACTCAGGACAGAAAACCTGGATAAGATTCCAGATCCCCTCATTTTCTGAAGCCTTCACCAAGTCCCGCCAACTCTACCTCCTAAAAACAGCAAGCCTGTTCCTGGCTTCACCCCATGGTCACTGCCCTTGTGTTGGCCACTGCAATGGTGTCTCCATCGGGGTCTCTGTCTCCACTCCTGACACCTGACTTTCGAGTGCCACCAAAAGGAACTTACACCAATGCAAATGGGCACATCGTCTCTTGCTTGGAATGCGACAAGAACGTCCACCCTCTCAGGACAAACTCCAGAGTTGTCGTTAGGGCACACGGGGCCCTTAGCATGTAACCCCTTCTGCCTCTCCATCATGGCCTCTTGCTACTCGCTCTGGACACCCATTGAAAAACCTGCCCTTGAATGTGCCGGGCCCTGGCACCCAGAACCTTGGCACAGGGCGCTCTGCTCCTAAGACACGCCCCCCTCAGCCCCCCCCACCTCCGTCCTTCAGGGTCAGCTCTGGGGCCTTCCCTGCTCTCTCTTTCCTCCTGGGCTTATTGTCCATCTTAGCCTTTATCACGTGGTCTCCCTGCTGACTTTATTTTGTGACTTTAAAAAAACATATATAGATTCATAGGAAGTTGCAAAGACAAGTACGGGGGGCGGGGTCCTACGTACCCTTCAGCCGGCTTCCCCTAACGCTCACATCTTGCCTAACTACAGCACAATATCCCAACCAGGACGTTGACACTGGGACAAACCAGAGTTTATTTGAATTCTGCCAGTTATACCCACCCTCACGTGTGTGTGTGCATGTGCACATGTAAGTATGTGGCATGGGTGTGCGTGCGTGTAGCTCTATGCAGTGTTTTCACACGTGAACTCCCTTATTTGAGAGAGGGCGTCTGTCCTGTCACTACATCCTTGGGGCCTGATATACACCATAGGTGCTCCACAGATGTCTGCTGCCTGCATGCATTAATGAGCAAACGAACCAATGCATGCACCCCGCTCAGAAAGGGGTCTTGCAAGGCCCCGAGTGCCTGGAGAGGTGGAGTCAAGGTCATTGGAGCACAGAGTAGAATGTGAAGGACGGGAGGTGGAAGGTGAAAGATCATCTAGGGAAGGCTTCCTCGGTCAGGTTTAGAGCTTGGACTGTATTCTCTAAACCACAGAGAGACCAGGTGGGTTTGAAGCCTAGTCGGTCTACGATATCAATGGTGGTTGGGGAGGACGGGTGGACGAGAGGCAGCTGGTGAGTCAGCTGGGAAAGAGAACTGAGAGGCGATGGGAGGGAAGCGGGAGGGTGAAGGAGGAGAGGGGGCAGGCGGTAGAAGCTCAGGAAGACAGGGCCCGGGAGGGAGGGTCACAGCCTGACCGGCAGGGGAGGGGTCCAGGTAAAAGGCGAGGGCTCCTTGGCCTGCGTGGACTGTGAAATGCCTTTGGGCATCTGGGCAGATGTTTCCAGTTGAAAGTTCACAGCCCGGGCTAGAGATCATCATCTGGATAGCCTCTGACTTTTAGGCAGGGATTGGAGCCCCTGGCCGGCTCCCTCGGTCCCGTGCAGAGAGTCTGGGGACAGCTGCAGGGTCGATGTCAGCATCCCTGCTGAGCCCCTGAACATGTGCAGGTAAACGCACAGGTGGGGGGATGAGCGGGAAAGACACTGCAAGACACCCGAAGCATTCTGGACAAAAGTGCCAACCTGGGCTTCTACATGTCCAGAACCTTCTGCTGTTCCCCTCCACCCTTCATAAAAATTCTTTAAAACCGACAATAACAACCACAATAAAAAAACGACCCAATTTCTCCAAAAGGCTGCCAGCGGCTCTCCGAGCCTCTCCATCTATTTCTATTCTGCCTGCAGAGTTCATGCTATAAATGCTGGTGGCACTGGCACAATAATTAAAACGCTAGCACAGCCGAGGGTTAGCCGACTACGTGCAAAAATGCCAGCTCACTAGACTGACGGGGAAAGAATTGCTCTGGGCGGAAATCAGGTCTATTTTTAGGAGGGCTTAGGTGCTAGGTGACCAGAGAGGAGGACGGATGTCTACCGTAGGGCACCCTTCCGCCAGAGGGACACGAGGGGAGGTGGCAAACAGGAGAACTCTGGGGCTGTCCCAAGGGGGCGGGGACCGAGCTGGCAGGTGTCTGCCACTGCCCCGAGGTCCATGGAGGAGCCCAAGCCTCAGCTGAGAGCCCCCATCCCAGGCAGGCAGAAGGCAGCACCATGAGAAAAGGTAAAAACCAAACTGGGCCAAGAAAAAAAGTGCAGAACGTGGGGAGAGCTTCCTATGAGGAGAGTCAGGAAGTACAACAGTAACAGAAATGTGTTATAGAAGAGAGAAAAAAGGCTATTTTTATCAAGCGAGAAAAGCCAGTCTGAAAAGGCTACACTGGGTGAGTCCAACTATATAACATTCTGGAAAAGACTATGGAGACGGTAAAAGATGAGTGGTCTGCAGGGGCTGGGGGAGGGAAGGGATGACGGGTGGAGCACGGAGGGTTTTTAGGGCAGTGACACTGTCCTGTGTGATGCTGTCACGGTGGGTTAGTGCCGTTCCGCCCTTAGCGAAACCCATGGAATGTAAGACACGAAGAGTGAACCCGAATGTAAACTATGGATTTGGTTAATAATAATATATCAATACTGGCTCATCGGTTGTAACAACTACCCCACACCAGGGCAAGATGTTAATACTAGGGGACAGAGACAGAGTGTGTGTGTGTGTGTGTGTGTGTGTGTGTGTGTG